>NC_052049.1:161937967-162237967 GCF_903992535.2 Arvicola amphibius | reverse complement strand
TGCGTGTGTGTGTGTGTGTGTGTGTGTGGAAAGGGAGGATGGGAGAAGACACAACCAGACCACAAGGCCAGGAAGGTAAAGTGTAGACAAAAGGGGCAGGTAACCAAAATTATATAGGGAAGGGCAACTGGGGGAGGGAAGGCTAGTCCAAAATGTAGGCTGGTGAAGTTTAGGGTAGGGGGCAGGGTATGCCAGCCAAACCCTGAAGCAGGTAGAGACTGAGGGCTGCTGGGAGAACCTGGCAGCCAGGTCCACTTTGATATGTTAAATAGGCACCTTAGCCCCCTGTCCCAGGTTTGAGACCTAACAGTGAGCAATTTTGGAACTAGATCTCTACATTTTCATGGTGGAAATGGGTCATGTTTATTCTCTAATTTTAGTACATCTCCTAATGGCTTTAGGGTACACGCTCAGAAGAGAGTTGTTCCAGGAGCCTTAGAGGACTTGAGGATGAACCCCTTTCTAAAGGAATCCACTTGTGGTTCTGGGTGGGAACAAGATGCTGATCTGCTCAAAAGTTAGGACATCAAACACTGCTGTCTCCTCTCTTACAAGGTAATTCAGGCTGTGCATCCTTTAATCCCAGCACTCAGGTGCAGAGGCGAGATGAATCTCTCTTGAGTCTGAGGCCAGCCCGGTTGACATATTAAATTCCAGGCCAGCAGAGTTAATCTAGCAACGCCTATCAGTCACCTGCCAATAGACCACCCCCCTACCCCTAAGGCAGGCAGTCTTCTGAGCAGATGAGAGGCTGAGTAGTCCCTTAATGAGGTAATATACTTTTCCTTTCCAGAAGCCCCACCCTCCATATAGTCAGGTACTGATCCACTGCACTGTGTCTCCGTGACGTCTGTCTGCATTTTGAAACCATACTTTGTGGGTAGCAATGCAGCTTACTCATTAAATAGCAAACTATATTGATTTGATATAGCTTTAAATAGAAGGGAAAAAAGGGCACAGTTTCAGGTTACTAACCCCTTATCTACTTTTCTGCCAGTCAAAGCTAAAGCGCATTCCCTGGGCACTGTGATGCCCCACAAAGGCATCTCCGGGCTTCCATGTAGAAACTACAGGCCTGCCACACCTTGGTTAGCTTTGGCAGCTCTAGAACAGTGGGACAGGACTCTAGGACTCTCGAGTCAAGTCAGAGTGGAGCCTGGGTGCTTTGCACCATGGTTGTTGCAGCTCCTATGGGCTGACCTGGGAACACTTGACCACAGCTGCTTTTGAGGATCAGGGAATGCCTTAGGCCTCCTGGGCTGGCTCTCTCTTTCCTAAAGTTGGAGCCTTGGATCTCTGAGCCCTTTCCTCTTTCCCAGTATGAAGAGAAGGGGAAGGGTTTCCCTTGATGGTCACCACTTAAAAATTAAAAATTAGGTATAATTTTTAAGAACTTTTTTCTTCATAAACTGTATATTTTTGTTTATATGCTTGCCATGCTCGTTCCTTTGCACTGCTGACCGGGGTAAAAGCGGGGAACAATGCTGTTAGTTGCCGACGGAATGCTATCCAAGTCTTCAGTTTTCCTTTGCCATGTGAACGAACACTTCTGAAGAGAAACTGCACCTGTCCCTGAAGAAAACTCCTGAAAGGAAGCTGTGTCTGCATAACTGACTGGCTGATTAGGATCTCGGTTTTGTGGAGAGATGCAACGTTGCAGGCCCATGGGCTAGTTATCTTATCTCAGACTAAATTCTGGCCCTCAGGAAAAGTAGTGCTTGATTGTCCCCCCTGTGCTGGAACTTGTGACCTCTTGTGACACTAGGGGAAAGAACCTTTTAGAATCTATTGACTTAGCAGGCAACTGACTTTTACCAGTCCAAAAGCTAAGAACGCCATCAGATAGCACTTAAGACTTTGGGAAAGCTTCCCCCATCGTGTACCCGCCTGTCTCTTTGATTTACCCGCCAAGGGTTTTAAGCTTGCCTTGATTTATGACTTTCTCTGTTCTGTGAAACTGTAAAAGCTTTGGGAAACTCCTTCCACATAGGAACACGGAATTTGGGGGCAACCTAAATCTGTGTTCCTGGGACATGGTTACTCAAATGGCTCCAGAGTTAGCCATCCCTTACTTCCTTTTAGAGGAGAGCTGTGGTTTTTCCGCTAACAGCAGCATTCATGAGTCCATTATTCTAAATTCAGCCTCACTGGAGTCTTAGGACATGGGAAGGACGGCTTCTGCCACAGTTCTTGAGGGAGTCCTTCCTCTCTGCTGATGCGTATTTATGTAGAGAAAACAGTAGAGGAAGGGATGTCTGTTGTTGTAGTCCCACGGATTGAACCCAGTTTATTGTCTGCTAGGCAGTTGTTCTACCACTGAGCTGTAGCCTCAGTGAGGAGCGGGCATTTAATGTAGGCATTAAAGGGTGTTTAGGTGCTCACCATCTGGTAAGTGGTTGGCAGGGGAGCGTAATTGTTTTCTCTTGCTTTACTAAAATACCCACATCTGAGTACTTGATAAGGAAAGGTGGTTTATTGCTCTGACATCTTAATAGGCTGAATGTTGGAGATTTTGCAGCCTCTGCTGACAGCCTCTTTGACTTTGTAAGAACATTTGAGAATTGGTTATATCCCGAACAAAGGACCTGATATAGGAGTGCCTTTTTTTTTTTTTTTTTTTTTTTTCTGAGACAGGGTTTCTTTGTAGTTTTGGAACCTGTCCTGGAACTAGCTCTTGTAGGCCAGGCTGGCCTCGAACTCACAGAGATCTGTCTGCCTCTGACTCCCGAGTGCTGGGATTAAAGGCATGCACCACCACCGCCCGGCCTAGGAGTGCCTCTTTTTTGTAACAACCCACTTGAGAGAACTGATTGACTCCGAGAATGCATTTATCTTATTCCGGAAGGAGAGCCCGCATACCATTATTATCTTGAACTAAGCACCGTCTGTTAAATGTTCTAACCACAACGTAGCCTCATTGGAAAACAAGCTTCCAGCCCATGACCTTTTGGGCAATACACTCAAACCATATTTGGATCATATCAGGGAGTAGTAATGAGGAGAGAATTTCAAAGGGCCAGCTGAACCTTAGATTGATGGTAGGACAGAAAACGGTAGGCTCCGCCCATGGCAAGATCTCTAGTGCCAGAGGTTGTAGGGAGTACAAGGTTGTAGACAGACATTATTCTGTAGCTTGTATTGAGTCATAGGCTTGTCCCAGGCCTACCGGATTGGAGGTTTCTCCATGCCCATAAGTATTTAGTAGGAAGTACCTAGTTCTTAAAGTGCACTCACGTGTGGATAATGCCATTTGAAATCGCTCCTAAAATGCGGTTTCTTCTGCTTCTGATCTTTAAAAAAATATTTATTTATTTATTTATTTATTTATTTATTATGTATACAATATTCTGTCTGTGTGTATGCCTGCAGGCCAGAGAGGGCACCAGACCCCATTACAGATGGTTGTGAGCCACCATGTGGTTGCTGGGAGTTGAATTCAGGACCTTTGGAAGAGCAGGCAATGCTCTTAACCTCTGAGCCATCTCTCCAGCCCCTCTTGATGGAGGATTCTCATTGGCTAATAAACAAACTGCCTTGGCTTTTTGATAGGGCAAAATTTAGATAGGTGGAGTAGACAGAACAGGAAAAAGGAAGTGAGGTAGATGGCTCAGACAGTTGCCCCGCCTCTCCTCTCTGGGGCAGACCGCTGTGCCTCTCCTCAGGGAGACAGATGCGATGAAGCCAGCCATCAGGTCAGACATGCTGAATCTTTCCTGGTAAGACACCATTCGTGGTGTTACACAGATTATTAGATGTGGGTTAAAGCAAGAGATGTGAGAATTAGACAATAAGTGGCTAGAAATAATGGGCCAGGCAGTGTTTAAAAGAATACAATTTGTGTGTTGTTATTTTGGGGCATAAACTAGCCAGGTGGCCAAGAGCTAGGCAGGATGAAAAGCAGGCACTACACCCTCTACTTCTGATTTTAATGTATATATGTATATAAAGTGACTTAGGTGCTTATATATACATTATTCATTACTAGATGTTTTTAAGAATTTAAAAATATGTACACTAGTAAGAAGACAACCAGCTGTGATTCCAAAAGACACACATCTGTGTGTGTTTTCTGTCTATCAAGATACATTTTATTGCGGTACTGGCAAGATGGCTGAGGGGTAAAAGAGCTTGCTACACCAGCCTGACGACCTGAGTTTGATCCCCAGAACCCACAGTGGAAGGGGAGAACCAGCTCCTGAAAGTTGTCCCCTGGTCTCCACACACGCCTTATCACACCTACACTTCACACACATCACACGCACATACACACATACTAATAAACTCTACTCAAATGTAATATACGATTGAGCTTATCCTTCTCTTTGGTGACAGGAATTGAGTACAGTGCCTCCCTGATGAGCTGAAGGAGGCAAATGACCTCAGCATTATAGTCCAGCCTTAGGCTACTACTGACCTCTGCTGATACCCAAGGAACTGATCTAGAATCAGCATGAAATGGTGTGTGGTTGAGTTCCACCCTACAGTGTGAGCCTTTTGTCCAGAACACCCCACTCTGTATGCTACCCATCCTTTGCTACCTTGGCTTTGAGATCGATTGTTGTAGTATTTCAGTACCGTGTTCATAGAATCCTCTGAATAGTATGCAGTTTAAAATTTATGACTTATTTCTGTAATTTTCCATTTCCTAGTTTTGGATCACGGTTGGCATGGATAACCAAAATCATAGAAAGCAAAAATCACAAATAAAAGGAGACAACTATAGTACAAAAATAGGTGCTAAAGACCTTGTTCTCATATAGAAGATTCAATAAAGTATTAAGTATGTGTATTAGCCAGTGTTCTATTGCTATGAAGAGACAGCATGACCACAGCAACTCTTATAAAGGAGAGCATTTAACTGGCGCTGGCTTACAGGCTCAGAGGTTTAGTCTATTATCATCATGGCGTGGAGCATGGTGGCATACAGGCAGACATGGTGCTGGAGAGGGAGCTGAGAGCTCTGCATCTGGGTCAGCAGGAAGCAGGACGAGAGGGATGTTAGGCCCAGCCTGAGCATTTGAAAGCCCCAAACCCACCTAATCCCTGTCAAGTAGTGCCTCTCCCTAATGACTAAGCATTCAAATCTATGAACATATGGGGACCACTCCTAATGAAACCACCACAGCATGCGGCCAGTAGGGGAGGTGTATATTCAACCCCTCATTAATTCATGTTTACGCCCATTCATTGGTTTATGAGAAGCCTACTATACATCAGGCAATGGGGTGTGAAGCGAGACACATTGGTTGAGAGTTTCCCACAGCTCAGGTTGTCCTTGAATTTACTGATTGGCTTTGAGGTTGAACTTGAACTCCTGTGTCTCCTTCCTCTAGCTTCCCAGTGGTAGGATTACAGGTGTGTGCCACCATGACTAAGAACACTGACATGAATTTTATTACAGTATGTTTGACTTTGTTGGTCATTGTTGTTAATTTCCTGTTGTGTCTTAGTCATAATCTCTGTTCTTTTGCTGTGAAGAGACACCGTGATCAAGGCAAGTCTTATAAAGGAAAACATGTCATTGAGGCTGGCTTACAGTTTCAGAGGTTTAGTTCATTATCATCATGGCGGGGAACATGGTGACATGCAGGCAGACATGGTGCTGGATAAATAGCTGAGAGTTCTGCATCCCGATTTTCGGCAGGGATGGAGAGGAGAGTAGGCCTGGCTTGGGCTTTTGAAACCTCCAAGCCCATCCCCAGTGACACATTTCCTTCAACAAGGCCACTCCTCCTTTTCCTCAAATAGTGCCTCTCCCTGGTGACCAAGTATTCAAGTATGTGAGCCTATGGGTGCCACGCTTACTCAAATCACCTCATCGTGCCTGTTTTATAAATTAAACTTTCAGCAAAAGTTCTAAGGAAAATCACAATGTAGGCTTGGTGATTCAGTGCTACTCACAGTTTCTGGCATCCCTTGAGTCTTGGAATGTATGGTGTGTTCCACGATGAGGGGAACAATTAAGACTGTTAAGTCCCCATCTGGGCTTTATTGACAGAAAGTCTTGAGCTACTTTAACCTTTCCCTAGAATGAGCTGAATAACTTGAATTCACAATAGTAAAGATTACTGCAATTTTTATTTATTCTAAACCAACTCCAAATATAAATTAACTAACAGTGGTTGACACGCAGGAGATAGTGTTTGCATGTGAAGCCAATTTCACCTTTAAAATAAATGAATATTTGATTTAAATGTGTTACTATTGTGTTGAGAGAAACCAAGTTGAAAGTGGCTGGGAGAGTAGCTTACAACAATGCTTAAAGAAGTGTTTACTAATACACTAGTTTGCAACAATTAATTTTCCTATTGTAAGTGGATGGAGTGCCATGAGTTTCTTTATTCTGTGTCTTCCTGCATAAATAAATGCATTGTGCTATAGGAGACAGAGCCTTCATTGAAACCTTTTTACAAGGTTAGTTTTACCAATGTGATTAGAATGCTTTAAAAGAGAATGGAAGATAGTATGGTTTTTCTTTTTCGTTGTTTTGTATTGCATTTCCTCATTTTGTGTGTGCATGTGTTTGTGCCATTGTCCTATACATATTAGGGTTAGATGACAATGGCAGTCAGTTTTCTCCTTCTACATGCAGGCCCTGGGAATGGAACTCTGGTCGCCAGGCTTAGCAGCAAATATATTTACCCACGGGACCAATTTTCTAGTAATTAAGAAGAAATGACTGGATTTTCAAACAGTGTTCAAAGGGAACATATAAGATACTCATTTTTGCAAGTGAATATTTGTTAAGGATCAGTGAAGATATCTTGTATATGGCTTCACATCCTGGACACATGAGAGGGGGGCCTCCAGCCACTTGTGTTCCTTTAATCTAATTGGGACATCAAGACACACTAAAAGCTTCTAATGCAAAGGTTATCTGCATTCTGTTGTGGACTTAGACACTGAGTAAAGTGTCACAAAACCCGGAAGCAGGACTTCATATTAATGAAGAGGTTTCATATTAACTGCTCATTGTTAAAGTCTTTACCTTACATAGTCTTTGAGTTTGAGGCCAGCCTGGTCTACATACTGAGTTCCAGGCCAGGTAAGGCTATATAGAAAGACCTTGTCTCAACAAACAAACAAACAAACAAACAAAAACAAAAATTAAACTACATGATCAATTTTCAGATCTTTTCTTTGCCTTGTACTTACTAGCATCCCCTCCTTCTCCAGCTCTATCTCCCATCTCCACCTCCTCTCTGTCCCCACGTACAGAGACTTTCTTTGTGATTTTACTAGGATCCTATTTCATTATTTATTTGAGATCATCTCATATAGCCCAGGCTGTCCTCAAACTCTATGCTGCTGAATTTGGCCTTGAATTTCTTGTTACCAAGAATTATTAAGCATTATTAAGATTAGACTCTGAGCCCAGGTAGCCCCAACAAACTAGACCACACCATACATTTTTAATAGTCCTATTGAAGAAAAAGATTTTTAAAAAAGAAAATAATAATTAAAGGCAGAAAAATAAAATATTTTTAATATGGTTACACTGGGAAGAGGAACAAAGTGGTTTAGTGATTCCCCATGTCCAACTTTGAGGTCCTAAGAGGAGATCTAGGTTTACCTTTTCTTCCTGAGCTGTGGCTAGCACCAGGCTCCCAGCCTTCTCCTTCTCCCAATAGGAGATTTCTTGAGAAATTCCAAAATCTTGGGGTCTGTTGTATAGTCTGATAGCCAAAGGGAGAAACAGAGTTTGTCTTATAATATCTTCATTCCTGCCAGGATGGTTAGTTTCTAATTCTCCTGCTGCAGGTGTGCATTGCCACGCCCATCGCAGAGCATGTGACCCTTCATGACAGGCTTATCATAGCATAATGTTGTCACGCGTCACCCATGTTGTAGTATATGTTAATACGTGTCTTATGGCGGTAATAGTCCATATTGTATGGCTGCACCACTGTAAAAATCCACTTGTCCAGTCTGTCTGGAGTTTCCTCTTTAGTCATTTGTCATGAGCATGTCGTATTAGAAACACAGACACTCTTGGTGTCTTTCTACAATGTCACAACCTGTTCAGTTTCATTGGCCACAGTTTACCTAGTAGTCCTGATTCCTCCTGGTACCTGGCCATTGGCAAACACAGGTTCTAACATTCCAATCTGAATCACTCAAAGGACCCTGGCCGTACATTCTACTTGAGGCATGTACACACAGATTAAGAACACAGAGTTCAAAGAGGACTACTGGAGGCAGACACGAAGAACTGAGTCCAGAGAGCTCTCAGACAAAGGGATGGATGGGTAGATGGCGTTTCTAGAGAGCACCATTCTGAGCTAAAGCCCTAGGGACCTTTAGGGTATCCCAGAATAGTGGAGATGGCAGGTTGGTGTGGATACTGCATTGTAGTGTGAGGTGCTCTTCTTGTGGGGTCCAGGAGAGAATGTCACTCCCTTTGTTGATCTGGTATGGTCATTAAACACATGAACCTGGTATCTGTCTGTCCACCTGTTTCCTCTCTCTCTCTCTCTCTCTCTCTCTCTCTCTCTCTCTCTCTCTCTCTTTCTCTCTCTCTCTCTCTGTGTGTGTGTGTGTGTGTGTCTGTCTCTGTCTCTCTGTCTCTGTCTCTCTCTCTCACATACACACACACACTTTTTATTTCTTTTCAATATTTATTTATTTCATGTTAAATGTATGAATGTTTTGCTGGCGTGTATGTATGTACACACATGCCTGCCTGCCTGGTGCCTGTGGAGATAAGAAGAAGACATCAGACCCCTGGAACTGGAGTTCCCGACAGTTATGAGCCGCCGTGTGGGTGGTGAGAACAGAACCCCTGTCTTCTGCGAGAGTCAGTGCTTTAAGCTCTGACTCTCCCCATGTCCCCATCTCTTCAGCCTCTAGATACAATTTTAATACCCTTGTGCCTGTGTGTGCCCAGTCTACTTTGATAAGTTTGTAGGTGTTAACCTTTTCGTTTGCATAAATAAGTCATGAGTCCGTGTCTCATGATTCATGCAGGACAGGTGGTGTGCATAAACAAGATGTGAAGTCCTTCCTTCTCTGTGCCTGTATTCAAATGAAGGTGGCGGAGTCACTCTGGGCTAAAAGCCACTGCGTTTGTGCAGTATGGAGGAACTCAGAGCAGGGTGGAGCATGAACTCACAATCCCACTGAATGATGCTGTCAGGACCTTTATAGAGTTTTTTGAGGAAAATGCATTTGTTTTCATCTCTTCCTTTTTCTTTTTTCTGGTGTTTTTTTCTTTTTCTTTGACGGCAGGATTTCTCTGTGTAGCCTTGACTGTCCTAAAACTTACTCTGTGGACCAGGCTGGCCTCACACTTGAAGATCTGCTTGCCTCTGCCTCCCAAGTGTTGGGAGTAAAACATGCACCACTACCACCTGGCTTTATTTTCATTTCTTAATTTAAAATTTTACTCGTGAGGGTATTTTACCTTCACATAGGCCTGTGCACCCTGTGATGGTCCAAGGAAGTCAGAAGAATGTTGGACCCCCTGAAGCTGGAGTTAGGGACAGTTGTGAGCCACCATATGAATAGTGGGTTATGACACTGAGTTCCCTGGACGAGCAGCCTTTGCGTGGCCATTGCGCTTACTGGCTAAGTTATCGCTACAGACCCTGCTTTTATTTCTTGTGGGTATTTGTAGTGTCCAGAAGAGGAAATGCCGAGTCACATGGTAATTGCATTTCAAAGAACTGGCAAACCTTTTCCAAAGCTTCTTTATCTAGCAGACATGGAAGAGGTTTGTGTTTCTCCAAATAATACATGCTCACCAGTATTTGTTATCTGTCTCCTTAATTATGGCCACGATGGCAGGTGTGAGATGGTATCTCATTGTGGTGATGCTAAAAATTACTAATAGACTTTATTTTTTAGATAAACTTTTATAGAAATCAAGCAAATGTGCAGCATATTCCCTGTGTCCCCTCACTGGCACACTGCCCTATTATTAACATCTTATACTGCATTCTATATTAGTTATGATTAATGTGCTCATATTGTTCTATTACTAGAATGCACAGGGTACTTATTATTTCCTTTGTTTTACCTCTCGGCCCTCTGTTCCAGGATCCCATTCTACTTTTAACTCTGAGCCCTTAGGCTCTCTTTGCCTGTCTCAGTTCTCATATTCTCCTTGTGTTTTGATGATCTTGAGACTTTTGAGGAAGAGTGCTTAGGTCGCAGGATGCTTCTCTGTTGAGATTTAGCTGATTTTTAAAAAACAAGATTTTTTTTCTTTTAATGAAATAAACTATGGTGACATTCATTGGTTTTTAGTATCAGAGCATCTCATGTATAATTTAAAAATATATAATCAGAATTAGCAACCAGAATTTGTAGAAAATTCTCAGGCCTTTGAGCACTTCAGTTGCTTCTGAAAGATGAGCAGAAATTGAACTCTAGGTATACTTTCCTTCTTGACTCCGTTGGAAGAGGACCAGAGTAGGTCACAGAATTTATCTTTGAGACAGTCACTGGGGAATCTTGTGTCAAGGCAAAGGCACATTTTCTCCTGTTTTGAGTGTGACAGACAGTGTTGTTTTGCATGTGTCAAGTCATGAAGCCAGGTGATTAACTCCCAGAGATATTCACCCCCCCCAGCACTCTGGAGAAGAGCCCTCAACTTCTGTCAGTTCTAGAACTCTGCAGCAGTGCCTGTGAAGGGGGAGGAAGCAAAGGCCCTGGGAGGTGGAGCTGTCGGGCCTGAGATACACAGCCTGACAGCAGTGGTTCTGAGGTTTTCACCCCAGGCTCTGCAGTTTATCTAAAACAAGAATCGATGGACTTAGGGAAGAGTCCTTATCTTACTGGACATTGGGATAGCATCTCCCTGTGTCGTGGTGAGGAGAGGTCAGTCCCTCTAGCTAGCTGCACGCCTGCTCACTGCTAAGAAAGGGGAAGTTAGCTGGTTTGGCCGGGGCCACTGCTACATCATGTCAGGCTGTGAACTAGTAACTCTGGCACAAGTCTCCTAGAAGGATGGGAAAGTCAACTGAAATACTTAGTGATAGTAACACGCTAATCAATCATAAGTGAGTTTTGTCATAAACTAATGAAGTTTCCAATGTGTCTGTGGTTGACTGATTTAGCAGTTTGATTTTTGTTTCCAGACACGGCCACATCTTCCAAGGAATAACAGTCAAAATCTGCTTCCTTCACATTACAGTCCCACAGGTGATGGCCCCGATGATCAACTAACTGGTTAACTGCATGGCTTGGTATTTGGTATCTTTATGTGCCAGGCTTTCAGTGCTTTACACAAAGTCATGTAATTTAACAATTATAACTCAAGAGAGGAGATATGTGTGGGTAGCATCACCCCAGAGAGCGGGGTCTGGGGCTGAAGAAACTGGAGAAAGTGAGCTGAGCACAAACATTTATCTGTCTCTCGTTCCTGTCTGTCCATACAATGTCATCATCACTTAGGTTCCTGCTGCCATACTGTCCCTGTCATGATGGAATGTACCCTCACACTGGGTCAAATTAAACTCTCCCTGCTTCCTACTTTTGTCCGCAATGAGAAAACTAGCTATTATTGATCCATACATATGCAATTTAAGACTGTGCAAGTCTGTTGGCTGCCAATTCTGAAAATAAGTCTAATACTGCACTAAGCTCCTAGTATATATATTTTTTTTAGTATGAGTACTCTGAACTGATTCTCCTCAGGTGCTTTAATGATGCTTCTCCATGAATGTGTTTATCGAGCCTGGCACGGTAGCACATGTGTATAGTCTAGCACTGAGAAACGTGAAAAGAAGGATCATCACTGGGTTACATAGGGCGTTCCAGGTCAGCTGAGGTCACACAGTGAGACCTCGTCTCAGAAAATGGACCGCTGAAAATTCCATCAACTCAAGCTTCTTATCTTTCAATGTTTCTTTTTCTATAAAGAATAAAGGAGAGAGAAATTTGCTGGAGTAATAGTCTTAGTTAGGGTTACTGTTTATGTGCTGCAATACCATGACCTAAAATAGCTTGGGGAGGAAAGGGCTTATTTGGCTTATGCTCCCATATCACTGTTCATCATCCAAGGAAGTCAGGACAGGAACGCAAACAGTGCAGGAACCTGGAGACAGGAGCTGATGCAGAGGCCATGGAGGGTGCTGCTTACTGGCTTGCTTCCTCTGGCTTGCTCAGCCTGGTGTCTTGTAGAACAAAAGGTCACGAAATCAGAGAAAGGATTACCCACAAGGGGCTGGATCCATCATTAAGAAAATACCCTAGACCAGTGGTTCTCAACCTTCCTAATGCTGCGGCCCTTTAATACAGTCCCTCATTTGTGGTGACCCCAACCATAAGATTACTTTCATTGCTACTTCAAAACTGTAATTTTGCTACTGTTATGAATCGTAATGTAAATATCTGTGTTATCCATTGGTCTTAGGCGAGCTTGTGAAAGGGTCATCTGACCCTCAAAGGGGTCTTGACCCACAGATTGAGAGTCACTGCCCTACAGGCTTGTCTATAGCCCAGTCTTATGGAGGCATTTTCTTAATTGAGGTTCCCTTCTCTCAGATGACTTAGCTCGTGTCAAGTTGGCACAATGAACATAAGCAGAGACAATGCTAAATGATACGGAGGGGAAACAGAACTATCTATTATAAGTGAGGGCCTCGTGAAACCACTGAACTAGAGCACTCCGTGGCTAGGAAGAAAGGTTCTGTGGGGATCAAACTGCGAAGCCTGATTCTGAGGGGCAGAAAGGAGCAAAATGGTGGGAAAGCAAGAAGATTTTATGTGGTGGCCAAGCATTGTGGAGGGTCTTTGCTGATACAGGCTGTTTAGATTGAAATTTGCGGGTAGATTAAGGGAAGTTCCTGGTTAACAGATACCTGACTTTAGTCCTCAGGTTATCCAATGGCAAGCCTTCTATTTTATCGGGCCAGAACATTGTATAGATCATTGTCACCAGCCCTGCCATTTTGGGGAGCTGCTTTGGACCTGGCATCTATTACATCATCCATCACTTATTGGTCATATTAAATCTTAGTCACATTCATCTTTCTGGTTGTGACCTCGGCAACACGTCATTTAACCGCAGTCCTATTAAGTGTTCCAGCATGTGCTGTGTTGTTTGCTTTTGCACCTGTTCATTTCAGTGTTAATGATCAGGTATGTTCCGTGACTTGATGAGATATGCTTCATGTGCATCTGGCAGCTGAGATTCTCTAACTTGCTCTGTAACTGTGAGTCATTCAGGTCGCTTTCAGCCATCTTCCAATCAGAACGGAGGCCCACCCACTTAGCTAATAAAATTACCTGTCCTGGAAGACTCTCTGCAATTCATGAGTTTGGCACTTAAGATCCAAACGGTCAAAAACAAAAGGTAGATTTCCTAGATACTTGTGATTAAGGAAAATATCTTTTTGCTTCGGCCAAAAATTTTAGAGCTTGGGAATAAAATTATACCACCCCTCTTGGGATATATATATATCCCATATACAATATATATATCTATCCCATATATAATATATATCCCATGCTGTTCAGGATGGAAGCTGATATTTGTTTCCACTAAATATTTCCTCTTTCTAGATTCTGTTATAGGAATAAAAACACTAAAGATTTCAAAATGCTTATTTTGCTCAGATTTCATCTAAACGTGGAAGCACAGTGTGTTGGTAATCATTGTACTTAGATGCTTTAAGGACCACAGTGCTAAAGCTGCCATAGCAACACTACTGGTTGGTAGGCTTTCACTTCTCTAATGCAAATGAGAAGATGGAGGCGCAGAAAATAATGTGAATTGCCCGAAGCACACTGAGTGGTCAGAGCAGAATCAGATCTGCTCATGCCAAAGCTATACCGTTAACCAATCAGTTTGCTCTTAGACGGGCTAGCTTCTGGGTGATTCCCAACAGAGCTGCCTTTTGAGTCTTGCTCAGAGGAGCCTAGGTCTCGGGTGATTGGGGGAGAATACAGGAGTGCCTCAGCATTGCCATCTATTTATTAGAGGACAAAAATTCAGAATTTCCAAATTTTGTTCCTGTTTGGATTCCTGGGCCCTGCCCTAAAACTTCTGAAGGAGAATCTTTGGGGTCTAGGAATCTGCATTTCTTATCACCCCTGGGTCTGTTCTTAGGACTGTAATGAGAACGGTATCAAATGATGGGGTAGCAGGAACAATCCACTGAGAAAGATAAGACAGGCTGGGTGTTGGTGGCGCATGCCTTTAATGTCAGTACTTGGGAGGATGAAGCAGGCAGATCTCTGTATGTTTGAGGCCAGCCTGGTTCACAGAGTGAGTTCCAGGATAGTCAGGGCAAGAAACCTGTCCTGAAAAATCAGGAGAAAAAAAAAAGAATAAGACAAAAGTCTTAGCCGGGTTCCCATCTTTTTTGTTTTTCCAGAAAGGGTTTCTCTGTAGCTTTGGAGCCTGCCCTGGAACTCACTCTGTAGATCAGGCTGGTCTCAAACTCATAGAGATCCACATTTCTCTACCTCCCAAGTGCTGGGATTAAAGGCGTGTGCCAACACTGCCAAGCTCAGGTTCCTGTCTTTAATAAAGGCCTCTGCTTGGCATTATTGGCAGACTCTGAATATTTGCATTTTTGTTTGTCTTTTTATATTTGCTGTTTGTCTTTTTAAGATGCCAAACTAATCCTTGCCTAACTTCTAAGTTGTTTTTTTTTTTTTTTTTGGTTTTTCGAGACAGGGTTTCTCTGTAGCTTTGGAGCCTGTCCTGGAACTAGCTCTTGTAGACCAGGCTGGCCTCGAACTCACAGAGATCCGCCTGCCTCTGCCTCCCGAGTGCTGGGATTAAAGGCGTGCGCCACCGCCGCCCGGCCTAAGTTGTTTTTTGTTGTTCTTTTCGTGCTGAGGATTGATCACAGGTCCTTGTCCATCACTCTAGCCCCAAACCAGTGCGCATATGTTTTATGTAATGTGATGGGAATGAACATTTGTCTAAGCAGAACTGTAAAGACAACATTGGTCCTCTCCCTAGACATCTTGTCCTGCTCTCGCCTCCCAGACCTCCACGCAATTGCTGTTTTCTCTTGTTATCAGTCCAAGGCCAAGGCGGTACAATCTGCTGATTCTGGAATAAAACTGTCTGTATTAACTATCTCAATTGCCCCCATTGCTGCGAATCTAGCGGTGTAACTGATGCACATTTATTTCCTTCCCGTACTATAGGTCAGGAGTCTGGCTTAGGTGCCACCAGACAAAGTTAAGATATTGGGCAGAACTATAATCTTTCTACGGGGTCGAGTGAAGGAGCATTTCAGGGCTCATTTCAAATGTTGGCTAAAGTCGCCGACCTGAGGGTCCTCTTCGTGCTGGGTGTAAACTCGGGGGTTATTCCCAGCACTGGAGGCCGCCCGTGCCCCTTCGCTCAGGTCCCCTTCCTCTCATATTCACAGTTAGGGACAACAGGTCAGGCTTCTCTACACTTGAATCTCTTTCCTCCTCTGATTTGAAAGCCACTTGGGCCTGCATAGATTTCCCAGGGCACATTTCCTTCACCAACAGCTGCAGAAGTCTAGAGGTATCTTCACGGTATTTTCTTGCCTAATATTGACATATTACCTGCTTTTGACAAGGAAGACAGTAGTGGTTATTGCTTCCGATGGGCGATGAGCATTAATGTTAATAAAAAAATAATAATGGGCTAGAGATGATGACTCCCTAATGAAGAGCACTTGCTGCTTTTGCAGACAGCCTGGGCTCAGTTCCCAGCACCCTCAGGGGCAGCTCATGAACCATCTGCCACTTGAGTTTCAGGGGATCTGACTCCATGTGGCCTGCACAGACACCAGACATGCATGTGGTACGTGTGCCTACATACAGGCGAAACCCTTCTCCGTATAAGAAAAAAAATAAATAAATCTTAAGCAAACAAGAAAATCTGACTTAACTAGATAGATAGTTTTCTAAATTAAAATCACGTCTGGGCCAGGCTTTAAATAGTTTAAGAGAGCTGTTTCAAGACTTAAAAGTCAGGCAGAGCTGCAGCATCCCTTACCTCCGTGTAGGAAGGGGGATAATTTACACTGTGCCTGTTTCTTTGGTACACGTAGTTCAGGAAAAGCGTTATGATTTGAAGTAGGCACACTCCTACAGCCAGTGTACTTGCTTTCAGGTGTTTGTTGCATGCCATGGGCTCCCCTGCCAATGCACCTTTGGTCATGTTCCTTCGATACTTACTCTGCCCTTCCTCCAGCCACCTGTGTGCATTCACAAGTTAGACACCACTTATTCTAAGGGATTTTTTTTCAAATGTTAAAAATCTGGCATTTGTTTTTTTTCTAATTGCTGAATTAAGATGATAAGAATCTCTGTAGTCTGCCAGTTTTCAAAGGCTGATTTTGAGTTCTATGTCTTCCTCCACCTGTCTTTGCAGCATTGGAGAAGTCCCTGCAGCATATTGGATATAGTCGATATTAATAATCATTAATTGAACTGAGATGAAGCATTGAATTAAAATAACTTTAAATAGTGTTAAGTATATATCCAAGTTCTGCAAGATATGTGTTTTATTTCCTTAGAACATTTCTGTCAAAAGAACTTTGCTAAAAATGTCTAATATAAGTGAGTAAAACTAGGATTATTAAAGATGTGGTTTCCAATTCTTACTTTATTGAGTATTATGTTAATTCATATTCTACCAGATTACCTAGTCAAAAAGTATTGAGGGTAAAGACATCGAAAAGTTTTTCCCATTTTTGAAACTTTAATTAAAAAAGGCATTCAGACAGTGTTATAAACTGTCAGTATAGAGCCTGACGAATTTCCAAACTGCTGCTGTTACCAGGTACCAAGTTCTTACCTACCACTTTGATGCTTTAAAAGTTTTAGAGCAAGAGACGACTCTTAAGACATGGAGAACTGTGAAAATGGCTCAGTGAGTAAAGTGTCTCCTGTGCAGGCATGAGGACCACATCAAAAGCAGGTCTACACGTCTACAAAGCCAGGGCTGATGGGTATTGAGAGGCAGATCCTAGAAACTTGCTGGCCAGCCAGTCTAGCAGACATGTGAGCTCTGGGTTCAGTGAGAGACCTTGCCTCAAAGAATGAGGAGGAAGGTGTCCCATGTCAACTTTTGGCCTACATGCATGCACAGTCACAAACCATGCACACACACACACACACACACACACACACACACACACACACCAGAAAATATTCTTACAGACACTGTGACAAAGCTTTTAGAAACAGATCTCCAACTGTGTGTGTATAGTTATTCATATATATACACATACATATATGTATATATGTGTGTTCACACACATATATCTGTATACACATATACATATGAGTTTACAAAGATTTAAAGACGAGGCTCCTACCCCGAGGATGCAATCACACAGGTTCTAAATGCTCTTGTTCTGCCAAATATTTGAGTTACATACACAATTTTGATTCAGATTTGGAACAAAAATCATTTGAACGTGGATTTGTGTATGTGTGGGGTGAGTGTGGAGGCCAGGGGATGTCTTGCGAGGATTGATTCTCTCCTCCCATGGGGATTCTGTGGACTGAACTCAGGTTGTTAGTGTCCTGCTTGGTGACAAACAGCATTTACCTGCTGAGCTGTCGCGTCAGCTCTTAACACAGAAGTTTTGCTTTCTAGTAATTAATATGCCGTAGGATCATTGAGATTATGGTCCCCTCAAATATTTGCAAGTGTTAAGGCCACATTATATCCTTGGTGACTTGGCACCACTTTGCTTTCTACAGTTTTTAGCAGTAGTTTTGTTTTGTTAAATATTTTTGAGATAAGATGTTGTGTACCGTCAGGCGGTGGTGTCGCACGCCTTTAATCCCAGCACTCAGGAGGCAGAGGCAGGCGGATCTCTGTGAGTTCGAGGCCAATACAGTCTAAGAACTAGTTCCAGGACAGGCTCCAAAACTACAGAGAAAGCCTGTCTCGAAAAACCAAATTAGAAAAAAAAAAGATGTCATGTATTGTGTACCGTGGGCTGATCTCAAATGTGTTGGGTAGCAAGGATGACCTTGCAACACTGGTCCTTGTGTCTCCACTTCCCAAGTGCTGGCATTTCAGGCTTGTGCCACTATGCATGGCTTCTCATTGCTGCTTTTGAGACAGTGTCTCTGGTATTGCCGAGGCTAGCCTCAAGCTCCTGGCCTCAAGTCATCTTCTCTCCCCAGCTTCCCCAACAGCAGGAAGTACAGGCTCAGGTCACCATACTCAGCCTTTCTACACATCTTCTGAGATGAAGCCATTGTATCTCCTCTGGAAATCTGGCTGAGACTCACAGCAAGTATTCAAGAAGAAATATTGGTGGTAGAAGTGGCGGTCCTAGGACTCCCGTCTTTCTGCCCACAACGCTTCTCACCAGGGCAGACACTGAATGGAGTGTGTACAGTATCTGAGAAGTTGGGTTCAGACTTTGTCCCTCATGCCCTGTCCTGTCTCTGTTCAAGGATGCTTGCTGAAATGTCTCTAAGAGCAAACTCATTTGAAATCACCTTGATACCAACATGAAGACTTTGGTAGACCATGGTGCCATCAGACTGTATGAGCTATCATGAAAGATGTCTTCAGAAGGGATTAATAACACAAAAATTCTTCCCCGTTTCCTTTCATGGGAGGTTTTCTTTTTCTGCAACATGGTTTCTCTATATAGTCCTGGCTGTCTCTGTTGAACTTGCCCTGTAGACCAGGTTGGTCTGAAACTGGAGATCTGCCTGCATCTGCTGCCCAAGTGCTGGGATAAAAGGCTTGTGCCACCACCAACTGGCACTCAGCCTGTATTCTTATAGAGCTCACGACCCACAATGGGCCCTCCCACATCAATCACTAATTAAGAAAGTGCCCTCTAGGCTTGCTTGCCCACAGCCTGCTCAGCTGGTGGCATTTCTCAACTGGAGTGGACAGTCTAGCTTATGTTAGGTTTTCAGAAAATCAGCCAGCACATTTTAGATCCTCTTTCACAACTCAGGTGTCCAGTAACACTGCCTTCGGTCCTACTCTGCCCTACTGTTAGCCTTTCTCGGTCTGTTTTCTAAAAGCTACATGAAATAATGGAATTCTTAGTGCGAGAATGGTTAATTCATCCTACCTTCTATTTCTTGTTAAATCTCAAACCCAGGACAAATGGCTGACGTGCCTATTTAATATATCAAAGAGTGCTCTGGCTGCCAGTCCCCCCTCCTCCCCCCCCTCCTACTCACAAGAGTTAGGGAGTCCTCCTGGCTGGCTCTCAAGCCCCATCCCCATCCTACATCCTCCAGGCCCAGAGCTTCACTTCCCTGCTCCTCGGTCTCTTCTGTATAATCCAGCCATTTTGGCTACGTGCCTTCTTGGCTCTCTTACTTTCTCTCTTAGCTACTTGGCTCCTGGTCCTCTGTGGGCCCCTCCTCTCTCCTTTCTTCCTCTCTCGCTCTCCCACCTCTCCTCTTGGTGACTAGGTTCAGTCTGTTGGCCCCTTCCATATGCGCATGGCTGTGCTTTCCTTCCTATCTACAATAAAAACTTTCTCCCCAACCGTACCTTGAAGCAGCCGTGTTCGCATTTTTCATTCATTTATGAATTCCTAAAGACAAAATCCTCAGTGACACGCCCCCCCCACCCCCTGACACTTTGAGCCTGTACTGGAGACTGGTGAGTTTGTCTTAGTCCCAGCACTCTCCTGCAGTGGTTCTGGGTCCTCAGTGACCCCCCACACACACACACTTTGAGCCTGTACTGGAGACTGGTGAGTTTGTCTTAGTCCCAGCGATCTCCTGCAGTGGTTCTGGGCGACCCAGACAGAACACATTTCCTCTTATTCGTCACTTGGAATTCTACCCAACTCTGCTAATTCAGCCAGCTTGTGGCCTTACAGAAGGGAACATCCCTTTATTTAAATGTGCATGTGTAGTTTCCTTGAGGCACACTGTAGGGATAATAGATTGTATCCCTGCTAAGTGGCAGTTAGCTGTGTTTAGACAGGTGTATACAATCATAAAGTCTCCACGATCAGAAACACACAGTATGCGCATTGCTGCTGGAAGCTGCCTCATGTCCCTTTGCATGTTATCCCTCGGTCATCCGTGTGTTCTGACTACAGTTGCTCTGCTGTCTGTCACCGCAGGTTAGTTTGCATGTCTCGAATTTTACATTCACATACATGAAATTCTAGAAGTACATGTAATACGTACTTTTGTTTTAAAGTTGCTTGTAATTTCAAAATTACTTTTTCTTTCACTTTGTAAAGCTGTTTTGTAACATCCTTTTTTTTTTTTATGGAGGCATTATAAAAGATATTTTAGACTTCCTCCTCAGAATGTGCTGCCACCACACCATAAATATGGATTGTAAAGTTGATAAGGAAGCTGTTCTTAGGCCAGTTTAAAAGTGGACTTGGACTCTGACCCTTGATGTTCTCCCTAGCGTAACACTGCAGAAGTGCTGTAATGTTTCCAGTTCCTGCTTAAAGACAATGTTTATGTTTGTTTCAAATTAGTTCAGTGATTTGGAGTTAGGGTTTTTATTATTATTATCATTTTTTTTGTCTTAACACAATTTGTTAATTCTAAGAAACACAAATTAAGGCTTCATGGTTTTTTTTGCATGATTCAAAAATCTTGGCATTTACATTTAAAGTGACAAAGGAATATTTATAAAAAATAATACAGAAGTTCAGAGGACAGTCCCATTTCAAAGTCTGCGTGAGCTCACTCTCCGAGGGAAGGGTGAGGTCTCACAATGTATTTTAAGCACTCTAGCTATAATAGATTGGACATAGTGATGACATTGGCAGTTCTAAGCCACACCTGTGTTTCAGGTTGGCCTTTCTACCTAGGCCAGATTCTTCTGAGATTAAAATCTCTAGTAGTAGGCAGAACATTCGTTTCGGTGCAGAGTAAGTTGCTCGCTTTCTTTGGTCGAACACTGCCTTTGGCAGATGGTTATCCAAGGACAGGCACAGCTCAGAGAGACTGAATTTTAAATCTTCTGGGTTTGTTTCTCTGGCCCTCCAACTACCAGGCGCTAAGACCCTCGGAAGCAGGAAGCAGGTACGTGTGCAGATTTTTCCCTCTGCCAGGGGCAGCGGTCCCAGACAGGGCTGCTGTGCTTCCATGCGATTGTTAGATTGAGCTCAACAGCCTTTCTGATTTTCTCACTAAACCTTTCCCTGCTCTGGGGTGACTTTGCATAATCAATACAAATGATAGTGTTGGTGTGATGGCCACCCAGTTCTTAATTGTGTCTTCCAAATTGATAAGAAAGGAGGTCTTTGGTCTGTGCAGGGCTGGATTTAAACATTGCACATAATTCTTGGGTAGACTTTGATTTTCTATTCAGGAATGGATATGAACTATTTGAGAAGGGCTGAAGTAATTCAATATCCACTTGGTATTGCTTTCCAGAAGTTATATGTACTGTTGCTTTAAGCCTGATTTCAGGCCAGTAAAATGACTCTTACTGTATATAGTGTTGTTGTGGATAAGCAAAACCCCTGCTTTTTTCTCTCTGAAGAGATTCTACAGTTTGTTTGTTTGTTTGTTTTGTTTTTTAAAGCTGAGGGCAGGGCATTGCTAGTGATGCAGTGTTGTGTCTGTGCATCTGGGCAGTGGAGAGAGCATCTAAATTGTAATAAATTCTCCATTCTCATTTTTGCACTTCTAAATCTTGGAGAGCCAGAATTAGCAGGAGATAGTGTTCTTGCTTAAGGATTTCAGCATTGCGTTGACGTGGGGACGACAATCTGGTTTTTTTTTTTTTGTTTTGTTTTTTTTTTTTTTTTTTTTTTTAGAAAGAGTTTTCTTCTAACCAGTTTCCGTGTGAGCCTGCCACCTTTCACTCTAGTCATTTAAGATGGTTTGTGGGTTGGACCGTTTTCTCTCTAAAGCAGAAATGGAGCAGTTCCCAGCCCACATAAAGCTGGGACGGTCTTGAATGATGCATGTCAAGGAAACTCGGAAAGTGATACAACTGGCAATTTGAATAGGTCCTAGCGCCAAAGAATTAAGGACTTGTGCATTCTCAAAACGGAGAAGCCTTTCAAAAGTCGAGCATGGTCCTCTGTGCAGTGACCTTGAACACTTACACCTTGGTGTAACGTTAGGACCCAGCCTGCTCTGCTGTGGGAAGCGGGCACATGTTTAAAGCATTTCTGTCTGAATGACAGTGTAGAGTCACTCCCTGGCTTTTCTTAGGGAAACGAACTCATTATGACCAACTAGTCCTAAAAAGTGAACTCCATAGAGAAATGTCACATAGTTTAAAAAACAGAACAAAACCAAGCCAAGCCTTGCTCAGAGCTCTCTTTGGAACCCAAATTGCTTTGCCTATGTTGTGCCCAGACTTCAACAAAGGCCGCATCCTCGTGCAGCTCCTTTCATAATGAACCAGCCAGTTGCTCCATTGTGTTCTTGTGGAGCTGGGGGATAACATTCCTTTATGATCCTCAGTTTAGATCATCTTACCACCCAAAGCATGATATTTGATGACCCTTATTAGGTTACTTTGCGTAGCTACAAATGTTGTTCATGGTGTAGCCTTCTCAAGCCTTTTGAAAAAGTCCACATCCTTACCGACCCACAGTCGCTGCAGGAAAGGGTTCTGTTGCTGGGATCCTGGTAACAGGAGTCTCTGAGACGGGGGCAGCACGGGGGCCAAGCGGGCGCTGAAAATGCACACACACCTCCAGCTCTCAAGTATTCCACTGAGGACTGGCCTGCTTTTTCCTTTTTAAGTGCTGATTTTAATCTGAAGGTCGGTGTTTCTGGACCTGAGTTCTTAGAAGACTGGAGAAAGATCATGGCTGTTTCTGATCATGTTCTTCTAAAAATCAAGGTTTCTATCCTTTCCTCTCCTTCCAAATATTTTGGATGCAGTTCTCATCCCCATGGGGCAGAAGAGTCCAGCAAACCACAAGAGGCATATGGTGCAAAGATTCATATTTCTTTACAAAGTGGGAACTTTGTGAATAGGTAAAGAAATGGTTGAGCTGTTTTCCCCCAAAGTATCTCTTAATGACTCCCAGGCATTTGCAATTTCTCAACTCCCTCATCAGTAAAAAAGTAAGGGCATACACCATTTCCAAGCAATAGAATGAAACAGCCTCACGCTTTGAAAATAAGGTACATCTGAAACACAAATGAATTTATGTTTAAGAACATGAGTTAGGAGCTGGAGAGATGGCACAGTTGTTAGGCACACCCACTGCTCCTGCAGAGGACCTGGGTGCAAATCCTAGCACCCACGTGGTGGTTCACAACCATCGACAACTCCAGTTCATGGGATCTGATGCCCTTTCTGATTACTGTGAGCCCTGCATGCCTGTAGTGCACAAACATACATGAAGGCAAAACAATCATACATGTAAAGTTAAATAAATAAATCTAAAAAAGTTGTTAGAAAAAGCCAGGATTAAAATGGAGACAGCATTCTTACTTAAAAGCATTCATTGATTCTGGGAAAACCACCTATAGTTTTCAGAAAGACAGTTTCCTTAAAAACAGTTTAGAAAGCCCCAGGCCTTCTGAACTTCTCACCTCTCCTCCTCAGTAAGCACATACTAACTAGGCCATACTCTTTCTAATAAATACGTTTTATTAAAGTAGCCTTCTCTGATAGCTCTCTCTCTCTCTTTATATATATCTATATATCTCTATCTCTATCTCTATCTCTATCTCTATATCTGCATTCCAAAATCCAAAACATTTCAGAATCTGAGACACCCAGGCATTCTTGATACAGAATGTCCAACCTGTATGTATTTTAAATTTACTACTTTATTAATGGCCAGCTTAATATGTTGTTCTGGTAAGATGGTTCAGTGGGTAAAGTGTTTGCCATCAAACCAGAATCCTGAGTTCATTTCCCACGATCTACATGCTGGAAGGAGAGAACTGACTTCTGCAAGTTACTCTCTGACCTTCACATGTGTGATGTGGCCATGAGTCCATACCCATAAAATAACTAAACATTATGACCTTGAAAATGTATTGCTAATGATAAGGACTTTATAGTTTCCTTAACTAATACTTCATGTTACATATATACACAGGATAATGTTTACTACCAATGGCTGAATTTAAAGTGTTTTGAATAATCTTGATAATTTTGAAATTTTTGCCTAATACATAATCATAATTTGCTTTTGTTTCATTTTCTACTATAGGGAAAGCTGTTTGCTCATCTAGTGAAGGCAGTTTAGATATCAACCAGATTGCACAATCTCTCCCAGGCATATATAAACTGCAGAAAATTGCAAATACTGAAAGTAAAGAGAGAGACAGAGAAAGAGAGACACAAAAAGATGAAAGAATGAATGAGTGATGGACCACAATACAACCTTGTTTTTCAAATTTTTTTAACTTTGTGTGTGTGTGTGTGTGTGTGTGTGTGTGTGTGTGTATGTGTGTAGGTGCTCACAGAGGCCAGAAGAGGGCATCAGATCCTTTGGTGTTAGTTGTAAGAGGTTGTAAGCTGCCCTAAGTGGTGCTTGGAAGCCAAACTCTAGCCCTCTGAAATAGTAGCAAGCAGTGAGCCATCTCTCTTGCCCCCAGCCTTTTCCTTATGGAATGTGTTCTCCCTTCCTGGAGTATCCCGTTAGCCATTTCTGTTATAAAATCATCTACCACATGCACCAGGTTACCGAGCTGTTGAAATGTATCTGTTAAATATTCATGAAGCCGAACTGGTGCCTCCCCCTCTCTAGTTTTGAAAGTAAACATAAGGCATTCTAATATTTACCTCTTGCATCCTGATAGAGACCGGAATTCATGGTGGCCATGTTGTGTTATCAGGAAACAAGAGTGTGGTGCCAGCACTCTCATCCATGAAAAGAAGTTAGAGTAGACGGATTTCAAGGTGTCAAGGTGTCTGTTGTTATTGTTTGTTGCTTTGTCTGTTTGGTAAGAAGTGAGATGTTTTAACCTGTGTAATTTACTGCTTTAATTCTTTATAGAACCTATGTCCAAGCAGTGAGTGTTGCTGTGAGGGTAAGTTAATCAGTCTAAAAGAAAACACTAAGTATGTCCAGAAGTGAAGTGACAGATTAAGATTTGCTTTGCAAGTCAAGACCTTAGAAATGTTGGTCTCGCCCAAGTCAGAAATGTAGACACCTCCTCTTACTCCATGGCCACTCAGCTTAAACATTGCCCACGCAGGACAATCATTGTCAGGACTCATGCTTGAAGTATTTGTCCCTTCGTTTTTCTTGCTGTGGAACTCTACTTGTACATTAGTCAGTAGACCTGTTGTTATGGTTGTATGTGAGCATATCATCTGCCTGTTGATGTCTTCTTACAATAGGAAGTCTTGCTGATGAACATTTCCATTTAAAATGTTGAAGAGGGCCTGTGGGGATAGCTCAGTGGGTAAAGTGCTTGCTGCATGTGCATGAGGACCTGAATTTAGATTACCAATATTCATTCATAAGCCAGGCATGGATGTTCATTCTGTGGAGGCAGAGGCAGGAGAATCCTCTAGCAAAGCCAGATCTGAAAGATTGAGGTACTGTGAGAAACCCTGCTTCAAAAAAAAAAACAAAACAAAAAAACAACAAACAAGCCAAAAAAAAATCAAATGGAGTCTGATGATCAAGGGAGGCACTCAGTGTCACCTCTGACCTTTACATGTGCATACTTACACAAATGTATGCACACATTGGTACGTGCTCACTGGAACACATGTGCACACACACATAAATCATGTTATACACATGAATATGCATAGTTGAAGTTATTAGTTCAAAGTCCAAAAATGGGTTTGTGAGTGAGGTGTATGTCCACAAACTCCCTGAATTTATGTGCAGAATTTGGATCAATATGTAATTTTGTGTAATCTATGCATAATTTAAAAAGAGTCAACATCAGAAGACTTTAAGAATTGGCTGGATGGTGCATGCTGGGAGGCAGAGGTAGGCAGATCTCTGAGTTCAAGGCCAACCTGGTTTGCAGAGTGAATTCCAAGACACCCAGGGCTACTGGAGAAACACCATCTTGAAAACAAATAAGCAAAACCAATCAGTGCTGTAGAGTAAGTACAGGCATCTAGATTTATCTTTATTTTCCAACAATTTTCACTACTTTGAAATGTTTTCGGCTCTTTTAGTATTTCATGATCTTACCAGGAAAATTAGTAGTTGTATTAACAGTACTTTCTGCAGTACCCCAGCTCTGCCTTGCCTTATCCCTACTAATATATACACTCATGACTGTGTTTGGCTTATTTTTTTTTTTTTTTTTTTTTTTTTTTTTTTTTTTTGGTTTTTCGAGACAGGGTTTCTCTGTGTGGTGATTATAACTCTTTACCTTTTAAAAGTATCTGTCCTGGAACTAACTGTGTGGCCCAAGCTGGTCAGAATCTGTGGTCCTCTTGCCTTGGTCTCACGGGTGCTGAGAAGATTATAGGTTTACAATCACTTAGCCCAGTTCATTACTTAATTCTTGTTATATGTAATAAAAATAGTAGCTATTAGTAAAAAGGGAGAATTTAGGTTTAAATTATAATTGACAAAGTAAAAAGAACCATGCACAGAAATGTTTTGTGACCCTGTGTACTGAGTCATCTCGTTTCACCGTTCACACAAAAGAGGCTCAGCGCTCGTTCTTGAATATCATGTAGAAAGCTGATTCCCTGTTTCCCTTGAGAACGCTGCATGACTTCATTGCTCTTGGCCACACAAGAATCATGTGGTTCTATTGAAAAGAACCCGGGACAAAGACCTGGGCACACTGAAAATAGGTCCTAGCTTTGACGCTTCCTAGTACTTGGCCAGCTCTGGAGGTCGGCCCCTCTGATACCGTCTCTTATGTGCAAATCAGGGATGAGTGGGTTCACGGACATAGTAGTTTATATAGCATAGTAGTGGTGGTGTTTATCCCTATCATCCACACGCACATTATGAAATTTCATTTTAGTTATTCT
The DNA here is from genome assembly GCF_903992535.2 of Arvicola amphibius. Taxonomy (NCBI): domain Eukaryota; kingdom Metazoa; phylum Chordata; class Mammalia; order Rodentia; family Cricetidae; genus Arvicola; species Arvicola amphibius. The sequence goes on along the minus strand of NC_052049.1, from coordinate 162,211,158 downwards.
TTCCTTCAAGGGTATATGAGAACCAGATGCAACCATACGTGTAAAATTATCTTATAAATTACTAAACACTTAAGCATGAGCCTGAAATTCTTCTACTATCAAACTTATTTTTTGAGACAGTGTTTTAAGCCTTGTCTATCCTTGAACTCACTATAGAGTTGAGGAGACAATGAACTCCCGATCCTCCTGTCTTTAGCTCCCAAGTGTGTAGTACCACATCTGGTCAAACTTATTCTTTATTTTATAAAGTTTGTTATCATTTTTAGCTAAGAAACACGCAAAGAAACAGGTAACCGTAACCCCTAGTGAAAGGGCAAAGAAGGTAATATCAAAATGGATTCAGAAGTGACATGGATATTAATCATCAGATAGTGGTATATGAATGATTGTTACTTGAAAACGTTAAATAGTGACATAGCAAATATCTTTAAAGACTCAAATAGAAATTCTGGAGATAAAAGCTACAGTGATAAAATCAGGGACAAACTGGACATTTGAGAAGGGGAGCTTAGTAACTATGAAGTCACTGCAGTAGGCATTGAAACAGATACAAGAATTATAAAACACTTTAAAGTATCAACAAATATGTGGCTAGTTTCCCAAGGTCTCATATACTCATCATCCTTTCAAGAAGGGATGAAAACAGAAGAAATGCTTGCAGAGATAAGAGCTGAAAAAAAATCAGGATAAATTGTAGATTCATAGAACTGAGAAACTCAACCCTAATAAAAAGGTAGAGGAAATACTATTAAGGCACAATGTAATTAAATGATATTGAGGCATATCATAATTAAATTGCTTAAAACCAGTGATAAGAGTAAAACCCTAAAATAACCCAATGAAAACAAGGAGATGTAATGTGTAGAAGAGAGATAGCGATGATGTAGTTTGGGATAAAGACTTCCTGTTGGGAAAAGCGCAGACAGTGCATGCAGGAGCACCATTAATGGTGTAGAAGACGAGCAGTCGACTTAGATCTAAACCCAACAATGACATGTTGCAAACAAGGATGAAACGGACGTGGATATAAAGCCGGCTCTTCATAGTACAAGTCATGTTAAAGGAAGTGCTTTGGGCAGAAGGAACAAGATGCTGTGGAAGTAAAAGTCTCTATGAAGGAGGGCCGGATGTGGTGCTACATGGGTGGTCACATACAATTGTTTATATTGGTCTTCTTATTTTATCTTTTGAGTTATTTTTGTTTTTTTTTTAACTTTTTAAGGTTTTATTTATAACTTATTTATTTGTATTTTTTTTGTACATTGGTATTTTGCCTGTGTGTGTGTCTGTGTGAGGGTGTCAGATCCCTTGGAACAGGACTTATAGAAATGAGCTGCCATGTGGATGCTGGGAATTGAACCTGCGACCTCTGGAAGAGCAGTCAGTGCTCCTAACCCCTCAGCCATTTCTCCAGCCCCTATTTTTTTTTTGATTTTTTGAGACAGGATTTTTCTTTGTAACAGTCCTGCCCATCCTGGAACTCTCTCTGTAGACCAGGCCTACCTAATGCTGGGATTAAAGGTGTGCACCACCACACCTGGCTATTAGTATTTTTAAAGGTTATTAATTTTTAAAGTTAAATTTATTTTCATTGGACACCACTTAAAATAAGTATACCTATTAGACATTAAAAGGTAATTACTTTAAAATGATAAAATGTGGTATGGGCTTTATAACAAAAATAGGACACAGACCAAGAGTGGGGAAAATGGAAATATAAATGAGTATTCCTTATCTGAAATATTTGCACTTAGATACCTTTCAGATCTTGGAGTTGATCAGATATTGGACTCTCTGTACAGGCATTCTCTTGAAGCTTCTCAACTTTACCAGTTGACACATTTTAGGTTTAGCTTTCCAAATTACTGATGCTCAACCTCCCTTCCATTGTGACATTCTGGTGTTCTATGTGTGACATGGAGTATAATCTCTTGAAGATATGCTCTAACAAGTTAAAAAATATGTTATAAAGCTAAAAGTAACCACAAAAATTTATGTAATTAATAATCAAAGAAAAGAAATAAATCAGAATTGGAAATGTTTGAGTAACCCCCCCCCAAAAAAAAAGATAAAAAGAAAGGGAGAGAAAACAAGCAGAAGAAAGAAGACAGCAGGAAAAGGCTTAAACCTGACCATATCCATACACACTAAAGAGTAATGTGTCCTCAGCAAGAAAAGCTTACTCCAGGAATGTAAGACTCTTAACATTCAAAAACAGGAATTGCAACCCCAAATACTAACAAACAGAAGTGTATAATCATTTTAGAGATACACAAAAAGCATTGTAAGTTTAACATCCATTAGTGACTAATGAATCCCCTGCACACACACACGCATGCACACACACACACACACACACACACACACACGCGCACACACACACACACACCAAACTTTCCAACTAGCTAAGATGGGAGCTTCCTAGATCTGACAGAAGCAGTGGATGTTTTGACAGCATGTTTCATGATGAAAGAATGGGTGCTCACCCCCATTACTGCTGGGAGCAACCTGTAAAACCCAATAATAAGCAACGACACAGTAAAATGATAGGCAGAAGATTTGAATACTATGAAAATAATGATACTGAATGAAAAAAGCCTTCAGAAGAATATATTGTTAATAATTTTAAAGAATGCAAACTAATCTGTAGTGACAATAGTCACTGTCTCAGATAGGGTTCCTGTTGCTACGATAAAGAACACCAATCACTGTTTCCTGTGATGGTTCAAAAGTAACTGGGGGAGGGAAAGGTTTGTTTGGCTTACACCTTCATATCACAATCCATCAGTGAGGGGATCGGGGCAGGAAGTCAAGGAGAGGCCATGGAGGAACCCTGCTTACTCACTCACTCCTCAGGGTTCACTCAGCCTGCTTTGGTACAGCACCGGGACCACTAGCCCAAGGGTGGTACCACCACAATGAACTGGGCCCTCCTACATCCATCATCCATCCAGATGCTAATCGAGGAAACCTTCGGAACCGCCTGAGTAAATGGTACATTATACCTTAAGTTCTCCATTGGCTGAGTCATGTCTAATAATTAGGTAGCAGATAAGAACTTCTTTGGGAGGTATACAATATTTGTTCAATAGGAAGTGGTTATTAATTTTTCTATTGCTGAAATTCTAGAGAGGAGAAACTTCCAGAGCTGTGAATGCTGCTTTCTTTAATGCTACAGCAGCAAAGGAGATGGAGGCTTCATAGCTTGTGGGCGAGTCCTTACTTGCACGTAGAGAATCAGTCTTCCATCAATAAGAAAACTCCAGACTGCTGTTTGGCGATCCTTCAGTCGATCAGGCTGCTTGTTGAAAGAATAGTGTTAATTTGGTGTGCTTTTTAGGGACAGTGACAATAGTTTGAGAATTTTTTATTGCTATTATGACCTCCCTTTGTACTAGATAATATGTTTTTAAAAATTCTCATTTTCTTATCCATAACCTTTAGAAACTTAGGATCTTTTGTGATTTTTTTTAAACGAATCCTTGAAAAAATACCTGCATATGTCACATGAAAATTTCTTCCTTTGCTTTTTAATAGGGACAACTAGAGTTGGGTTCTGCGTGCTGAAAAAAAATACCATCTCAGGAATTCATCTCCTGAAAACATCTTTTAAATGTTAAAAATGGAAAGCTTTGCTTTTGAGCCAGTATGTGTTTTGCAGGTTTGAGTTCATTTGGCACCAGTTAGACTAGAGGTTCATTTGCATTCTTTGATTGCTGTGAATTCTGGTAGAGCTGGGGAAAGGATATCAGGCCAGGAAGTTATACCCAGGTTATTCCAGAGTATTTATATGGGAACTGGGGGTCACCAATCACTGTTTCCTGTTCATTGGTAGCTATTTGGTGTGGTACTGAAACATGCATTCTGAGACGTTTGCCATTTATAGGCATTACAACCTGGGCGGTCCCCTCCCACCCCCGCAGTGTATTCTTTCCTGTGACTACATGATACATAAAACAGGAGCAAAGTACTTTTCAGAGACCAAAAAAAGTGTTGTAAAATAATTCACATCATTTCCCCAAAGCTTAGTTAAATCTTCCCATTAATTTCCCCAGTTTCTAGAAAGATCACGTAGTGTGTGCACTTTTGGTCTAATAGTTATGAACTGTAAAGTTAGGTCCTGGGCCATCTTTGAACAGAAAATGATCACAGGGAGCTTGGCTTGAGCTGTGGGCATGTAAAGAGACATATCGTGACCTCTGTAAGTAATTGGGTTGGAATTTAATAGGCTCTTCAGGTGCAGGATCCAGCTTTTCTATTTACTCTACATACTTTGGCCTCAGTTTCCTTGCCTGTAAAGTGGGAATTGGAATGCTGCCAATCTTAGAGAGTTACTGTGAGACAGGTTATATGTGTGGTACCTGGGAGAGAGGGCTTAGTCTGTATGAACACTCGTATTTGTTGTAAAGAGTAAGAAAAGCCCCTTTGCCTTGTTTGGACTGACACCGTGTCGCTGAGCTCAGTGTTTTAGAGTAGCGAGCTTGTGGGAGATTTTGTGAACCGTATCTTTGTTCATAACTAGGTACCGAGCACCACTTTTAGGATGGCGTGCTCATATCTGGGTAAGAGCCAAATTTAAAATGTTGCTGCTTTATGCAAGCCTAAAGATCGTATAGAAGGCAACTGAGCTAGAACAGACTCCGGAGCTGCCGGTCTTGTTTTCTTGGTGTCCCTTGACTGTAGGAATGGGGCATGTGGCCAAGGGTCTCCAATCCATGGAATCAGGCTGTCATCGCATGTGATGACGGGACCACCGAGAAGTGTTTCAGAGCAGCGCTTCACAGTCCCACCGCGGAGCTCCTTGCCTTCTAGATCCCGTTTGGTTGCCGTCTCTTGAGAGGCACCCTCACCCATGCAGTGCCAGTAAAATTGTTTTAATTTTTGAAACATTTTGACACAATAAGCTTTGCTTTTTTGTTTCTCTCTTGTTGTTGCTCTATCTATAGTCAGAATACTTGGTACAAATTACGGGTAGGGTAAGGGTTTCCATCACCAGGAAGGCCAGAGGGCACTGCCAAAGCCAGCAGTCCTAGAAATTCAAATTTTTTAAAGCAATAATGAAGAGGATGCGGGAATATAAGTATATAGAGCTGCAGATTGTTATCACATTAAGCAAAACAAGCCAAACTCAGAAGAAAAAAACCCCACATTCTCCTCTCCTGTGAAATCTAGATTAAAGTATAAAGAAAGCGCAAGGGAGCTGTTTGGTCAGAAGAAGGGCCTTGCAGGAGGGGAGGCAGTTGATGAACTTTACTAAATCTTTCTCGTGTGGAGAGCCCATTCAGGTGACTGAGGGCACAGAGGAAGATTGGTTCCCTTCCACCTGAGGAGCAAGCAATGAGGTTAGGAAGGTGCGTTGAGTCTAAAAGAACAAAGTGAGATCGTTATAATGCAACACATGGCCAGGAATAATTAATGTGAACTGAACAGTGCATAAGAGGTGAAGAACGGACCGAAGGAAAGTACAGAGCCATTGTGTCTTAGACTGCGGTGAGGAACTCAACAGGGAAGGCGCAGGAAGGATGCTGATGTGTACAGGCCACGGTGAAAGGGCCAAGGTCGGAGTGCAGGCCATGGTAAAAGGGCAAAGGTCGGAGAGGAAAAGCCCCGCTGTGAAGCAAACACTAGATTATGTTTTGTTGTTTTGCGGACAACTGCCAGGCTTCCCTTTAGGAGACCACAAACTGAGTCAGTTTGGAATCAAGTGTCCCTTCACCCTGTGTGGCGGAGGCCTTCGTCCTCTCTAAGGCGGCCTAATTGGTATTGTCAAGGTCTCTAGTGTTATCCGTGCACCGAGGCAATTCTCAAACAAGCAAAATAATTTATTTTTAAATTGTAGGAAGACTTTAGACACATCAAAGTACTTCCCAGGTTTGTCTTGGGAAATTAGAAACTAGAAAGGAAACTCTTCAGTCACATTTTATTTCTTAGCTACTTGTGTTTTTTACATGGTGGTGGATTCTGGTGACTGAGATCTTTAAACTTGTAATGGGGCACCGAAAATAGAAACAACAGGAAAAAGGAAGGCTGTAGTGGGCGATAGGAGAAGTGGAGGAGGGTACGGAGTGCCACATGACCGCCTCTGACAGAAATGCTGACCTATCTGCTGCCTTCACCTGTCAGTCCTCAGTGGCACCGCGGAAATCACCCTTGGCTTAGTCTGCAGGCTCTTCTTGGTGGCAGCAGCCTTCCTTGCTGGCATCTGACAGCTTTTCTTCCTCCTCTCCTCTCATTCTTTCCCTGCCTTCTTCATCTATGTCTTGTCTGCCAGCCTCAACCCCGTCCCTGAACACTCAACCTAGGTAAACCTTTTCCTAGGCATATGCTTTCCAAGGTGGAGGGGACCACGGATTTCTGGCTGATCTTGTCTTCTGTGTTCCCAGGACCCCAAGGCAAGAAGATATTGCTGTTGCTTTAAACAAGGAGGGAAAAGACTAAGCAGAAGGCAATACTTCAGTAAATTCTGTCATAGTATTGACTTCTGAAAGTTGCTAAAGATTGAAGTACTTGTGGTTTCCCAAAGCCTTGGAAATTTTCCCCATTCAAAAAGAGATGGCCAAGATACCATCTTTCTTTGGTTGATTGTTTTTAGGTTTTGCCCGGTTCCCTTCCCCTTCCCCTTCTCATCTGCTTTCTCCCACCCCTCTCATCTCTCCCTTTCCTTTCCCTGTAGCATAGACCAGAGCCTCATGAGCCTAAGACCCCTCCTCCATTACTGCTGTACTCCAGCCAATTTCTTTGTGTGTGTGTTCATATGTGTATGTGTGTAGGTGCCCACGTGTGCATGTATGTGTGGCTGACAGAGGGCAACAGCAAGTGTAGCTCCTCAGGTGCCTTCCAGCTTCTTTTTAATTGATTAGTCTGTGTGTATCTGCGCACGCGCACTAAGGACGACTTTGGAGCGTTGCTTCTTTCCTTCCACCCTTAGCTCTGGGAACTGAACTCAGGTCTTGATGCTTGCAAGGCAAGTACTTTACTGCCAGAGCCATCTCCTCAGCCTCAGACCCATTCCTTTAATTAGTAATTTATGATTTTGGTTTAAGAAATATCTTTTTTTCTGTATAGGAAGTTTTTAACATTAAGAACTGTTTTGTAAAGCCTGGAAAAATACAGACAACGTGTAACTATGTCTGTGCACTAGCTCCTAGCTTCTCACATTGAACACACATTAAGCTTTTTGCCATAATCCCTTAAAACGTATCTTTTAAAAGAGTAATAGGTCGAGCCTGCCTTACCCCACGCTTTGACCTTGCCTCCCTCTCCATGACAGCCATTTTTCTGAACTTGTAGTTCTTATGTGTCTAGCTTTATTAAATGCATATGATGTCGTAAGCAACATTTGAAGTAGTTTTTTGATTTTTAAAAACATTTTCTGATTTATCAAACATGGCATACTGTGTGCATCCTTTAGCAGTTTACTTTTTCCACTTAAATTTTTTGAATAATAGCAATGGGATTTTTCTTGATGTCTGAGTATCTACTGCTCGAACACTAATGCAAACGTGTTCCTTCCTTCTCTTGTTGCTGAACGAAGGGAGGGTGTGTTCTGTGCAGCAGAGCCCTGCAAGGAGACGCAGTTCTTCATGGCAGGGAAGTCATGGTGACTGGGCAGAGGTGGCTGGTCACAGGGCCTCCACAGTCAGGAAGCAAGAGCAAACAGACGTGGGGCTGGGCTATACAATCTCCAGGCCGTCTTCTTAGTCTCCGTGGGCCTCATGCTCACATTTGAGGGATCATGTGTGCTCTGTCAGTAAAAGAACAGATTAATAGTGGGAGGACTTTGGCATAATTCCAGGCCCTTGAAAGCCCTTTGTAAATATTTGCCATTAGGCTTTAGGTTACTGTGGATGGAGGAGAAAGGGGATTCTTGGAGGGTAGATGAGGGAAAAGCTGACCCACCCAAGCCAGAGGTGAGTTTGAGAACTCAGAATCTGAGCATGTTGAAAGAGGGAAATAAAGCCCCTGGGAACTCTGGGAAAATGTCTTTGCAGCAGAGGAAACTGTTGTTCTCTGATGATTGGGGCTTTCCCCTCAGGCTGTTCAAAGGTAGATCCTGCCAATCATATCGGGCGCTTAGGCAGTTTCAAGGAAGTTGAATATTTGAGGGAGTATAAAGATTAGATTACATTTCAACTGAATTTAAATTTTCTTTTCAGAATGTTTCCTTTATCTTTCAAATATATATCTGGTCGGGACAGGCGGCGCTTGCGAATTAGAGGCAGGTGGTTGCTTTAATTGGTAAAGAATGTTCAGTTTAAATCAGGTTATATCTGCTGATAAATATGGGTTGATACACCTAGAGTTTCCCCTCTACTTTACCAAAGCTGATTTCTTTTAAAAATGCAGGTTCTCATTTCACAAGAATAGAATATATAATTCAAATTATTGTGTAGTTATTATACAAATGTGTACTTAGGTGGTTGTTGCTATCCAGTTTCACTAGGGAGGCCGTGTGCAGTGACAGTCCAGAGTGGGTTCTGCCATGGAGGGTGGGAGACTGACAGCTACTTTGATCATGCCTTTTTTCTTTTCTCTTTTAGCTTTATTCTAAAGGAATTTTTATTTCTGGCAACTTTATATCTGGTTCTTCTTTGTTTTGTAAAAGTACTTCATCTTTAAATTAGCATGCAATTTAGTATGCTTAAATTGTGGCATTTTCTTTTCTTAAAACCATTTTCATTTCTAATTTTAAAATGGTTTATTTATTTTTTACTTTATATGCATTGGTGTGCATGTCTGTGTGAAGGTGTCAGATCCCCTGGCACTGGAACTCAGGCTGCCATGTGGGTGCTGGGAATTGAACGTGGGGCCTCTGGACGAGCAGCCAGTGTTCTTAACTGCTGAGCCACCTCTCCAGCCCCAGTGATGGCGTTTCCATACACACTTTCTCATTGGTCCTCCCCCATCTTCCCACTCCCACTCCTAGTCGCCTTCCCTTCACCGCCCCCCCCCCCCCGTTCTGATCTCATGTTGCACGCATTCTGTTAGCCTCCTGGCTGCCTTAACAATTCTTTTTTCCCCTCTAATGATCCCCTTTCTACTTTAATAACTTCTCACATTTATATGCATACTTAAAATGAAAATATAAGATTTGCTTGTGAGAGAAAGCATGGTATTTTTCTTTCTGACTCTGATTTATTTCACTTGCTTTAGTAATTTCTGGTTCCATTCGTTTTCCTGCAAATGTCATGATTTCATTTATCTTCATGCCATGACTTTCCAAAGTGTCAGAACAGAGACAGGAACTGTGCCATGGAGTGGTGAGATTAAATAAGGACACACACAAGGCAGGGAAGACATTTATAGTGTATATATTTAGTGTTTTAATCAATTTTTTGTGTTCTAAAGAAATACCAGTATTCTTTAAAATCCTAACATACAGGCAATAAGTTTATATACCATATTGTCATTATCCGTATTTAGAAAAGTACATCAGGCTACTGGTACTCACCTTATTTTATGCACTGTCTTGTCATAGCAACTTTCTCTGTGTTTCAGTGATTTCGAGGGGCTAGAAGGCTTATGTTCTAAAAGGGTACAGAACATGTTTTATACTGAAAAGAAACTTTCTTTACTACTGCATGGCCATCTGCATTTCCTCTTGAGAAGCAGTTCTCATCTTTTATTTTTCCTATATAATGATTGTTTTACTGGCATTTAATGAACATTAAGTGGAAATGATGGTAAGTTAGGAAATTAAAACTTGGATTTGGACTTCAGTTTCATAAGTCACTGAAGTGTCTTAAAGAGGCCTGGAGAGATGGCTCCAGAGGTGAAGAGCACTGGCTGCTCTTTCAGAAGTCCCGAGTTCAGTTTCCAGCACTTATCTCTGGTGGAATCCTGTGCCCTCTTCTGGCTTGCAGGCATATGTGCAGACAGAGCGCTCATATACGTACAATACATAAATAAGTAAGTCTGATTGGTAAAGCACTTTCCATGCAGGAGTGAGGGCCTAAGTTCTGCTCTCTAGCACCGTGTAAAATGCCAGGTCCAGGGTGAGATTTTGTTTGCTTTGTTTTGTTTTGTTTTACTCCTTGGTCTTTGGGGGCCCTCCACCCAGTTCCCAAATAAATACACAGAGACTTATTCTTACTTATGAATATCTAGCCTTAGCTTGACTTGTTTCTAGCCAGTTTTTCTTAAATTATCCCATCTGCCTTTTGCCTCTGGCCTTTACCTTTCTCTATTCTGTATACCTTTCTTTCCTTCTTACTCTGTGGCTGGTGTGTGGCTAGGTGGCTGGTCCCTGACATCTTCTTCTCCTCCTTTTCTCCCTCCTTCTCTTCTCCTTCTCTTATTTATTCTCTCTGTCTGCCAGCCCTGCCTATTTCTTTCTCCCACCTAGCTATTGGCCATCCAGCTCTTTATTAGACCAATCAGATGTTTTAGATAGGAAAATAACATAGCTTTACAGAGTTAAGCAAATGCAACATAAAAGAGTACAACACATCTTTGCCTCATGAAACAGATATTCCACAGCATAAAAGAACGTCACACATCTTTAACTAAGATTCCATGGCACTGTATCTTCAGCTGCTTCTAGACATGTACAACCACAATCCTAGGGCAGAGACAGGAGAATTGTGAGATCAGCATAGCCTAAACAGGGAGACCCTGTCTTCCCGTCCACACTCCAGATCATTCTGTATTTTTGTTTGTTTCATTTAAATACTAAAAGACTTAAAGCAACATCTTTTATACTTATCAGGTATTAATGGCAAAAAGAATAAGAATAATATATGGGTAAAATGATTTTTCAGTACATTACATGCGAATGTTTTGCTTGATTATTGGAAAATAAAACGATTATATAGCATTAACAAATTGCATAAGATCAGACAGGTGTGGCAAAGCATTGGTCCCCAGCTTTCTATTTGCCAGTTCAAATGCCAAGTCCTCAGCACAGCAATTTGCAGCCTTTAGAAATGTAGATAAGCGGAAGTGATAGAGATAATTTCGAGAAAAGGCAAGACCCGGAGATTCACAGCCACCACCACTGGAATAGCGTTTTGAAAAACTAGCAAGTTATGCTTAGAGGTCCTGGTAATTAGTTTCCCTCAACACAAAATAGCCGTGTCTATAAAGAGTCATAGCTTCCAGGCATGGTGGCGCACACCTTTAATCCCAGCACCTAGGAGGCAGAGGCAGGCGGGTCTCTGAGTTCAAAGCCAGCTGGTTTACATAGTGAGTTCCAGGACAGTCAGGGCTACCCAGTGAGAATCTGTCTCAAAGAAAAAAAAAAAAATTGTAACTGCAGAAAAGTTTCTAAAGTGAGGATTTAATAAAATGAATACCTAACGCTAAGATCTAAGGATCTCGAGTGCATAGGACGGCTCCGCTATATCTTTCTCTTCTCCCCTCCTTGGAATTTGGATCTCGAGTGCATAGGACGGCTCCGCTATATCTTTCTCTTCTCCCCTCCTTGGAATTTGGATCTCGAGTGCATAGGACGGCTCCGCTATATCTTTCTCTTCTCCCCCTCCTTGGAATTTGGGGGGTGTCTTAATATTTTTACTGAGAGTATTTATAGTTTTTTTTTATTACATTTATTTATTTACTTTACATCCCGACCGCAGGTCCCCCTCCTGTTTCCCTTCCAAGTCCCTCCCTCCTGTTCCCCCATCCACTCCTCCTTTGTTTCTGTTCAGAAAGGGGCAGGCTTCCCATGGCTGTCAACAAAGCATGGCCTATCAAGTTGCGCAGCACTGAGCCCCTCCCCATCTACTAAGGCTGGGCAAGGCAAACAAACAAATAAGTTCCTGGAAGCCAGTCGAAGCCTTAGGGACAGGCTCTGCTTCCACTACTAGAAGTCCCACAAGTAGATCAAGTCACACATATGTAGAGGGCCTAAGCCAGTTCCGTGTGGGCTCCCTAGCTGTTGGTCCAAGTCTGTGAGCTCCTATGAGCTCAGGTTAGTTGTTTCTGTGGGTTCCCTTATGATGACCTTGACCACACACAGACACACACAGACACCTGGATTATATAGTCTCACACACACACACACACACACACACACACACACACCTGGCTCATACAGTCCATCCTCCCTCTTTTCAACAAGATTCCCCAAGGTCAGCCCAGTGCTTGACTGTGGATCTCTGTATCTGTTTCTATCAGTCACTGGGTGCTTGACTGTGGATCTCTGTATCTGTTTCTATCAGTCACTGGGTGCTTGACTGTGGATCTCTGTATCTGTTTCTATCAGTCACTGGGTGAAGGCTCTCTAGCTTCTCTGGGGGCTGCGGATTGTAGCATGGTCATCCTTTACTTTACAGCCAGTATCCACTTATGAGTGAGTACGTACCATATTTGTCTTTCTGGGCCTGGGTTACCTCACTCAGGATGATCTTTTCTAGTTCCATTCATTTGCCTTCAAATTTCCTGATGCCATTGTTTTTAACAGCTGAATAATACTCCATTGTATATATGTACCACATTTTCTTTATCCACTCTTCAGTTGAGAAACATCTCGGTTGTTTCCAGGTTTCGAATATTACAAATAAAGCTGCTATGAACATAGTTGAGCAAGTATCCTTGTGGTATGATTGAACACCTTTTGGGTATATGTCCAAGTGTGGTCTGGCTGGGTCTTGAGGTAGATTGATTCCTAGTTTTGTGAGAAACTGCCATATGATTTCCAAAATAGCTGTACAAGTTGCATTTCCACCAGCAATGGAGGAGTATTCCCCTTACTCCACATCCTCTCCAGCATAAACTGTCATTAGTGATTTTGATCTTAGCCATTCTGACAGGTGTAAGATGGAATATCAGAGTCCTATTGATTAACATTTCCCTGGTGGCTAGGGATGTTGAACAATTTTTTAAGTGTCTCTCAGCCATTTGAGATTCTTCTGTTGAGAATTATTTGTTTAGAACTGTACCTCATTTTTAAAGTGGATTATTTGGTTTATTGATGTCTAGTTTCTTGTGTTCTTTATATTTTATGGAGATCAGCCCTCTGTCAGATGTTGGGTTGGTGAAGATCTTTTCACATTGTATAGGCTGCCATTTTGTCTTATTGACTGTTTCCTTTGCCTTACAGAAGCTTCTCAGTTTCAGGAAGTCCCATTTATTAATTGTTGATCTTAGTGTCTGTGCTGCTCGCGTTCTACTCAGGAAGTTGTCTCCTGGGCCAGTGGGTTCAAGGCTATTCCCACTTTCTCTTCTATCACGTTTAGTGTAACTAGATTTATGTTGAGGTCTTTGGTCCCCTTGGACTTGAGTTTTGTGTAGAATGATAGATATGGATCCATTTGCATTCTTCTACATGCTGACAACATTGAGCTTTTAAAGAACAGTGTAAGATTAAATAGTGGGCAATATAATATTGAAAGCCACATTTAATTGCATTAAACTAGGATTAATCTTTAGAAAAACTGTAAAGCACAAAATCTATCATTTTGAGAGAATATCAAAGATTATAGACAAGTTGGTGTGCACATCATTTCAGTCCTAGTACATGTGGTGTGTTCCAGTCCTAGTACATGTGCTGCATCCCAGTCCTAGTACACGCGCTGCATTCCAGTTCTAGTACACTTGCTGCATTCCAGTCCTAGTACACGTGCTGCATTCTAGTCCTAGAACATGTGCTGTATCCCAGTCCTAGTACACGTGCTGCATCCCAGTCCTAGTACATGCGCTGCATCCCAGTCCTAGTAAACGCGCTGCATCCCAGTCCTAGTACACGTGCTGCATCCCAGTCCTAGTATACATGCTGTATCCCAGTCCTAGTACACGCACTGTATCCCAGTCCTAGTGCATGTGCTGCATCCCAGTCCTAGTGCACGTGCTGCATTCCAGTCCTAGTACACACGCTGCATCCCAGTCCTAGGTCATGTACTGCTGAAGCAGGCACTGTTTAGATCATAGCACTTTTTGAGTGTTTCATATGACTTGATATATTAAATTGCCAGTGGTAAATTTTAGTGAATAAGTTATTTTTATGATTAGTATGATTTTCTGAAAATCTGGGAATATTGAAACTCATATAAATGAACTTATATATAAGTATAAAAATATGAAACAAGGTTTTTCACTGAGCTTCAATTCCTATTGTCTTATAAGGTGCAAGTGTTTGGTTATTTTTCGTGGTACATATTAACTGTCCTGTTTAACTATGTACACATGAGAGGAGCATAATATTATTTTTGTTCATCTTCTATGCTGAATATAAAAATTATTAAGTCGTCTAAAAATGTTGTTGTGCCAGGTATGGTGGTATATGCTCATAATCTCAACAGTTAGCAGGAGGGAGCAGTATTATCTTGACTTTCCAGGCTAGCCTGGGCTACATACATAGTAAGACCTAGTCTCAAGAACAAACAAAATATAAAAGTTGAACTGGTACATATCAGAAGTCTTAAACATTGGCTGGAGAGGTGGCTGCTCTTAACCATGAGTCAAGGTCATCAGTTCTATTCCAGCAATCGCAAGGTGGCTCACAACCATCTCTAATTAGATCTGGTGCCCTCTTCTGGCCTGCAGGCATATATGCAGGCAAAACACTATACATATAAATAAATCTTTTTAAAAAAAGAAGTCTTAAACATATAACTTACATGTTTTGATTTTTATTGTATAGAAACAGACATGGATATAAATAATGATGTACATTGAGGCATTGTGTGTAATAACTGGAAACCATGTAAATATTCTGCAATGAGGGAATTCCCCAAATAAATTATAGGATAGTAATATGTGGTCATTAAATGATTTACTGCTAAGCAAACTAGTAATGCATTATTAATACTGAATATGACATTATGCTCACATTTTACCACCCCGTACACAGAGGTATCTGTGTTTAGAAAGTGGATTTGAGGAAAGATAAAGAAGATACTAGGATAATAAGATATTCTGGATAGTAAGATGAGTGTAATTTAAAAATTCTCTGTGTACTTTATACAATTAACACCATCTTTTTTCTTTATTTTTATTTTTTATAAGTGTGTCCTGCTTATTTGTATGTGAACCACATGTGTGCAGCACTTTCAGAGGCCAGAAGAGAGGGCTAGATCCCTTGGAACTGGAGTTCCAGGTGTGAGCCACCCAGTAGGAGCGCTGAGAACTGAACTGAGGGCTCCTGCAAGACCAGCAAATGCTCTTAACCACCGAGCCCACTTCTTGCTTTCTTACAGCTTAATTTTGCACATTTTTCCCCTTTTTGGTTTGTTTTCCCTATTCTGAGAAGGGCTCCACTAACCTGGATTGACCTTCACGGGGAAGGGGGAAGAATGTGGCTATGGTTGGATTACTTTGAAGAAGAACATTTCGACCATAAATTCATCTCTGCATGAGCAGACTCTACCCCTTTTTGTGGCTATTATAAATGTCATTAAGTTTACTTTCTTCATCCTTTATACTTGCAAGTGCTATGCTTTCCTCAAACTGAAATCGTCAGATGAAATATAAATGGAAATTATACAGACTGTTGAGAAGCAAGGGGTGTGAAAAACAAGGCTCGTCCCCACTCCTCCCCCAATACCCAGTCTGTTGTTGTTTCCTGTGTCACCGGGAGACTCTACTGTTTGTTTCTTGTCAGCCAGCCCTTCTTGCAGAGGCTGTGCTGCCTCCATGCCTTACATGCCTTAGCCAAATGTTTCCCGAGAGCTAATATTCTCTTTGTAATATGTTCTTTCTAGATAGAAAGACCTGAAGTAGCCTTTCTTGTCTAACGATGGAGAACAGTACCACCACTATTTCTCGGGAGGAGCTTGAGGAGCTACAAGAAGCGTTTAATAAGATAGGTAAGTTCCAAGAAGCCTAACTATAGTGCTCTGGTTCTGTTTGCTGCCAGACTTCAGGGATGGGGCTGCACCTTTGACTTGGACTGCCACTCTGCTCTCCTCAAGGGCATTCCTTTCCTTTCCTTTTTTTCTTTTTTAAAGCATGGTTTCACCGCATTCTTTCTGAAAGATAAGCTAAAGACAAGCTTGCATTTCTCGGCGAATTGGACTTTAGTTCTTGGTCATTACTGCGCAGAGGATAACGCAGGTTAATGAATGACAGTGTAACTGAATACACTTTCCATTGGTGTCCTCTTCACAGAAAGGAAAATACAGAAACACCTCCTTGTGTATAAGCTGAACTCGGCTTTCATGCCTTTGTTGCTGACAGCAGTACTTTCTACCTCAATGTAGAACATTTGGAAACACATTTTAAAGGCTGCTGGAGGTCTTGTGTCCTTCCTTGCACAATTCTTAAAAATCTCATTGTGGTTTTCAAAGCCTGGATGTCTCCTTTTTCTTCTTTCGCTCCCTGAAACCATCCTGTGTTTTGTCTTTGACATCGTTAGCTTAGCAGCTTCCTACTTCTCCCTTCTAAAAGCACAGCTCTCTCTGTCTCTGTCCCCTCTCTCTCTCTCTCTCTCTCTCTCTCTCTCTCTCTCTCTCTCTCTCTCTCTCTCTCTCTCTCTCTCTGATTTGTAAATGCACGTGAGTAGACAGTGAACCCTGTGCAAGCTGAGCTCAGTGTTTTTCCCTGTCCTCAGCAGACTTCTTGGGTAAGAAAGCACTGGTGGAAAACAGGTCAGGTGTGGAGCAGGGATGTCATGGTCACGGGTGGTCCACTCTTGGATTTCTCACCAGCCTCCCAAACAATGACTAAAATTCATGTAGGGCGAACCTTAGAGAACAATAATAATAATTGTTAGAATTATAGCTTAGCTTGCCTTCAGAAAGGAATTCAGTCAGGCATCTTTGGTGTGTAAATAAGCACTTCTTCTTTCCCAGTTTTCTTTCTTTTTTATTTATTTTTAAAACAATCTTATTTTACATACCAATCCCAGTTCCTTCTCCCTCCCATCCTCCCACTCCTCCCACCTTCTCCCACTCCATCCACTCCTCAGAGAGGGTAAGGCCTCCCTTGGGGAGTCAACAAAATCTGTCACATTACTTGAGGCAGGACCAAGGTCCTCCCCCCTTGTATCTAGGCTGAGCAAGGTATCTCTCCATGGGGAATGGGCTCCAAAGAGCCAGATCATGCTCTAGGGGTAAATACTGGTTCCACTTCTACTGGCTCCACAAACTGCCCATACCACACAACTGTCACCGGCATTCAGAGGGCCTACTTCAGTCTTATGCTGGTTCCAGAATCAGTGAGCTCCCACTAGCTTGAGTCAGCTGTTTCTGTGGGTATCCCCATCATGGTCTTGGCCCCTTTGCTCATAATATTACTCCTCCCTCTCTATGACTGGACTCCAGGAGTTTGGCCCCGGATCTCTGCATCTGCTCCCATCAGTTACTGGATAAAGGTTCTATGATGACAATTAAAGTAGACATCAATCTGATTACAGGGGAAGGGCAGTTTAGGTACCCTCTCCACTATTGCTTAGATTCTTACCTGGGATCATCCTGTGGTTTTCTGGGAGTTTCCCTAGAGCCTGTTTTCTCACTAACCCCACAATGACTCCCTCTTTCAAGATCTCTCTCCCCCTCTCTGTCCTTTGCCCAACTCAGTCTTCCCAATCCCTCATGTTCTGCCTCTCCAATTCTCCCCTCCCCACTCCCCTACCACTCTCCTCACTCCCCCCATGCTGCCAATTTACTAAGCAGATCTTGTTAAATAAGCACTTCTAAAGAAATCTCTGCACCTTCCTCTTATACCTGGAGATGGAAGGGGAAACACTCCTATTGATCACTGGAGCATTGTGTGCGTATGGCCTGATTTGCAGAAAGCTATTAGCAATGAACGTTTTAGAGTACTGTCTGCGGTGCTTGGCATTTTTTTAAAAGAATTATTTATTTATTTATTATGTATACAGCATTCTGTCTGCATGTATGCCCACATGCCAGAAGAGGGCACCAGATCTCATTACAGATGGTTGTGAGCCACCATGTGGTTTCTGGGAATTGAACTCAGGACCTTTGGAAGAGCAGCCAGTGCTCTTAACCTCTGAGCCATCTCTCCAGCCCCCTTGGCATTTTTTTCAAGCCAAGAATTGGGCAGTTATTGAATGTTCTTTCTTCTTTTGGGCATCCAAAACTAAGTAATAAAAACGGATCTGCCCATTTGGCATTGTAGACATTTTACAGGAGCCTTTTAATGAAAGAGACCCTTCCTGGGTCTTACTAAAATGAGTTAGTAATCTGTTTTCTTTGTCGAGGATGCCAACTTTAATCTTTCTGACTCATGGAAACATGATCTTGCAATATTTAATTAATGGTATTTTGAGTAGACAATCCACTGATGGAGTAACTTTGACAGCAGGAGAGTTTGCTCTGCGAGGGAACCGCTAACTCCCACAGAATATGTCTTCACTGACACCTTACAAGATAAACAGTGATTCATGAGCCCAGCAAGCACAAACAACTCCGTCTGCAGCCCTACTGGACGGAGGATTTTGAGGTCACTAGGGAAAGTGGGAAGTTAAAAATAGCCGATTGTCCCATTTTCTTTTTAAAAGTGGGTTGAAACACAGCCGAGCATCTTGGACACCGTGAGTGTACAGGTCGGTGGGATCAAGTACCTTCAGATTATTCAGCACCACTGTCTTTTCCCAGAAGTCTTCATCCTGCCACACTGAAACTCCACATCTGTCAAACAGCAGCTCCCAGGCCCCTCTCCTCCGTCCTCCTTTCTGTCTGCACCGTGCGTAAATAGAATCGTCCCGTGTCTGTGGTTGGCAGCTGCTGTCACTTAGCATGAATTGAGGCTTTTATGAGGCAGCATGTGTCACAGCTGCCTTCCTTTTAAAGACCGAATAATATTCTATTGTGTGTGTAAACAACAGCGTTTTGTTTGCCCGTGCTTTCATTGATAGCTGGCTGGGTTTCTGGTTATTTTGAATCACGTCGCTGTGAAAACAGGTGAACAGATACCTGTTGCAGCCCTACTGTCCCTTCTGGTTGCTATAGCTCTGTAGTATAGTTTGGGCATCCAGCATTGTTCTTTCTGTTTAGGGTTGATTTGGATAGTAAGAGTCTTTTGTGTTTGCATATGAATTTTAAGATTTTTTTTTCTGGTTCTGTGAAGAATGTCATTGGAATTCTGATAGAGGTTGCGTTTAATGCATTGTTTTTAGTAATTTAGTCATTTTATAATATTAATTCTGCCATGCATAAGCATGAGAGGTCTTTTGACCATCTACTATTTCCAGACTTATTCTTCACTGTTTCAAAGTTTTCATTATAGAGGGCTTTTGTCTCCTTAGTTAGGTTTATTCATTTGTTTTTGTTTTTGTTTTTAAAGCTGTTATGAGATAACTGCTAAATCCATTTGGTCTATGGTGTAGTTTTACTTTGATGTCTTATTGTTGATTTTGTTTGGATGATGTACCTGAAGATGAGTGGGGGTATTGAGTTTCTGTTATTCTATTGGGACCTAATTGACTTCTTCTGCTCTTAGTGTCTGTGTTATGAACCTGGGAGCCCCAGCATTCAGTCTCTCTCTCTCTCTCTCTCTCTCTCTCTCTCTCTCTCTCTCTCTCTCTCTCTCTCTGTATATATATGTGTGTGTGTGTGTATGTATGTATAAAGTCCTTTTATCATCTTGATGAATATTTCCTTTTATCAATTTGTGGCTGCATTCTTTATCTCTTCTGAGTACCTTTGTTTGGAATCTACTTTATCAGATACTGAAATAGCTGGGCCAGCTTGTATTTGATTTCTTATGTGTTTGATAGGCTGTCATCATCTTTCGTTTGCCTGTCAGCAGATTTTTTTTTTTTTTTTTGCCAGTGAGCTATGATTTCTGGAAATAGCAAATAATTGGATCTTATTTCTTAAGTATATTTTTAATTGATTTTTTGGGAATTTCACATCATGCACGAGAGAGAGGAGAGAGAGGGAGGAGGGAGAGAATCTGTTTTAGTTTTTTGATTATGTCTTAGAGTTCTTAGACATTATGGTCATTCTTTCTCCTTCCCCCCATTCGTTAATGTTACCCAGCCCCAATTTTCTTTCTTCTGTTTGAGTGAGTCTGTTGACAATGGGCGCTTTTCCACTGTATTTTTATTTGATTCATAAAGTTTTAATTTCCAGAATTTCTGTTAATTTAGAGTCTTTCCAAAACCTTAATAGTTTTGCTGACTTTCTTTCCATTGTTTCTGCCTTTTTTTTTTTATACATTGGTTGATTTACTCATAGTTTATTGACTTGGTGCTTGGTGTTGCTCCGCTTTGAACTGGCTTCCTTTTTTTTTTTTTTTTCCTATTTTTTTTTTTTTTTTTTGGTTTTTCGAGACAGGGTTTCTCTGAAGCTTTTTTAGAGCCTGTCCTGGAACTAGCTCTTGTAGACCAGGCTGGCCTCGAACTCACAGAGATCCGCCTGCCTCTGCCTCCCGAGTGCTGGGATTAAAGGCGTGCGCCACCACCGCCCGGCCTGGCTTCCTTTCTTTATCTGCTTTTCTGTAGTCCTATTGAGGTTATTGATCATTTTTATTAGTCAGTTTTTATTATTAGAACTTAGGAGATCTTCATCCAGTGTTACCTCCATTTGAATTCAGTAGTTGGGGAGTTATGGTCTTTCGGGGAAGGCTTGTCGTCTTGCTTTTTATGTTTCTTTATTGCAATGACACATCTGATAGTTTGAATATTTGTTTTGCTTTTTATTTGGGGATATATATATATATATATATATATATATATATATATATATACACACACACACATATACTGAGAATCCTATTCCTGAGAGCTCATTCTCCAGTGTCAGTCAGAGACACTAATGTAGAGCGTTGGGCAGAGTTAAAAAAGTGTTCAAATGTGGAAATAATACTGTTACAAAGGGGAAGAGAAAAGTGCAAGTTGGAAAAGTAAAATGAAACGAAAGGGGGGCATTAGTGAGAGTGTGTGTGCTGGGATTCAACTCGCATCCTCCTCAGCCTCTGGGCTGAGCCTCCTCCACAGTTAAACCTTTGCAGAAACACCCCCTAGACACACCCAGACATGCATTTCCTGGTCCCGAATCTTCTCAAGTTGACATAAAGATGAAACTTTCCATATATGTTATCTGATATAATGGTTAGCACTCTGGACTCTGAAAATTAGCCATCACAGATTCTGCATGAGGTGACTCCGTGCCATAGCCAGAACAACCAATGTGGCAACTTGACGTGTTGCCAACTATGCAGATTTGTTTTATGTTATCTCTGTTCTGAGTCCAGAAGTGCTCCCAGTCTCTAGGTAATCCTACAACCTGCTTAAGGCCATCTTACTGATAACAAGAAAGCATTGAGAAGTTTATTTCCCAAAGTCCAAATACAGGGTTGAAGTTTCTTGAATACCTGATCTTATAATGTCATCAAGCATGATTAAATATACATAATAGTTTGATAAATATGTAGCAAGCAATAAATTATCAATAAAAACTGTCACCAAAGACAAAATATCGAGAAATATGATTACGTATTTTTTTAGGAGTAGAGTTCTGTTGATTACATGTGTTTTATATGTTGCAGATAGATACTTTATAACAATGTGGGACCAGCAGATTCATTTTATAAATTTATCTGCATAAAGTCTGATTTGTTATTCCATCTTGACCTTTGCTAAATATGGGTTAATTAGCCAATAAGAGGCTGAAACTAATGGGCCAGGCAGTGTTTAAAAGAACACAGTTTCCATGTAATTATTTCGGGTGTAAAGCTAGCCGGGTGGCAGGACGCAGCCCCGCCGCTCCTTCTACAGATATTTTTCTTTTAATATATCTCCAACACTTCCCCAGGCTTATTTCTCTGAAATTTAGTCATTTGTCAAAACTGAGTTTTCTGTCAGAGCTCTGTCACGCTGAAAATACACACACTAGCTCTAAATCCATGAGATGAGCTTTGTTTAAGCACGAGTGTTAATTGGTGAATTGTACAGCAGTGATGGTTTTAATGAGATGACCCCCATCTTCTTGGGCATTTGAATACTTGGTACCCAGCTGATAGCACCGTTTGGGAAGGCGTAGGCAGTGTGGGCTTGCTAGACAACGTATGGTGCTAGGGGTGGGCTTTGGGAAGTTAACGACTCAGACCATTTTTAGTTCTCTCTGTCCTCCATGTTTGTGGTTCAGGTATGTGAGCCCTCAGCTTTCCGCTCTTGCCACGATGGACTCTTAACCCCCTGGAACTGTTAAGTCCAAATAAACTTCTGTGATTGGCATGGGCATGGTGTCTATCATAGCAATAGAGAAGTAACTAATGCACACACACCCTGTATTGTTAGGTGTGGGAAGAAAGGCTCCTCTCACTTAAGAGACAAACTTTGAGAGCTCTGGGTTTCCTGCACCTGACAGTTTACCTCATATCTTTACAGATATTGACAACAGTGGGTATGTCAGTGACTATGAACTTCAGGACCTGTTTAAGGAGGCAAGTCTTCCGCTTCCTGGGTACAAGGTGCGCGAGATTGTGGAGAAAATTTTAGTGGTTGCTGACAACAACAAGGATGGCAAAATCAGTTTTGAAGAATTTGTGTCAGTAAGTAGTCCAGTGCTTTTCTAAGTTGTTGATCGTTTTCCTGCAGGTAGAATTTCAACAATACCTTTGCTGGCTTTGGTTTGACCTGACTGCAGGGGCCAGATAAAACACTGCTTTTAAGATAATGGTAAGGCCGGGCGGTGGTGGCGCACGCCTTTAATCCCAGCACTCGGGAGGCAGAGGCAGGCGGATCTCTGTGAGTTCGAGGCCAGCCTGGCCTACAAAAGCTAGTTCCAGGACAGGCTCTAGAAACTACAGGGAAACCCTGTCTCGAAAAAAAAAAAAAAAAGAAAAAAAAAGATAATGGTAATTATGCTAATAACAAAGATTATTGTGAAAATAATTTTCTCACATCATCGAGCAAAGGAGAATAGTGAATGGAAATCCAGTTCAGATAATAAGTCATTCATGCCCTAGAATAACTGGACTTAAGTTGAATATTATTGACCATTAGCATAACTGAATATTTATAAAGTATACATTTTCTAGTTTTCTATTTGTTATCTATTAATTAACTATGTGAACTCTGGGCATTGTGAATAGTGTGATGAGCACAAAGAGACATGGTCCTTGCTTTTGTGGTTTGTGCACCTGGTGGGGAAGGCAGAATCACACAATGGATAGAAACGCCAGCTACGATGCCCGCTGTGGTCCAGCAGCACAGGCTCCATAACATTAAGAGTGAAGGGAGCTGAGCTCCAAGGGGAGACCGGAGGACCCAGGGACTCAGGGATGTATCCTTCAATCTGTGAAGATGAGCTGACATCTGGAGAGAGAAGCTAAATAGGAAGGGGGTTGCAAATAAAGTGGGAATCAGGTACAAGTGTCAGTGTGTCCTGAGACCCTTGTGTTAGGGTTGCTGGGTCTCTCGAGCAGTCTAAGAGAGGATTAGTTTGGCTAGAGCTGAGGCGGCAAGGTAAGAAATGTAGCTGGAGAAGCAAGCAGGAATCTGGTCTTGTATGGCCGTGGAGGATCTTTGTTTTTATGCTAATCACAACAGAAAGTCACTGAAGTGGGAAGAATGAAGTGATCTGATTAGATCTGCATAAAAAAAAATCATCACTGCTATTGCATGGAGAAAATACTTAATTTAGCCTTGCAGGTCTCTGTAGATCCCAGTGAATAACTGGGAGAAGGAGCTTTTGTAAGCCTCTAGTATTTCCTACAAAACTGACTTATATATATGGACATATATTGATGCTCAGGCAGGAGTCTGCCTTCATTGAAGTATTTTTAAAATCATATCCATGCAGTGGTCTTGGACTGTCGTATAAAGGGCCTTGGTGAGTCAGCAATATTTTCAGTGTGCCCAGTTTCCGTTCAGTTGTTACGTGTTCCAGTCGTTGGGTTACAAACATTCGTCCATTTTGCATAATTGGTATAATTGCCAAATTGTCTGTTTACACAAGTTTTACATATGAGGACTCCCAATTCATGCTTATATTGGTGTCATTTCAAATAAAAGTAAACGTTGAATATCCTTCATGCCACTAGAAGGTCACAATTTTACTTCTGTTCCATTCCAGCTAATGCAAGAGCTGAAAAGCAAAGATATCAGCAAAACCTTCCGAAAAATAATTAACAAAAGGGAAGGGATCACTGCCATCGGGGGCACTTCCTCCATCTCCAGCGAGGGCACGCAGCACTCCTACTCAGGTAACCTGCCTCTCCGAATGTGGCCCTTGAGTCACTGCTTCACCTAGTAAGTCACATGTCATCCAGTCTAAGCTGCCACTGTGATTCATCCCATTATTTTATATACAATGGAGGGAGAAAAAAAAGCTGCAGACTTAATTATACTATGACATCAGATTTAAATATATCTCAAGTTTAGCATTGCTAACGTGAAAAGTACCAGAATTACTGAACGCTGTGTGTTCCTACTATATGTCAAATCAAAGGTACTGAAAACGAAACAGATGCTGCTTATATTTCAGCTCTGGATGGGTTTAATTATGATGTCTGGAGTATTTGTAAAGGATTTTAGGGAGTAATCTCTGAAGATCAAGTCTAGGACCTCATCACACGTGGGAAGTGCCACACCATTTTGCTATACCAAGCTTTCATCGCCACTTTTGAGTAGGTTTCTCATCATGACAGCAGGCTTGACTAATAGAGCTATCTAGGAACGATGGAGAGGCTTATTATAGGGATTTTTCCCCCTTCTATCATCCAAGAGTGGAGATACTTGATTCTGTTTTTGATCAAGCCACCAAGTAAATAGAGGTTATGTCACCTGATGTGTCCAATCTGATAGGATCACTGAATCGTTTGCTCAGTTTGAAACCCAAAGAAACATTAACTCTTAATAAGCCTTCTGCATGTTAGGCAAGAGCTTTGCTCCAGTAGCACACACATGTGTGCATGCGCGTGCAAGTGCTTTAATTATTTTTAGCATGTGTTTATCTTCAGTACTGGGTTTCACTGTGATATACATGTGTAATGTGTTTGGACCATGCTGTTCCTCTCCCGCTCTCAGTGGCCATTCCTAGACCTAACACAATACTTTCATACACCCCAGATCTCAGCAGTCTTAATCTTTTTAGGTGATGTAGTTTATTTTCACGGATTTTTTTCCTTACCTTTTTCTCCAATTTAAACAGTCTATATATAGGCATGCATATTTGACCTCTTGTGGTATGTTTCTAATTCACGTGATTTTAGAAACAGTTCATATTTGGAAAGATTTCAACATCAAACCACACACATTTTATCCTAAGATGCATACCTTCCTTCTTCCCTTCTAACATGTTGAGTGAAAAAGTGCAATGACTCCCCATTTCTCCACATATTAAGTCCTGAGAGTATCTCAGTAGTGTTTTCAGGGTGTCATCTGTTATCTTTTAATAGACTTGGACAAGTACATTCTTGTAGCGTGGTAGATGCTGTGAAGTGAAGTTTGCCTACCGAGATTTTCTGTTTGCAGAGGAAGAAAAAGTAGCGTTTGTTAACTGGATCAACAAGGCTCTCGAGAATGACCCAGACTGTAACCATCTTCTGCCTATGAACCCCAACGATGGCAGCCTCTTCAAATCGCTTGCAGACGGCATCCTTCTTTGGTGAGTTGAACATCTAGTCATGGGAGCTGTGTGCTCTCACTGGCCCCATGGTGAGCATTTCCTGAACACCGCAAGCAATCCAGAAGATCCTTTTTTTTTTTTTTTTTTTTTTTTTTTTTTTTTTGGAGTTAGTCATGATTGTCTAGAAATCCAAGTACCATGTACTTCTCAGAATTTCCCCTGTAATATAATATTTTATTTTATGGTACCTTTTGTATCTGTTACCATGATACTGCCAGGAAGCTTCTGAATCTACTAATGTATTTATTGCAAAATGGTGACGTGGTTTTTCTTTTCACTTGTCCATAAAAGAGTGCTGTGGGGAGATGCAGAAGGAAGATACTTGTAGTGAGGAGCTGCGGGCTGTGTTCCTGCCGCCCGGATCCCGGCTGCCTGGCTAGCTTATGCCCCGAAATAACAACACACAAATTGTATTCATATAAACACTGCCTGGCCCATTAGTTTCAGCCTCTTATTAGCTAATTCTCACATATCTTGCTTTAACCCATATCTAATAATCTATGTAGCACCATGAGGTGGTGGCTTCTGGGAAGATTCTAGCGTATGTCCATAATGGGCCGGAGCTTCATTGCATCTGTCTCAGAGAGGAGAGGCATGACATCTGCCCAGAGAGGAGAGGCATGACAGTTGCCTGAGGTGTCTACCTCGCTTCCTTCTTCCTGTTCTGTCTACTCCACCCACCTAAGGGCTGGCCAAGGCAGTTTCTTTATTAACGAATGAAATCAGCACAAACAGAAGACTCTCCCACATCAGATACTCCTTCATTAAACCTAAATGAAACAGTATTTTATTTCGCCCTTGGCTTTTTCAGTCTGTTTTGCTTACTACACTGTAGACTTTCTTCTTCTTCTTTTTTTTTTTTTTTTTTTTGTTTTTCGAGACAGGGTTTCTCTTTGGCTTTGGAGCCTGTCCTGGAACTAGCTCTTGTAGACCAGGCTGGTCTCGAACTCACAGAGATCCGTACACTGTAGACTTTCTAAGAGAGTGCATTTATCTTTGTCATGTAGAGCACATGTGTGCAGTCACAGCACACTCTGTTTTGAAAAAAAATTTAAGTTCAGTTTCTTAGTTTTCTTTTGTGTGTGTGTGTATGTGTGTATGTGTGCCCATGCTTGGTGCTTGTGGAGGTCAGAAGAGGATATTAGGTCCCAGAAACTACAGTTACTGACGCTGAGAACCACCTTGTAGGTGCTGGCAATTGAACTCTGGTTCCCTGAAAGGCCGAGAAGATGCTCTTAACTGCTAAGCCCATCTTTTCATCACCAAGTCCCAGCACACATCTTTTACAATTCACGTGTCTTTAAAGTTTTTTTCATATAAAAAATACAGTATACTTCCAAAGTAGAAATACATATCACAAATATACATAACCCCTGTGGTTAACTCAGTACCATGGTTCATTGTCTTCAGTGTTGCTGTGTGTGTGCCTGTGTGTTTACTTAAAAAGGAAACAAAATCCCAAACCTACTCATAAGTATAGGAAATCGGTATCCATAAACTATACCTCAGCCTCCATTTATAATTTTTATCTCTTTTCCCAACTTGTAGAAAATGTCTATGAATCAAATCTGTACTTCCCTATTTTAGTTTCTAAAGATTGAAGCATAGAGACAAGATCCATATTATTTCTTTGTAAAATGTCTAAATTATTAAAGACTTCCATTGAAGCTTTTGTTCCTCACCTCTGACACAACACTGTGTTGACTTCTGTGAAAGTTGGCTGTTTCAGAATTTGTTTACAATTCAGGTTGCTAACGTTAATGACTATCTGGTGAAGTGACGACTTAGATGCAGAAAGCGCAGGTGGCTGCTGTAAAAAGAGAGCAGGTGTGTTTCAGGACAGATGCAGAAAGCACAGGTGGCTGCTGTAAAAAGAGAGCAGGTGTGTTTCAGGACAGATGCAGAAAGCACAGGTGGCTGCTGTAGAGTGGGCAGCTGTGCTTCAGGACAGATGCAGAAAGCACAGGTGGCTGCTGTAGAAAGAAGGCATGTGTGCTTCAGGACAGGTGCAGAAAGCAGGTGGCTGCTGTAGAAAGAGGGCAGGTGTGCTTCAGGACAGGTGCAGAAAGCACATGTGGATGCTATAGAATGGGCAGGTGTGCTTCAGGACAGGTGCAGAAAGCACAGGTGGCTGCTGTAGAGGAACAGGTGTGCTTCAGGACAGGTGCAGAATGCTTCAGTGGCTGCTATAGAGAGGACTGGTGTGCTTCAGGACCCAGGCGATTTCACCATAGGTTTTCAAATGTAGCTCCTGACTTGAACTTCAGTTCAGTAAAATAGAATGGACTATTATTACTGTTCAGAAGTAACTAATCTTACTGCCTACAGTGAATTAAAACATTTTAGAAATATTCATCTAAATGATTTCTATTTTCTCCTCAGCAAAATGATCAACTTATCTGAACCAGATACGATTGATGAAAGGGCCATCAATAAGAAGAAGCTCACTCCATTCACGGTTTCTGTGAGTACTCCTGCTGGTGACTAGGCTAAAAGTATCTGGTGGCACTGGGAATTTAAAAATAACTTGCCTTTTAAAAAAATTTTAAAACAAATTTCAGTGTTGTGAATTGAACCCAGACCCTTTTGCTTGCAAGGCAAGTGTTCTGGCAATTGAGCCATAGCTCTGCCCTCTCTTTTTTTTTTCTCTTTTGTTTTTTCAAGACAGAGTTTCTCTGTATAATAATAACCTTGGCTGTAGTAAAACTCTCTTTGTAGACCAGGCTGGCCTCGAACTCACAGAGATCCACCTGCCTCTGCCTCCCAAGTGCTGGGAGTAAAATTGTGTGCTGCCATGTCTGACTAGCCTGGACCCTTATTTTTTTATTAAGTAAAAATTCAGCTCTATTTCACAATAAAATAGAGTTTTTATGTAATTTGGGTAAGTTTCCTTATAAAAGTTAATAATATTTGATTTATATTACAGTAGTTACTTTATTGATGACCATTTATTTGATGCCAGTGTCCATCCATTTCCTTCTTTTTACTTCCTTCTTCATTGCCTCCCTTTTCCCTTTCCTCCTCCTCCTTCCCTCTTCCTCCCTCCATTCTTTCCTATTTCACACGACACAAGGCATGTGGCATGCTAACCCAATCAAAAGTTGTAGGTTACAAGAGAACACTGTGCAGTTAGGTCATGTTTTACTAGTTCCACACGGTGCTTATTTCTCTGCTAATTGTTCTTTAGAGGCTTGACCAAAGTCTGAATTTATAGTCGCCAATTTCCTCTTTCATAACTGCTAAGCATAATAACTAATATTCATAAAATATTTTGTATTTCACAGTAGCTACAGAATGGAGCTGAGGGGCTAAATATCATATAGTTTTGTTTTTAGAGATAGAATTTTTTTTCCTACACAATTATTTGTCTAGGCCTTTATTATACGTGAGAGTATTGATGTAAAATGAGAAAAGAAGGACAGGCTCCAAAGCCACAGAGAAACCCTGTCTCGAAAAACCAAAAAAAAAAAAAAAAAAAAAAAAAAAAAAAATGAGAAAAGAGCAGGAGCTTTGGGAAAGGGTAGTGTTACCATGGATGTTAAATCTGCCTTAGTTGTTTAAGATTTTAGAGTCCAGAGAAGAAGGTGTATTCTAGAGAATTACTGTTGGGGTGCTGGTGGGCTCTGGACTGTGAGGCAAGAGGGTAACAGGCTTGGGGATTGTCAGGTTACACCGAGACCCAACTTAAACAGACAAAACAAGTACTACTAGTTTCACATGAAATCCATCTCCAACAAGCTACTTGTTTCAGAAGACACGATTTTGCTGCTATGTTTTTGCACCTCGTGGAGTGGGTTTCTGTGCTGCCATGCTACGTGGCGATGAAGGATGACAATGGCGTGTGGTGATTACAAGCTAAGGGAATGGACAAGAAGACTCTTTGGTTTTGCCAGACTTGGGGACAGAACCCAGAATTCAGCCACTTAGCTAAATCCCCAGCTTCAAGATTCTTTTATCATTCTGAAATTTCTAATCTGGGAAAGATGGGGAAGGGTGGGAGATGGTCCAACTAGTAAAGCATTTGCCTCAAAAACACGAGAACCTGAATTCAGTGTCCAGAATCCACATTTTAAAAAGCTAGTCTTGCCTGGGCAGTGTTGATATTGTCCTTTAATCCCAGCACTTTGGAGGCAGAGGCAGGTGGATCTCTGTGAGTTCAAGGCCAGCCTGGTTTACAGAGCAAGTTCTAAGACAGGCTCCAAAGCTACACAGAGAAACTCTGTCTCGAAAAACCAAAAACCCTAGTCTTGTGGCATGAGCTTGTAACCCCTGTGGTAGAGAAGTGGACATAGACAGATCCTGGAGTCTCCATGACTCACCAGCTATGCCTTCTTGATTGGTTACAGGCCAGTGTGAGACTGTTTCACGACAAAAGTGAATGGCACCCAAGGAATGACACCTGAGGTTGTTCCCTGGCCTCCATATGTGTGCACACATGTGTATATATAACTGCACACACATGTATCCTCATACACATGAACACACATGTCCACATAAACTTGCACGCATACACAAAAAGGGAATGTGAGGGCTGGCAAGCTGGCTCAGCAGGTAAGGGCTCTTACTGCCAAGCCTAATAATCTGAGATCAGTCTCCAGAGCCCATATGGTGGGTGGAGAGTATCACCTTCTGCAAGTTGTTCTCTGACCTGAACACGTGTGTTGTAGGTCACCTGGGCATGTGCACATACATGCTAAATAAATTAATTAATTTAAGAGAAATATACCATGAGAAAGTTTTATGATCAAAAGTGAGTTATCATGCTTTTTTATTATTACCAAATAAAAGTAATTATTTAAATAAAGATTGCAAAAGGTTAGTAATGTGAAGACCTGAAAGACAGGAAATCAAGCCCAGTGTGGTGACACATGTCTGTAATCCTAGCACTTGTAGGTAGAGCAGGAGGAACAGGAGTCAGGGGCCGTCTTTGGCTCTGGAATAAATTTGAGGAGAGCTGGGCTATAGGAGACTCTCAAAACAGAAAGAAAAAAAAGAAAACACAAAATTAGCTACAAGAAATTGAATCTGCTACTAAATATAAACAACGACAACAGAAAAAACCCAAAACAACAACAAAAATCAGTGCAATTGTGGTGGTTGGAGCAAGAATTGCCCCCATAGGCTCACATATGAATGTTCAGTCACCAGGGAGTGGAGCTGTTTGAAAGGATTAGGAGGTATGGCTTTGGTAGAAGTATGTCACTGGAGGTGGGCTCTGAGGTTTAAAAAAAACAACCCAAACAAACAAACAAACAAACAAACAAACAAAAGAACCATTCCAGGCCCAGATCCGGTATCTGTCTGTCTCTCTCTCTCCCTCTCTTCCATCCTCCTTCTCTCTCCCTTCCTCTTTCTCCTTCTCCCCCTCTTTCCCTCCCTCCCTCCCTCCCTCCCTCCCTCGCTCTCCTTCTCTCTCTCTTCTCTCTCTCTCTTTCTGCTATTGCTGCAGTGCTATGCCTTTCTGCTTCCCACCATGATAATCATGGACTAACCTCAGAAGCTGTAAGCAAACCCTGAATTAAATGTTTTATTTTATAAGAGTTGGCTTGATCATGGTGTCTCCTCAAGCAACAGAACCATACCTAAGACAGCAACAGATATATTCACATATATATAGTACATATTTGTATTTAATGTTTATATATATTAAAATTTATATACGCACATATTTATGATAGTTTTAATTTTATCGTACACGCAGTAGGAAAAACACAACCTTCACTTGGACATTCCTAATGGAGAAAAATGTGCTATGTAAATCCAAATAACAAAGTATGCTTCTAATCTTACTAAATATAGCACAGCTGTCTACAATCATTTTAAAAATAAACTCTTCTATAATTAAATCTTTATGAGCAATGAGAATTTTCAAATGGTATGAAGTAAAAGAAAAGAAATTTACAGTTTGAGGTTGTTGGTAAAGACTTGGCTATTCTATTTAATTAAAATAGAAGTGACATCAGAAGCCATCCAAGAGACTGTCCATTTTCCTATATGAGAAAATGATCTGTGTTTTTGGTAGTCAGTTTATTGGGACACAGAATAGAAGAAAATGGATGAGTAACCCAAGTGAACTGCCGTGTTTGGCGTTTTTCTTTGTTCACATCCCTACAAGGCAGGGCAGAGTGTCCCGTGTTACATGCACTGGAACACAGATAAGGCAGGGCAGAGTGTCCCGTGTTACATGCACTAGAACACAGATAAGGCAGGGCAGAGTGTCCCGTGTTACATGCACTAGAACACAGATAAGGCAGGGCAGAGTGTCCCGTGTTACATACACTGAAACACAGGGAGCTACACTTCTCTTCCGTACCAGCTACGGGTTCACACTGTCCTTAACCTTTCTCCCCCATCACAAGCCTTGAGAAGGAGGGTTGGACACTCAGGGCAGTTGTCCCTGGTAAGACCTGGAAAGCACGGTGGAGTTCTCTTGTTATTGCTTTTCAAAAACTAAGTGTATGTGTGGAGAACACGCCACCATGCATGTATGTAGGTCAGAGGATATGTTTTGGGGAAAAGGTTCTCTATTTGCACTGTGTTTAAGGCAGGGTCTCTCTTATTTCTGCCACTGCACTGCCAACTCCTGCCAGCTGACCATCAAGTTCCTAAATGATTGTCCTATCTGCCTGTCGTCTTGTCACCGGAGCAGTAGAACAAGAGATGCACACCACGGCCTCCAGCCTTTTATGTGGGTTGGGGATCTACCTCAGGTCTCCAGCAAGCACTTTTGGCCACGGAGCCGTCTCCCCGGTCCTTTACTTCTTTTTCTTAAGATGTTTAGAAATTGTCTTACTCTCTCCTAGCCTAGAGCAGTAATAGTAGCTTTATCAGATGAAAACTAGTATCCAAGTAAATACTTTATTTACACAGTATTTACACAATATTTGCTTGGAAACACATGGCAGCTTCTCCAGTAACATGTAAGACATGTGCTATACTCGGGTTGTAAACATTAAAAAAAAAAAAAACACTAAAAGCTGATACCCTCATATTGCCTTCCAAACCTGCTGATAAGACAGAGCTGGGTTTATAGCTTATTGAAATAAGAAGAAATCTCCATCTACGAAGTCTTTATAGTGTCCTGATCCTGGGAAGGTGAAGGCTGAATCTGAGGATTTGAGTATGGTTTAAGATGTGGGAAGTGGGGAGAGGATCCTGATTCAGATTGGGTAAAGTTATCACTATGGCAATATGAGACTGGTGGGTAGAAGCAATGGTGAAGTTTTGAAGTGAGAAATCAAAAGATCCTTAGGTCTAAGGGGGTCTTTTGTTTTTTTTTGGTTTTTCGAGACAGGGTTTCTCTGTGGCTTTGGAGCCTGTCCTGGAACTAGCTCTTGTAGACCAGGCTGGTCTCGAACTCACAGAGATCCGCCTGCCTCTGCCTCCTGAGTGCTGGGATTAAAGGCATGCGCCACCACCGCCCAGCCTAAGGGGGTCTTTTTAATAGATCTTTTAGACAGTGCCTATAGGAAAGAATCTTGAAAGAAAAAATCGTGTTAGTGAAGACAGGACTAGTCAATTCATGTCAGTGGAGTGGAGTGGCAGCACAGCGCCATGCCTATGGAGACCAAGCGAGGTGGGGGCCAGTGTGTGGTGATGCTCTTTTGTGGGCTATTTGGAGAAGAATGCAGATTCAGTTTGTTTGCGCAGAGTTTTACAGCAACTGGGCAGACTGGCATGGTGGCTTAGTGGGCAAAGGTGCTTGCTGCCAAGCCTGACTACCTGACTTTTGATCTTCCACATAGTGGAAGGAAAGGAACGCCTCAGAACCAGAGGTCCTGCACAGTTTGAGAAGAGCGCAGAGAGTACCAGAGCGAGGTAGAATGAGAGTAGAGGCGGTGGCAGGAAGCATATGGAGGGTGTAAACCTGACGAATAGCCTCGGTTTATAGTTCTGTAGGATAACTGATACTAGAGCTCTCCTGACGGTAGGGTGGGCAGAGGAAGCATAAGAATGGTCATTCAGAGTTAGGAAACTACTGAAGAAAGACACGATTTTAGGGGCAAATACCTCTGACATTGATAGGAATTGGTGACTGGCTGAGGAAGGCCAAGAAGAGCAAAGACCCTATTTGGGCTTCTGGCTTGGGAAGAAAGAAAGCAAAATTAAAGCTTGTACCTCGCAACCGAGACAGTAAGTCAGTGAGAACTGATGTTAAATGGGATGGTAAGAAGATTGGGGAAAGAAATCAGGAAAAGCCGGGTGTTCTAGACACGCGGGGTTGAGGTGCTTTTAGAACACACAGCAGATATATCTACAATATCCAGCCTTGAAGTGGACGCTTGCAGGAGGCATGTGGACCAGAAATGGAGATCTGACATTCATTGGCCTATCTGGGTGACAGTTAGCCATGTGAGTTTTTACTCGTAGTAACTTACTTGTATAAATATTATGTTTAAAAATGAGGTTTTTTTTCAATCAATTGTTACAAACAGCTCTGTGGAATGGAGTTTAGAAATATGTCCTCACTTGTGTATCTCCTTTGGCAATCCAGGAAAATCTGAATCTGGCGCTGAATTCTGCCTCGGCCATCGGTTGCACCGTGGTCAACATTGGTGCACAGGATCTCAAAGAAGGGAAGCCACACTTGGTCTTGGGGCTTCTCTGGCAGATCATCAAAGTTGGTCTTTTTGCTGACATTGAGATTTCTAGGAACGAAGGTAAGATCATCAGATACATTACTCTTCAGTTGTGGATAGCCCGTGAAGGAAGAACTGACATCTCTGTTTCCCTCTTAGCCCTGATTGCTCTGCTAAAGGAAGGGGAGGAGCTTGAGGAGCTGATGCGGCTGTCTCCTGAGGAGCTGCTGCTCCGATGGGTGAACTACCATCTGACCAACGCAGGGTGGCGCACCATCAGCAACTTCAGCCAGGACATTAAGGTTTAGATGGTTGAAAATTACATTCTTTTCTTATTGTTATTATTATTTTGGTGGGGAGCATGTGTGTGGCAGCCAGAAGACAAACTGTGGGAGTTGATTCTTTCCTACTCTCATGTGGGTCCTGTAGATGGGACTCGGGACACCAGGCTTCCGCAGCAAGTGCGTGACCCACCAGCCACCTCGCTGGCACAGGGTTTAGATTTTCACGTTCGAGTTTATTGCAATGAAATAAAGGTGTAGGATATAAGAAATAGGGGTTCAGACTTAGATTTGAATCCACAAAGATGATTGGGAATGAAAAAGGAGGGTTTATCTTTTTCCTGTCTGAGTTAGATGCTACCAATTACATTCACAAAAATTGTTTAAAATAATAAATTGATTTATTGGCTTTTAAAAAGAAGACTTACAGCTGGCTGTGAGATGAAGGCGGTGATAGTTTTATAGACTAATTATTTCGCCCTGCCACTGATTCACTAAATTATAATGAACTAAGAATTATTGCATCTGTTTGCTGGATTGGAGCCCTGTGGGTTCAATACTCTTCCTCTTATTTTGTTAATAGCCAGCTAATAGAAAATCAATTTGTCTGAGGACATGGGGACTCAGTTGATTCTGGGAACCTTATGGTATGTCTTCTAACCAGAGTCACCTAGAAACACTTTCCTCTCTATGGGAAAGCCTCGTCAAGGAAACTGTAGCATCCACTTCCGCCCACCAGTACCTTCCCCAAGGTCACTGCTGGCACAGGAACTGCCAAACTGGATCCCTATGACTTTTCTTCTCTGTGATTTATTTTTCCCAGAATTATCTGGAAAAAACTAGAGCAGTGCTGCCTTTTGTTCATAGTTCCTCTTCAAATATAATGCTTCCAGTCACCTTTTGTCACAACGGTGACATAGTTTTCTCTGCTTTCAGGTCTTAACTACTGTTCTAAAAGCTTAGTGGTCTCAGTCTCCTTAAAATTCAGTTCAGTTCATTCAGATATGTATTAAGAATCTCCTGACATTACACCAGGCATGGTGATGTAAAGGCTTTTGAAAGTTTACCAATTAGACCTAGCAAACCATGCAAAATTTACTGGCTTACAACAACGATTTAGTATTTCTCATAATTGTTTGTGCTGATGCCACTTGGCTCGGTGGTTCTCCTCTCCACTTGTCTTCGGGGATCAGTTGTCAGTCTGGCTGATCTGAAAGCTGCACAAAGGCGTCAGTCATGTGACTTAGTGCTCCTCTGCCAGGCCTTTCCACACGCTGAGGATGGCAGACAGTCGGGCATTTTAGGTAGAGGGTAACTTCAAGAGGGAGGAACCGTGGAGCTTGAAAGCCCCAGGGCAGTCACAGCATTCTGTTGGTCAGAGTGAATAGCCAGGCCAGCCTAAACAGGAGAGGAGGGGAAGTAGCTCCTGCTTCCTGCTGGGAGAAACTCCATCTATGTTTGGAGGAAAAAAAAATACAGCAGCTATCTCTGGAGATGCCTACGGAGATGGAGAAGGATGCAGCATGATGTAGGGATGCACTGGTTCATTCTAGAGAGCCCAGCAAAGCCTTCCCAGAGTAAACCTTTGATCTTAGCCTAGAAGACAGTGATGCTGGGGGATGTGGACACATGAAAACAGTAAGGGGAGTAGGGGAGATTCCAGGTATAGGCGACAGCATTGCTAGAAGCTCCGGCGTGTAAGAGAAGCCAGAAGCCTGCAGTAGTGTTGTGTCTTCAGGAATCCCTGGGTAATGATGCCCTATGCTATTTAATACATCATTTTGTTTTAGATGAGAACACTTTTTCCCCTAAAGTTACTTTTTATTTTATTCATCTTAAAATGCTATTTTTTTCTTTTCTTGAAGGACTCAAAAGCCTATTTCCATCTGCTTAATCAGATTGCTCCTAAAACTGACCGTGATGGTGGCCGTGCCGTTGCCATTGATCTCTCAGGATTTAATGTAAGTGATTTTTTTTAAAAAAATAGTTTTATATACTTTAGAAATAGTACACATGGCATAAAAATTATCATTTTTGAGTGTATAGTTCAGTGGCTTTCAGTATGTCCATTGTTCTTTGTAACCATCCCTACTGTCTCTGTCAAGAACATTTTTGTGATCTCATAGTGAAACTCATTCCATATAACAGTAACCATCCACTCCTCCTGACTCCTGTGACTCATCTATTCTACCTTTTAACTCTGAATTTGATTACTGAGTACAGTGAAATTTGCAGTATAGCACTCTCTTTCTAACCCCCTCTGTAACATGAGGTCCTGCTTGTTGGGGTTTCTGTTCTGCCCAGTTCCCACAGCCAGCAAGTCCCAAAGAAAATCACACAGAGATCTCCATAAGTTATAAACTGATTGGCCCATTAGCTCAGGCTTCGTATTAGCTCTTATATCTTATATTAACCCATTATTCTTATCTATGTTAGCCACATGGCTCAGTACCTTTTTCAGTGGGGCAGGTCACATCCTGCTTCTTCAGTGGTCTGGGCAGGACTGGGAGGAATGGGCTTCCTCCTTCCTAGAATTCTCCTGGTCTCATTGCCCCACCTCTACTTCCTATCTGGTTTTCCCACCTATTCTTCCTGCCTGGCCAATCAGCGTTTATTTAAAACATGATTGACAGAATACAGACAATTCTCCTGCACCACCCTTCTACCTCTCCATCCTCCCCCTCTTCCTCCATCCTCTTTCTGTCCTGTGTGCACATATAAGTTCCTAGTACCTTTAGAAGCCAGAAGAGGGTGCCTGATGCCCTGGAACTAGAGTTACAGACAGTTGTGACCCTCCATGTAGGTGCTGGGAACTGAGCACAGGTCCCCTAGAAGAACAGCTGGTGATCTTAACCTCTGAGCCATCTTTCTAGACCCCCCCAAGAGACTTTAAAATATTTAAAATGAATGGTTGAGGTTGATTTGTGATTCTTTCACATTCTGCTATTATTTGAAGCATTTGCAGAAAGATAATTGCTTGTAAATATCGTATCTATAAAATTATGTCAGTAAAAGTTTGATATTGACCATTTTTATTTTATTTCCCCGTGTAGGAGAAAAACGACCTGAAGCGTGCTGAATTCATGCTTCAGGAAGCGGATAAGCTTGGCTGCAGGCAGTTTGTTACTCCTGCAGACGTGGTTTCAGGAAACCCAAAGCTAAATCTAGCCTTCGTAGCGAACCTCTTTAACACGTACCCGAGCCTACATAAGCCTGATAACAATGACATTGATATCAATTTATTGGAAGGTATGTTCTTTCTGCCTCGAGCTGACCACTGTATTTCTTTTTGTGGCACTGTCCTGCTTTACTGTCCTGGGTAGTGGACTGTGGTGGGAGGTGCGATTATGTGTGTGTGTCCGCATGTGCAGTCACAGAAGTTGAAATTACAGAACGTGATTGCTGGGTTTTGTTGTAAGAAAATGCCGAGTATATCTGACTTACCTGCCATTGCTCCAGAGGAGTTAAGTGAAAACTATTAGACATTTAAGGCATTCTCATAAACGATTCTGTAACATAAATTCTGCCACCAATGTGGAGAATGAACTCTCTATTAATTCTGCCACCAATGTGGAGAATGAATTGTCTATTAGAAAAAGTAAACCTTGATAGCATTTTCCCCTTTGAAAGTAAGTTTGACTTCATTATTGCTCTTTTCAATATTTCTATGTATATGAAAAAATTATCATATTCATTATTTATTGTGTTTAGGTGATTGTTATCTGTTTCATAATATAATACTTTCCTGTTTTGCTTCATGAAATGCAGATTTGACCCCTCCTAATGTAGGTACTGTATTTAGTACTTTTCTATATTCTATAAATACATTCATTCTGACTTTTCCTTTTATTAGTGGCATTTATTCTTTCCACTTGGGTTGATATTTATTTATTTTTTTGCAATTTCATGCTATGTTGTCTTAATACACCTATAGAATGAATGACTACAAGCAAGAAATGCAAATGAAGTTCTTAGCTAGAGCAAGGCTTTGATTATGTACACTCTACCTAATTTGCCTTCTATAGCGATGGGATATTGTGCTAAACATATTAGACCTAGTTCTGACAATTAGACTTCATGATTTTATCTCTCTCCTGTGACAAACCTTTTCATCGTAACTGTCTTTGGAAGAATTTAGTCATAGTTTATCACATAATTTGTTTCATATTATTGATGCCTATTCTAAAGTCATTGAAGCTTACAGTATGTGAATTGTCTTAATGACAAAAACGTTCTCAATCACGAGCTCTCTCTCCTCATCTCTGTCACCCGGACTCTCTCCCACTTCCTCCCATTTTCACACCCTCACCCACATCAACACCACGATCATTAAAGAGTAAAAAGCGTGGGGCTGGGCTAGCTGCCCGGGGGTGAGGCGACCTAAGGCTTAGTCGCCTGCTTTGGGAAGATAGGAGAACTTCCGTTCCTGTAGCAGAGTGTCCTCTTGTCTGCCTGGTCTTTCTTCTTCCCCGAGGAGACAGAGCGAGTCAGCTTCAGAATCTCTCTCTGGGCGGCCGCAGCTGGAGCTCCCATCACTTCATAACTACAGGGTCACAACCACTAAAATTTCAGATTAAATGTCTTTTTGGTTATAGAGCTAATTTAATTCACTCTTTTTGAGAGTCATGCCCAATAAGGACTATACTCTTCACAGAGATACATAACCGAGAGGGAAAATGTCAAAAACATAGACTTCAATTTTTTTTTTAAGCAGAAGAAAAATTAGGGCAAAAAAAACCCTAGAACTTTAAAAATTAAAGAAAAAAACGAAGACTTTTATTTTTGAGTCTGGAAAATTTCGGAATCCCTCTGCGTCTTACAACAGAAGGCATTGTCTAGAGTGGCATATTAAAAATGATCTGCTTTTTAGAGTCACTGAATTCTTTGCTAATATAATACCTTTTCCAACTTGCGCGCTCTCCTCTGTCATGTGTGGGTTCCTTTGCTAGTGTTCTGCATGCGTTTGAGAGTTCTCAGTGTGAACATGGTTGCTACATATTTCCTCTAGTATCCCTATACTTGTTAGGATACTGTGAGAAATATTTATCAATCATCTCTATTTAGAACATATGTATGT
This sequence comes from Arvicola amphibius, assembly GCF_903992535.2. Taxonomy (NCBI): domain Eukaryota; kingdom Metazoa; phylum Chordata; class Mammalia; order Rodentia; family Cricetidae; genus Arvicola; species Arvicola amphibius. Next base: position 162,171,740 of record NC_052049.1, on the reverse strand, counting down.
CCTGACATAGCTGCCAAAAATGCATTTGACTTTGGCTGTCATTAGATTATTTTCCTCTCTAAATTTGATTTCTTTTTTAACAGATCCTTGTGAAATTTTGCTTTGAACTTACCACACCCCAAATTTATATATTAGTATGTCTCATTGGCAGAGAATTTCGCCTATAGGGAACTAACGAAATTTAGAAGCCCAGTTAGATGTGACTCCTTCATATCAAATTGTACCAAACATGTATGCTGAATACGGAGAGACTATCTGAGAAACTAAATAGACCATAACATTAGAAAGACTTTCTTCCACCATTTAATATCCAAGTGACAGCTGTGAGCCTTGACTTTCTTAAATATATGTAAAACACAAGTAATAATATTTACTTTGAAGAGTCACAGAAGAGGTTTAGCATGACCATGAATGAAAGCATTTAATCTGCAGTATGTGCTTATTAGTGGTTAGGGTGGGAGGAGGAACGCACATGCAGTGAGTCTTGAATATGTTATTTCTCTTTCTGTCTCCTTAATAACAGTTTGAAAAATACTGTTTTATCGAAACTTGCCAATTCGACTTGCAAATAAAAATATTTTATAGGGCTAGCAAGTAATCAGAAATTAAGATTTTTAGTTACATGGTTGCTTTAGTTGTCTGCAATCTAAAGGCATTTTTCTAGTCTGCAATACATATGTTTTTGAAATGCTTTATGTGGCTCCTGAACAAATGCATAGTGCTTCTGGCTTTGAGCATCTACTTTCCGAGGTGACTTAAGTGGCACTAGGTAAATAAATGCTCACTTAGAAAATCTGTTTACTTTCTGTGCCTTATAAATCAAAATAACACAATTAGTTAAGAATAGAAAAAATACAAATGTCTAAAACTTAGAACAGTTTCTAAACTTTTAAATGTAAGCTTAATGTCTTTTCAAATAACTATTGTATCAACAGTCTCAAAAGACTGAGTATCTTAATCAAAAATTGTGACAGTCCATCTTTTGTAATTTAAGAACGGTAATTTGGACTTTCCTAACTAGAAACAATGTAAAAATTTCCTAGTTACTGGGGAGGAAATGTATCCTGATTTGGTATCAGAAAGTTAGAGAAAGAAGCAAAGGCGACTCCCTGTTGTCAAGCAGTGAACATGATGGGCTTATGTTTATGTCGTCCTGGAAGCAGGTCAGAGATGTAATCTGCAGCACTTGTTTGAGTTGGCTCTTTTAATGAAAGTTTTCCCACGTAGATTGTTTGTTATGAAGCAGTGTAGCAGATATGACAGAATAATCAGTTACTTTTTGAGATTGGAGGGGATAGAATCTTAGCAAGAATTTATTTGGTTAATAAAACTAGATTGTAAAGATTCTGATAACTGTTAGGTAATAGCACTGAAAATTTTATTGAAAATTGGAAATAGGGTGAATAGTTTATTTATTGAATATTTGATGGAAATAAACAGAATCCTTTAGCTTGTATGAATATTTAGTCCTTTGAGGATATTTAGGTTCATACTCTGTAGTACTTAATTTGAAGGTGACCATAGAGATGACTAAGAATGAATCCTGGAGACTAGGTGCTTACAGATTTCTATTCCAAATGGCATTGTAAGTCTCTCATGGACCAAAGTCTAGAGTGACCTATACTGGCCTGGGCATTAGACGTGATGAGATGTATAAATGTTTTAAGAAGTATAAAGGTTTTAACTTCAGGGAGTTTGGTGATAAGATACAATATAAGTTGTTTTATTCTCCTCCCGCATTCTCAAAGAATAAGACAAGATGCAGTCACTTGGAGCCATTTGCTGGCAGTAGATTCTGTAAGGCGGATATGGCAGGGAGAGCTCATATCTCTCCCTGAGTTGGGCATACCATATTCATGCTTTTTAAACAGATGGTGGTACACCCAGGGAGACAGGCTAAACAGAAGTACCCAGAAGTAATGCTGAGTTATCCCCTTGAGGTGCTCACTGGGGTCCAGTAACTCGCAGTGATGAAATGTCTCAGAACAAAATGGAATGCTGTGGTGGTCTGTGTTCCTTGTGAGTTTTTGCAGTAGCAATCTAAAGTAACGCAGAAAGCTGAAGAATGTTGATACTCCTCACTGCATGTTTTTTGCATCACCTGAAATCTCTCCCCTTCGTTATTTGTAAAGTTTAGATTGTGTGCCCAGGAAGGTTCTTGTCTAGCTGTAATCTGCTCAAATGTCAAAATGCTGCATTTGGGAAAGGTCGAATTTTCTGGTCTGTTTACTCGGCTGTTTGTTACCTTGCAGGCTAAACGTCTGGCTTTATATTTGGCCAAACCAGGTCATAACTTTATGCTACTTCATTGCTTTTATACTATCTGCTGCATCCCTGGACAAAACCCTTGGCTCAGTAGTTCACAGCCCTCAGATAAGGGGATCTAGAGGGAAAGAGAACAAACGGAGGCTTCCTAGGTAGTTGGGATGAGAAACATTTTCCCCTTAAAGACATTACGTCAGACAAAGTGGCCAGTTTACCCCTCCAGGATGCTTTAAGAATAGTTCTTAGTTACTTTGGCCCGAGTCATCAGTGTGGGTTTTCCTCTACCCTAGGAGAGAGCAAGGAGGAGAGGACGTTCAGGAACTGGATGAATTCACTGGGGGTCAACCCATACATCAACCATTTGTACAGGTAAAATGGCTGCCTATGTGTCAACCTTATCATAACCTAATTTAAGTTTCCCTTCTAGGTATGTTTTCATGAGAAAGTTTTCTCAAATCACAAGAATTTAGCCAACATTTGGAATGCTGGGAATGGGCAATCTGTTTTGTTTGTTTGTTTGGTTTTAGTGTTATATAAAAAGACAATGTGATGATAATAATATTTGATTATAGTATAAAGAGTAAATTTCCACATTTTTATAGTTGTTGATCACAAAAATAAGAAATTATTTCATGCCAGACAGTGGTGGTGTACACCTTTAATCTCAGCACTGGGGAGGCAGAGGCAGGCAGATCTCTGTGAGTTCGAGGCCAGCCTGATCAAGTTCCAGGACAGCTAAGGCTACATAAAGAAACCCTGTCTCAAAAAAATCAAAAAAGAAAAAGAAAATTATCTTTCAGCACTAAGGATTAGAATAACAATAATATCTAATACATTTCTCATCTATATGTCACTATTTTTCACTATAACTCGTAGTTTTTCATTTATTTTTATGCTTTATTTATACTGTAATTTTCACATAAGATTTTCCTCATGTGTAGAAATAACTCATTTCTCTGGACAATTATTTTAAGTTGTCTTATTCTTTAAAATTTTTTAAGATTCATTTTATTTTCCCAAAACGTATCATTATACATCGCTGTTTTTCCTTACCACTGTCTGTCCATCCTCCTCCCCCTTTTGCGAGACCTGCTTCATTCTCTGCAGATTCCCCTTTTTAGATCTTTCCTCTTTTCCCATCATCCCCTTTATACATTCATGTCCGACACATATATCCATGTATAGATTAAGCCTAGGTCCTGCATATGAAAGAAACACATTCAATGTGTCTTCCTCAGTCTGACTTACTTCATGGAGAATAACAATTTCCATTTCCATCTATTTTTTTCTATGTGTATCCTAATTTCCTGCAAGGTAATCTTTTAATTTTTGTTGTAATACTGAGGATTGAGCCCAGGGCTTTGTACATGAGTGGCAAGCATATTACCACTGAGTTACATTCCTAGGCCTGAATGTCCAAGTTTTATACCTCTTTAAAGCTGAATAAAATTACACTACGTGTATGGATCAAATGTAGTTTATTTATCCTTCTGCTGGTAGACATCTGGGCTGGTTCATATCTTAGATGAACAATACAACAATAGACATGAATGTACAAACATCTCTGTGGTATGCTAACTTAGAATCCTTCGAGCATATATTCAGGAATGGCGTAATGAGATAATATAGTAGCTCTGATCTTGTCATAGCAAGTGTACATTAACAGGGCTATAAAAATATTTATTAAATTATGTCCTATGCTTTCTGCTAGTGGTAATAATGTGTCTCTTTAGACATGGCTAAGAGAAAGTGTTCCTTTTCTCTTTCTTATAGAATATAGGCTTGATGGGGATGGAGAGATGGCTCAGAGGTTAAGAATAAGGACAGAGAAAGTTCTTGGGGCTAGAGGCAGATGGCTACATTGATGTCTAGGGACTCTTCTCGACCAGTCCTTAGATGGCCTATCACTACCAGTGTCTTCCCTTTGTTTCTTGTTCCTGTACTTTTTCTGGTTCTCCAAAACAAGGTGGGCCATGTTTGAGATATGTTCAGCTAGCCCCATGTATATAGCTGGTCTCCTGTCCTTCAGCCCTCAGGTATATAAAGGGCTTTTCTATCTCCACCTGAAAATCTCATACAATTGGGATACAGAAGTGGCAATCTATAGCTTGCAAGCAAAATTTTTTAATAAATATATATTAAATATATAAGTATTAATATATATTTAAATATATATGTATATATCTGAGCCTGAGAGCAACAACGGATTCCTACAATAGAAAGGACTTTTGAGTCAGACGGTATTTGTGATATATGAAATTTTATATCTCAGTGTTTACAAATAAAATTTTATTGGAACACACACAAAAGAATATAGTCTAGACAAAAATACATGACAAACAATCCCACTTTCAACATTTTTCATAAAAAATTGAACTAAATCTATCAATAATTTAAATACCAAAGAAACATCTTCAAGGGGCTGGAGAGATGGCTCAGCAGTTAAGAGCATTGCCTGCTCTTCCAAAGGTCCTGAGTTCAATTCCCAGCAACCACATGGTGGCTCACAACCATCTGTAATGAGGTCTGGTGCCCTCTTCTGGCCTGCAGGCATACACACAGACAGAACATTGTATACATAATAAATAAATAAATAAATATTTTTTTAAAAAGAAACATCTTCAAGCAGGAATTGAATATATAAACTAAAAATTAATTTTTAGCAGAAAAACTCATTCACTGTGATTTTTTTAAAATTATATTTTATGTTATTGAATATTGGGGTGCACATGTACAATGGTGTGTATGTGGAGGTCGGAGAATAACCTTTTAGAATTCTTTATCTCCATCTACCTTGACCTGGGAACTAAATCTAAGTCACCAGGCCTGCACAGCAAGCACTTTTACCAGAGTCAACTTGCTGGTCTTAGCTAAGGATTTCTGTTCCTTGCTATTTATTAAAATATTAATTAAAATTGTAACCAGCATCATCTTATTTTAGTAACTGTTATTTTAATAGACATTTAAGAACACAAGTCTAGAATTTCCGGCTGGATGAAGAGACATATAGCAATTAGACTAGAGCTTTTGTTATAGGAGCAGGGCAGCTAAAGTTCCAGCATTGGAGAGAGGTGTAATTATATATTTATAAATTCATTTAAAAGATGTCTATAGTTTATTATTGAGAATAAATTAGCAATAGATTGAAGTACAAAGTATGACCTGGTTTAGTTTCAAACTGATTATATGTAAATTTGTAAATAATTCTTAAAGCCTTGATAAGTTCATATTAAATTATACAAGTCTAAGAATAGAGAATATAATTTTAATATGAGTTGGACTTATTCTTTAACAGTGAACATGTATTTTCTTAGTATTAATGGTTAAACTTTTTTAAAAATTGAGATATACTTATTTTTATTTTATGAGTATGGGTGTCTTATCTGCATTTTTGTCAGGTATTAGGTGTGTGCAGTGCCTACAGAGGCCAAAGGAGGCAGGCCACCAGTGGTAGGTAATTTGGTGAATGCCAGACCAGTGAGAGACCCTGTCTCAAAATCAAAGTGGACAGCTCTTGAGAAACAACACCTAATGCCCTTGGGTGGCCATGGGTATGTGAATATGCACACATCTCCCAAACATAAACCATGAATATGCCTGCATATGCACACACACACACACACACACACACACACACACACACACACACATTTAAAAAGAATTAAGATTTGTTGAGAGTCAAAGTAACTTTTATAACATTGAGGATACTAAAGTTCTCAATGGTTGAAAGAAGAGAATTTACCAAATTTTTAGTTAAAAGATGTTTTAGCCGGGCTGTGGTGCACGCCTTTAATCCCAGCACTCAGGAGGCAGAGGCAGGCGGATCTCTGTGAGTTCGAGGACAGCCTGGTCTACAAGAGCTAGTTCCAGGACAGGCTCCAAAGCTACAGAGAAACCCTGTCTCGAAAAACCAGGGAAAAAAAGATGTTTGATTATTATTATAATATCCTTCTTGATATTAGTAAAGGCATTAAGGCATATGCAATTTTTATCTTGAGAAAGATATAGTCTACTTTTAGAAGATCTTCAAAGTAACATAATCGTAAAGGGGACCCTTCGAGATGGAAAAACAGTAGGCATCAGTATGTGTCTATGAATTCAGGTCTGGTTATATTCCTAACCCAACCTTAGCATTTAATTCCCAACCTATAATACACTCAGTTGATTCCAAAGCAACTAGACTGACTATAATGCTGTTTTTAACTAAATATTCTTTTCTTTAAATAAGCTGTTAAATATATTTCTGGAACTATTAGTCCTGGAACTTTTCTACCACCATTTGGTTCTAGAATTTATTGTGAACTCCTTGGAAATTATTCAGGTCTCTGAGCCTCAGGTTTTGAATGTGCAGAACATGAATAATAATAATAATAATAATAATAATAATAATAATACCATAGTAAATAAGAAGGAAGGTGAATGCATTTAAAATAAAAGAAAGAAAGAGAAGTAGGTGAAACCCCAGAACTTGCAATGACTTTAGTGACGTCTTTTTGCACACAAAATGCTCATGTGCTCTTCAGACCTTAATAACTGTACATGAGATGTCTCCATCGCTTGGCACAAAGCCCGGCTTTACTCATTCACTGCCGCTTGGTGTGTGCCCAGAGAAGGAAAAGTAACTCTGATATGAACCTTAGCAGAACATGGCCAGTGGATAACCTATTGGAGGAAAACAGGCACGCATTCCTTCCCTGACTGCTACTTACCGCGTTGATTCTGCTTTATTTCCTTCACACCAAGAGCTGAAACAGACTCGACAGACTTTAACCTTTTGGAGATTGTATTTTCCTGAATCCAAAGTAACAGTGTTCTTTAGTATTCTTACATTCAGAACTCCTACTTCCTTGTAAAATCCTTCCTCCTAACTTTTATTATTGAACAGGAACAGCTACCCACTGAATAGCTATAATTTTCCTATAACTATTTTTAAAGTTTTAAAAAATCATAATATATAACACATGAACTCATTCTATTGTGTAAGTCTCAAACAATGTAACTGTATAGAATAAAATAAAACAAGCAATTTCCCTTGTTCCCTCTCATTCCCTTTTTTCTGCTCACAAGTGATTGCTCTTAGCAGTTCTTACATATGCATAAAACTGAGGTCAAACTATATGAGTGGCCTGCCACTTGCTTTTAAATACTTAGTATATGTTGTAGAACTTTTTATATTGTATTTTCTGACCAAATTTAACATATCTGCGGGCAGCCCAGGAGTTCATAGTAAGGATAGTGGACTCAATAGTCTTTATCATAGTTCTTTGTATGTGTGCATGTGTACGAGTGTATATACATGTACAAATGCCTTGTAAACTTGAAAAAGTTGGACAGGTCCTTAGGTTGAAAGTTTGAGGTGAAATGAAAGCCTTGTCATTTATTAGTTTTAGGTGACTTTTGTGTGTTTAAAGATACGTATCCATCTTTAGGACAGTCGTAGTAACCGACGGTTTTCCCTTTCTTATGTGCATTTCCTTCCTGTTTTAGTGACCTTACAGATGCCTTGGTGATCTTCCAGCTCTATGAGATGATCCGCGTGCCAGTCAACTGGAGCCATGTCAACAAGCCTCCGTACCCTGCTCTCGGAGGGAACATGAAGAAGGTGAGAGGCGTGATTGTAGCTCTGCTAATGTTTCTCTGATGTGAAGCCCAGGGTATCAGTTCATAAAGATTGGTGTGTGGTTTGTGCCTATAGATTTATTTCACCTCAAGATGCACGAAGCGTAACGGGTTCTTCATAAACTCAGTTATTACCAAGTGTTTGGACAGATGAAGGCAGTGCTTTCAGGATGACACTTCATACACTGTTTTCATCTTTAACAAGTTTTGGTACTTCTGTCATTGAGATGCAGCCTAAGTGCCCTCTTGGGCTATAATTGCCACTACTCGCTCAATCTTCGCTGCTTCCTCATTCATTTATTCATGAGATGTATTCTGATTTCTTACTACGTGCACAACGCGGTGCACAGAAGAGCGCGAGCCGTGGAGCTGCTGCTTAGGAGGTGCCCCAGAAATGATGGTGATATGATATGTATGCCTGTGACTGAGCGAAATGGGCACCATGGGCTTTAAAGAGAAAAGGGCCACACGTTCTCCCATCCAACTGGCTTCATGTTGGAGGCTGTATTTGAGTCAGGATCCAGAAATTGATTGAATTTTGTCACAGGGAAACTAGTAGAGGGGTGGAAGCCGAAGGAAGTGGATAGTGGTGGGGCAGTATGTTGCTGAGAAATAAAACCTTAGAAGAAGTGTTCATTTTTATGGCACTTCTAAAATTGCTTTAATAATATATAACAGGAATATTTAATAAAATCCTTTGACCTTATAATTTCAGTTTAGCAATCTCACGAGAAACTAGAAAGTCAGGCTGGGGAGAGGATTCCGGTGGGAAGTGCTGACTGTGCAGATGTAAGAACCTGAACTCAGCTTCCAAAACCTATGTCAAAAGCTGTGTATGGTGCCCTGTACCAAACTGAAAGCCAGATGTCATCCCAGATAGACCACATGCTCTCCTGCATGGTAGCACTAATTTGTGGTTTCCTAGTCATTGCTGGCTGTATTGGCATCGTCTTGGGCTCTACAGTAGCAATCCCGTTCCCTTCTTACCATCAGCTCTCCTCAGAATCTGCCTTTACTGACACACATTTCACACAGAGCCATGACTGTCGTTAACTGGAAAAGTTTCCCATTCATCCTCACTGATTTCTCTTCCTATTCATACTGTAACACGTTATTTCATAAACTAGAAATTCATTTCACTTATTACAATTATATACATCCCCATACTCTTATTTCTACTAAATATGCTAAGCAGGGATAATTAACTATGAGTACTAAAATTGTTTAAATTTTTTAATAAAAAATTATAGTGTGTGTGTGTGTGTGTGTGTGTGTGTGTGTGGTGTGATTGCACCTCTGGCTTAACTGTTTTAAATGGAGTCTTGACTGACTTGGGAAAGAAAACTAATTATACTCTTCTTCTTAATTAATATTTTTTCCAAGATGTATTTAGTAAACACCTTTTTTTCCTACTTGTGTAATAAAATTTTAAGACTTGGGGCTGGAGCGACGGCTCAGCAGTCAAGAGCACTGACTGCTCTTCCAGAGGACCTGTGTTCAATTCCTAGCACCCACATGCTGGATCACAACCATGTGTAATTCTAGTTTCAGAAGATCCCATACACTCTCCTGGCTTCTGCAGATACTATATGCATATGACAAAACCTCCAAATACTAAAGGGGGGGGGTGTGGATTTTAGAGCTTACAATTTCATCAGTGCAGAAATACCTGGCCGGGGTGGGGGGCAGGGAGTTGCATTGATGGTTTTGTGGGAAAAGTCCTTTCTACAAGTGTTAGGACTTGAGTTCAAATCCCAAGAGTTCACATAAACATTGGACATGTAGCAGCAGTGTCTATAACCCCAGTGCTCCTATAGGGAAATAGGAGTGGGGCAGGAGAATCACCTAAAGCTTGAGGGTATGCAGTAGAGTAACAAGGTGTAGATGAGGACTGATGCCTGGGGTTGCCCTCTGACCTCCGCATTAGTGCTGTGGCATGCATATGATGCCTGGGGTTGCCCTGTGACCTCCGCATCAGTGCTGTGGCATGCATATGCCACATTTGTATCACCTGCACACACACACCTACACACAACTATGAACACACAGAGGAAAACAATGAAAAACATAAAAAGCGTACCTCTGATACATATGTCGCCAGATGATGACTGATAAGAAGCCTCTGTAGAGACTGCACCTAAACAAACATTTAGAAAGGACCCAACTGGGTTTCTCTGACTAGAAATGAGTAAGTAGGTGGGAAAATGATTTACTTGGCGTTTGTCTTAGTTACGTTCTGTTGCTGTGAAGAGACACCTTGACCATGGCAACTCTTATAAAAGAAAGCATCTAGTTAAGGGTTTGCTTACAGTTTCAGAGGGTTAGTCCACTAGCATCATGGTGGGAAGGAGACAGGCCTGGTGCTGGAGCAGTAGCTGAGAGCTTTTCATCCTGGTCTTTAGACAGCAGGCAGAGAGGGAGACACCAGGCTTGCTGTGGTCTTTGAAACCCAGTGACACACCTCCTCCGACAAGGCCACCCCTCCTAATCCTTGCAAACGGTTCATCAGTTAGGGACTGAGCAGACACATACCCGAGCTCTGGGGGACATTATTCACACCACAAGTGTTGATAAATCGGATTTTTCCTGCAGATGGCACTGTGATGAGAACAAAGCTGAAATGTGGAGAGGATGATAGGGATTTGTATTCTGATTTTTTTTTTTTTATTTTAAAGACAGGGTTTCTCTGTGTAGCTTTGGAGCCTATCCTGGAACTTCCTCTGTAGACCAGGCTGGCGTTGAACTCACAGAGATCCTCCTGCCTCTGCCTCTAAAGTGCTGGGATTAAAGGCGTGTGCCACCACCTCCCAGCTATAGGGATTTATACTGAACACTTTTTATAGGAAATTGATACTATGCATAACAAAAGAAAACACGTAAAAACTAAGCATAACATAGTTCTGACTCTAAGGAAGCTAATAAGGGCCAGATAATTGGCTGGCATAGTTAAGATTTTTTAATTATGTTTTGTGGTTCTTGGGAACCCAAGAATCTCGTACACATGGAGAAAGTACTCTACCATTGTGACTCTTTGTTCCTGGGGTGGCTTTAGCAAGCAAGCATCTTCCCACTCCAGATAAAGAACTGATGACAGACCGGAGTGAGGATCCCTCCAAAGTCCACACTGGTGAGCCAGTGAGCTTTATTGGGGTGCCTTAAAAGAGTATGGAGTGAGGAGTCTCTTACAGGAGCAGAAATAACACCGATGCCCACCCCAGCATGGGTGACAGACAGCTAATGAAAGCTGGAAACCTGGAGCACACTGCACAGCCTGCAGGCAGCTTAATAGGGTGGAAAATCCTTTTCCAGTGGCTCAGCTGCTCTCAGACTCTTCTAAGCAGGTTAGCTACTCCGATGCTGATTCTCAGGATCCTCACTGAATTTTAAGGAGCTTCCCTGCAAGATGGAACGTTTTGCCTCCCTTTAGAACACACTGTGGCTGAAGAAACTTTCCTCCAAGGTAGAATGTCTTATTTAGGAGGAGACTCCTGCACAGCAGCTACATCCCGGACAAGGCCTTTGCAGAATCAAGTGGGCAAGGACCTGAATTTCAGAGAACACATCCATAGGCTTTCTAATAAACTGTAGTCAAATTGAAGGGGAGGCTAGCACTTTTTGGTTTTATGAGAAAGGGTTTCTCTGTGTAATATAGCCATAGACTTTCTAAGAAACTATATAATCTGTATTCAAGTTGGAGTGGGGCTAGCACTGTTCAGCCATTTTCTTTTTCTTTTTTTCCTTTTTTTTTTTTTTTAAATCGAGACAGGGTTTCTCTGTGTAACTTTTGGAGTCTGTCCTGGAACTCACTCTGTAGTCCAGGCTGGCCTCAAACTCAGAGATCTGCCTGTCTCTGCCTCTGCCTTCCAAATGCTGGGATTAAATTCATCTATTTTCAGAATCACTTTTTAAAAAAGATTTATTTATTATGTATACAGTGTTCTGCCTACATGTATGCCTGCAGGCCGGAAGAGTGCACCAGATTTCATTTTAGATTGTTGTGAGCCACCATGTCATTGCTGGGATTTGAACTCAGGTCCTCTGGAAGAACAGCCAGTGCTTTTAACCTCTGATCATCTCTCCAGCCCCCTTTGTTGTTTTGATCACTTCCCTGTAAACTGGGTGTAATTACTTCACTTGGTTGTTAAGAAATAACATTTGGTCACATAGTGTCATTGCTGTTACTTTGCCTGTGGTTGGACTAGGCTGGCATAGTTTGGGAATATTTTTAAAATCTGTTTTGTTTTGTTTTTAAAAACTAACAGTTTTGCTTACTTACAGATTGAGAACTGTAACTATGCAGTAGAGCTTGGGAAAAATGAGGCCAAATTCTCGTTGGTTGGCATTGGTGGGCAGGACTTAAATGAAGGGAACGCAACCCTTACTCTGGCACTGGTCTGGCAGCTGATGAGGAGGTAAAGGCTCATGTCTTCATTCTTCATTGTAACACTGAGTTTCCTCAACAAGTCATTTGAACTAAACACGTCGCTAGTTTTGAGAGACTCATGAACATACATAAGAAATAAACAATGTGAAATAAATTAATTCCGTAAACGGTTTGCTATTGGTTATATATTTTCAAAAATTACCATGGGTTAATCTCTAATGATACAGTCATTTTCTATTAATACATCTTCAATGCCTTTGGAAGGAATTATTTTAAATTTTTAAAATATTATCTGGCAGTGTTCTGTTCTGATTAGTGAGCTTTGTAACTTTTGAATGTAATTAAGTGCAAATGCCAGACTAAAATAAGAAATTTAAATTTTGGAGACAGGAACTTGCGATTCAGCCTTTCAAGTGTTGGGGTTATAGGTGAAAACCACCACACCTGGCTATTTCTTAAATGCTGATATAAATTATGTGAAAACAAATTCCATCCCCTTGTTTCAAGTTCATATCATTTCTGTTGCAGATACACACTGAATGTGTTATCAGATCTTGGGGAAGGAGAAAAAGTCAACGATGATATTATTATTAAATGGGTCAATCAGACTCTCAAAAATGCAAACAAGAGCACTTCTATTTCCAACTTCAAGGTAACAAGAACTTTTAAAAGTTAATACCTAAGTTAATTGAAGGGATTTTTAATGAGAATTACATTAGTGAGGTTCAGAAACATATAACCCAGGAATTTAGGCATAGTAATTATCTGGCATGTGTAAACTTGGAATAATTTGAATTCTTATATTTTCTATTGGTTATCTATTGAATATAGATGCAGGTTACTGCATTTAACTGGTAATCTGATGTCAGAAATAGAATTGAGCCAAAAATCCAGTAGTCAAGTGAAAAAGAAGCTGCAGTGTATTTGGTTGTTCACATAGGCCTGTAATGTTTTGTGCTCCCTAGCAGCAGGGTTCTGAATCGCATTGGCCTCATTTCCAAGCCACACAGAGCCAGCCAAGGCGATGCAAGTGGGGATTGAGAAAACCGGTAGGAAAAACGATTCTTATCATCCGGTTTCATAATGCACTTAACACTTTCTTCTGAGCATTTGTGGACAATTCATACAGCACGGAAAATGTAATCCACACAAACATCCCCACTAATTTCCATGCATTTCCATTGTGTTCTGCTGTTGCATGCAAGCTGGTATTAGCTACAAATAAGCATGTTTGCTTGAGCATATTCATTCAGTGACCCTTATGTTTGTGACTTTTATTATATGTTTAGAAAAAGCCCAGCAATTTCTGTTTTTGAAAACAAAGTGCCAATAAATGAAACCCGAAGCTATTTTTAAAGACATCTACCCATCTTTATCCTTTTCTTTGCCTTTGCTCTGTGTGTTTAACAGTATTTGAGAGTAGCAGAAATATCATACATTGGTAAATTAAGTCACCTTATAAAGACCAATGCTTCCAATGGTTTTAACAGAATAGATCTTGGGAAATATGTTCCCTGGGTCCTAATTCAAGTACATCTTCTTCTCTTCTTTTATATCTTGGACACTGATAGTATTATTGTTTGTAGCTTTCATTCTTATTTGTCTCCATGTTTTAGATACAAAATACAATTTTAAATTGTAAATATGAATGTGGTATATTATAAAATTCTGTAATTGGTCATCTCTGAAATTATAACGCCGAAGTTACACACACACTTGCATATTTATTAAAAATAAGTGTGGTAGATTGCATAAGGTTCTAGGTTTGACCCTGGTAGTAAGCAAATGTGTGTGTGGTATGTGTGTGTGTGTAAATAAATTATCAAATACAAAGAAGAAATGTTTGGAGACAGGAATAGTTATTGAAGTATTACTAGTATACTAAAGAAAAGTCCAGAAAGTGTAAGAAGTTTATTTACCTCTCATTTATATTAAAGACAAAGCTGTACAATGGACGCAATTCTACTATGGAGTAGATCATAAAATTCAAGCCATAGAACTGATTTTCTCAAATGTACAGTCTGGTTGATCTTTCTAGCTCAATAGTCAGTGAAGAGTGGACAGAGAAAACAGATTTGATGGTGGTATGTAGGCTCGAAGTGCATACACCTCATGAGAATGGCCGTTAAGTAACTCAGCATAATAAACATTTAAAAACTAAAAACAAAACAAAACAAAAAAACAAAACAAAACCCCGCAAGTTGATTTGAACATCAGCTGGAGGGCGGGTTGAACTGGCAGACAACACAGGAGCTGACAAGCTGGAAGCAACCATCTTGATTAAAGGCGACACTGAGGATGGTTTCTAAAGCACGTTGTACAGAACAGGTTAATTCAAGATCAGGGAGAAGCTGGTTCTAAATCGGGAACACCGAGTAAAAGGCGTAATGTGAAAAAGGTGATTGTTTCAGAAAGAAAAGCCTGAATTCACGAGCAGGGAATTCACCACATTCAAGACATGCCATAACTAGGCATGTTAGAAAAGACATATTTAGCCCTTTTATTTGTAAAGAATTTTTCCTCACTAAGAGGACGGAGAAGTAGCATATCAGCAAGTAATAATAATTGTAATTGCTATTTTTAGAGACTGGTAGTCATTGTGCTAAGCAGACTTCGCATTTGCCAACTCTAGGAGCAAAACAGTGAGCATTCGAGAAGTTAAATAACTTGTCTGCAGCCGTGCACCTTTAAAGAGAACCGGCTTTCCTATCAAGATCTGTCTACTTGCAGATTCAAAACCAAACTTTGTAGATGGATGGCCCTGGGTTGAACTCTTGCCTCAGACTTGTAACCTGTGTGACCGACGTATTACTTATTCATTCTGTAATATCAAAGCTCACTGTGTCAGGTGCCTTGTTACCATGGCTACCTCAAAGAACTCACTGTTCAGGAAAGGACATAAATAAGAAAAGGAGCATTGCAGTATGAGGTGTCGGCAGCACTGTGTAAATCAGCTAAAGAGGATGGCAGTGCACAGAGACACCTGTTTTTCAGAAACCTTGGCAGTTTGCACTGGGGGTAAACGAAACTGACCTAATATGTGATTCTTCATTTAGTACCCGAGTACTCAATTGTTCTTGGACAAGTTATAATATTAATTTCTCTGTGTTTTGGTTTCCCCAAGTCTAAGATGGAGATAATATCTGTCTTACACGATCATCGTAAAACTAAATAAGTTAACAAACAGAAAAAGGTTTAAGCATGTCTGGCACACAGAGGGCTCAGGAAATGGGGCTTGCTGCGTTAATGGCACTGCCTGTCTGTAAAGGGCATCAGATGTGGAGGGCTTCCTGTTGAATCTTTTAGAAGACTCTCTTGCTTACATCGCTGTTGTTGCCACTTTTATTTTTAAAAACAACAGGAAGAATAATAAAATAGACTATCAAATCAAAGGAAAGAGATGCTACAGTTCAATATCTTGGAAGGAAAGAGATGCTATCTTGGAAATCAGGCTAACCTCTAGGTTTCATTCTCTTTTAAGATCCTAGAGACTTTCTCCTTATTTAATTTCTTTATGTTTAACTTAAAGGAAAAGTGCTGTAATATATATGGAACTAGGGATTTTCACAATATCCTCTACCTTTTTGCAATAATAAAATGTCTCTCGATGATAATGTACAAGTCAGGGGAGTTAGAAGATAGGTCTGTTTTCTTGGAAATATTATTTAAGGGTCTGATAAAATCTTTAGAAACTTAAAATTTTTATTGAATTCAGTAAAAACTTCCCCCAGGGTAAAACATGAAAAATAGGAGGGGGAAAAATTATTGTTCCTTACAATAATGGCCAAGAATTATGTGGTATTCCCATCCCAGAGCTCAGGTAAAGGTGTTTCTGTCTTCAAGAGTAGAAATGCAAATCGGTTTAAAGAGAAAAGTGCTGAGGACAAGAGCAGACAGGCAGAGGTTGGTCAGTCTTCAGGAGTATTTGAGCCTGTAGTTCCCTCCACCACCCATGACTGCTTTGCCATTCAACCCGCCAACTATACCCCAAAGCTGATTCCCCTCTCAGTTCTAGTGCTGGTTAGGACAGAGGTTCATTCATATTCACATTCAGAAAAAGTTTTGATTTCTGAAAGCCTAGTTAACTGAGGCTCAAGTAAAATCACTGTGGTGCTAGAACTGCCCTGTTCATCTTAGACTGGGGGCTCTCTGCTTTGTTACTGCCCCTCCAGAAGGGCGTTTTTAGATACTTTTTTTCCTTAATTATCCATTCCCTGTCAATTATTTATAATTGTGGGTGTTTTGCGTATGCGTAAGTCTGTGCACCATGTGCATGCCTAGTGTCTGGAGGTCAGAAGAGGGCTTAGATCCCTTGGAACTGGAGTTAAAAATAGTTGTGAGCCACCACATGGGTTCTGGAAATTGAATCCAGGTCCTTTGGAAGTGTAGCTCTTTAACTGCTCAGCCATCTCTCCAGCCCTTCCCTATGAATTTTTAAGACGCAGATACATTGTATATCTGGCTTTATATTCTTTACACATAAAGTTTGTTTCAAATGCATGACCTACATGCAATTCAGGTTCATTCCTAGAGCACTGGATGGCCAGAGCTTTCCTTGAAGCTCATGTCCACATTGAAAGATACGGACACAGCAAAAATATGGGTTCTGTTAGAACGGAGAGAGGCAAGGAATGAGCCAGTGTTGGGTAGGTAAGCAATTGAGGCCATTATTCAAGCTTAGAACAACAGGTCATTTTCCCATCAGCAGGCAAGTTATAGAACCAGTTCAGATCAGGGTTTTTTATTTTAACAACAACATTCCATCCCCTAGAGTGGTTGTCCATTTTTTAATTCATCCTGGAAGTAGCTGGAGAATGAAACATCTTGGGTATTAGTATTCTACTGTCACAGTTCAAATACCTCATGCTTATTGGCTGTGCTAGCATTTGATTTTTGGACTTATGTACTTCATAGTTAAAAGAGGGTATAGTTCATTTGTTTCTGGCAGGTAGGATTACAATATAACGACAAATAAAACACTTAAGTCACCAAGAACGCCATCTTTGTAAATGTGAGGTTCCTGTCACTATTTGATTCCCTTTCTGAAAATACTAACCAAAGTCTTAGGAATTCATGGTCCATAAAATATAAAATTATTAATTTAAAAAACATCAACTCCATCTCAAAAGTTATTTTTCACAGAATAGATGTTACAGTTGGCAAAAGTGGGAACTTTATTCAGGAATGGGACAACTCTATATGCTATAATTTACATTAAGACTGAAGGCAAATCATAATTTAAATGGTTTGTTATATGTGTTGTTTGCAGAAAAGTTTAATATTAAGTACAAAGAAAATTTATAGGTTGGTTTCAGTTTCATGACTGTGACCAGAAGCTGGCATTTGTGGAAATTAAAGGTAAGATGTTCGTGTATGTTTTCTTTATTTCCTAGGATAAATCCATTAGTACAAGCTTGCCTGTCTTAGATTTAATAGATGCCATTGCACCAAATGCAGTTCGTCCAGAAATGATCAAGAGAGAAAACCTTACTGACGAGGACAAACTGAACAACGCTAAGTAAGTTTATGTCAGACCACATTCACCTTCTCGCAGTCTTGACCTAAATTACTTACATTTTCATCTTTTAAAGTTCAACTCATGTACGGAATATGAGTTTTAAAAAATCACATCCTTAACCTTTTCGTAAAGTTAATCTCATAAAAAAAAGATTCTTCTGTTTAAAATGTATTAAGTTAAAACACGGTAGACAACAAATCGCAAGGTATCTTTCTTCTCTTTTCAAGATATGCCATTTCAGTTGCTCGGAAGATTGGTGCCCGGATATATGCATTACCTGATGACCTCGTAGAAGTAAAACCAAAGATGGTCATGACAGTGTTTGCCTGCCTAATGGGAAAAGGACTGAACAGAATAAAATAATAAAGCATTTACTATGATCTGCCACATTAAACACATCGAATGTCTCAGTTTACAGAATTTTGAATTGTAGTGGGTATAAAATCAGAGTATCTGTATGCTCAAAATAGTTCTGTATTCAGTAATGAATAACATCTTGTCCATACTAGTTAGAATTTCTCAATCTTCTTGATTACTTTAACAATCAATACCAAGACAGGAACATCTTATCAAGCTGCTATTTCAAATTTAAATTATTTTATTTCCTAAAGGTCTTACAAAATAAGACTAATCATTCTTTTTCATAGTTCAAAAAAGATCTGTATAAAGTTTTGTCAGGTCCTGCTATTAAAAGTGTTTGGATTTTTTTGAAGTGTTATTTAATTTTGATCACAAATGTACCTAAAGTCATAGTCCAACTCAGTCCTTTTTTACCTCTGTAAAGGGGTCTAAAACTGTAACCTTGCTGCAAATTTCTATTTCGTATATAAATTTAAACGGGTAAATATGGCTCACCAACATAAAACTTTTTAAATATGAAAACTAATTCTTGAATAGACCTCAAGGTTCACTCTCTTGCATAAGTTGTAGGAACTTTTTACTTAAAGTTTGATTGTAATTGCATTGCTAGTTTACATGTCCTAGTTTGATAATATAGCATTATTTCTGACATGTAGCATAATACTCTATGTTGGTAAGATGCTACATATATGTATTTCCCTACATCATCTGAATTACCCAGATTTTCTCAAATGCTATGTATTAAGTGGTCAGCCAGCCATTAAGTATTTATTTTGCCCCTACAAGATGTGTGATATCTGATATGTGAAGATATCTTTTACAAATATTAATTATGAATGTGTGTATAGTTATTTTTCACCTAATTCCTTTAAAATACTTGCAGCCAAACCATCCCAACCGACGCTGATACTATCCTGTTAGCATCACATTACACTTGCTAGCTTCATTACTAGTTGTAATGAAGCCGACGTAATTAGAACATGCCCACCAGATAACTTCAGTAGAAAGCACGTAACAGCTAATGTCTGTCATAGTCTTGTGTTTCTCACAGCCCTGTATAACCTGGAAATGTTTAAGGCTTGTGTTCCTTAGGAAGAGTTAAAACTTGAAACCCCTTTTCCCCAGAATTGTGAGCAGTAGAGAAATTCTGTGGCTCATAGTGGAAGCCAGAAATACGCTCCCACCTTCCACTTTGGTGCCAGTGAGCTCTCCTACTGTGCGGCGGAAGTGCTTCGCTTTTCTCTGTGCGAATGAGTTGTCTACATCTTCCTCCTCCCCTGGTCAAAGCATATATGTTAAGGGTGAGAGTGTCTGTATCTTTAGGGTAGACTTTTTTAAATGAAATACTAACAGGTGGAGTTCTTAAATATATTCTTCTACAAGAGATTTCTTTGCCTTTTATATTTTGATGATTGTTTTCTTATATGAAGATGTAAGTAGGCTTTTGCTCTTCTGAGAATATTTAAATCATGCTTCTCTGATTTTTTTTCACCATCATATTTACTAAGATAATCTGATTGACATGGAATTTAGTACTTTAAGGCATTCTTTTTTCTCACAAAGTATATTTAATAAAATGCTGTGTATGTAGAATGAGTATTTGTGTATTCATTTCATTTAAAGAAATCTATAGAGCCTTCAATCTTGGTCTGTTATAAACTTATTCACCACAAAAGAATACAACACCTAAATGAAGAAATACAAAAACTTTATTTCTTTGGAAGTCAGGTTTCTTCTTCTTTCATATAAGAAGAAAGCTTAGGGGCTGGAAAGATGGCTCAATAGTTAAGAGCACCCACTGCTTTTCCAGAGGGCCCTGGTTCAATTCCCAGCACCTACATGGCAGTTCACAACTGTCTGTAACTCCAGTTCCAGGGGATCCAGCATCTTTACACAGACAGACATGCAGGCAAAACACCAGTGCACATAAAATAAAAATAAATTTTTTAAGAAAGAAAAATTAAAATTCAAAATTGTACTGTTTTTATCATTGTGTGTGTGTTGATGGTATGTGTCAATGGGCATGCATGCATCTACATGTGGAGGCCAGAAGACAGATTTGTGGAGTCTGTTTTCCCTTATACCTTTATGGGAATAAACGCAGATTTTCACCAGGAGGTGGTGGTGCACACCTTTATTCCCAGCACTTGAGAGGCAGAGGCGGGCGGATCCAGAGGCCAACCTGCTCCAAGGAGCAAGTTCCAGGACAACCAGGGCAACACCTGCTCCAAGGAGCAAGTTCCAGGACAACCTGGGCAACACCTGCTCCAAGGAGCAAGTTCCAGGACAACCAGGGCAACACTGAGAAACCCGGTCTTGAAAAATCATCAAAAACAAAAGCTAAGGTCTTCATGTTTTCACAAACAGCACTTTTATTTGTTGAGCCATCTCACCTGCCCTCATATGAAGAATTTTATTAGCGGCTACCTACATGACTATTACACATTTAGTTTGTGATGAAACCATTTGAATGAGTAAAATTCACTAGCACAAACTTATTGTCTCCAGTGTTCAAATACTACATGAGATTCTTGGGATTCAGCTAAGAAAAAAAATGGACAGTCTTTTGACCTAAATTCTAGTGGCGACAGTCAGTCAACAAAGACATAGCAGCAAATAAAGCAAAGAAGGGGCAGTGACAGCGGATGGAAGAAGCAGGGGGATGTGCTACAGTCTGACTTGGGAGCTGAGGGGACATTATTTGGGTGGTTTGGCAAGGGGGTTTTGTTTTGGGCTGTGCTCAGCAGGGAAACAAATGCAAATAGAGCCTAGTAGGCCCTGTGAGAAAGAAACAGACAGGCAGTAATGGGGAGGAGGACACTGAAAACTATGTGTAGGATCTACCTTACTTGTAGGGCTAGATCTAATTTCCCTTCTCTTGAGTTGGGATTGCTCTTTTTTTTTCCTGTGACTTGAGGGCGTGGCCTGAAGTAATGTTACTTCTGAGTTTTGCATTCCGTTGTTCATCATAACCCCACTCTTGGTCTGTAGCACGAATTCTAATCGGACTCAGTAAATAAAACCTGAATCAGATATTAGGGGATGAAAGCTGAGAGGTCACAGAAGCTGTGCAGCCAGCCACTAGAGAGACCTTTTTACAAAAACTACCAATGCTCAGAAGGAGGGATGATCGTGTCCTCAGACTGCATTGAGCTCCTGTCTCCTCCCGCCTTATATTCCTCTCTCTGACCAGACATATCACTTCTGTCTCCACCTCCCAAGTGCTGGGATCACCTTTGTGGGAACTCTGTTTCTCTTCTAGACAGATTCAATCTCAAGTAGCCCAGGGTGGCCTTGAACTAACAGAGATCCCAGTGTCTGTCTCCCGAGTGCTGGGATTAAAGGAGTGCACCATCACTCCCTGGCCTCTAGTGGTTTAGCTCTGCACTCTGATCTTCAGGCGAGCTTTATTTGTTAAAACAAAAAACAAAATATCACTACACTGGTCTTCATATTTTATATGCAAAATGTGCAAGTGATGTTTGAATGATCCAGTTTGTGCTGGTCAAGCAGTTTACCAGAGAAAAAGAAAAAAGAAGACAGTCTGTAACTGAGACCATCCAAAAACCTGAAGTGTAACACCAGGTTGCCTGAGGCAGACTCTCTAATGATTTAGAAGTTCTCCTAAGATTATTACTAAAGTGGGATGGAATTCCTCCAAATCTTAAAAATTAATCCAGGCCCCATGGCAGTTCTTTGGATAAAGAACCTGTGTATAGGGCTGTGAAGCATTTGAATTCTTTAACTTCAAACAGTGAAATTTTGGATAGGTCAGGGTTAGAGTCCTGCTACTGACTGAACATTTGCTGATCGATAAGATGTATGCATTTTTGTGTTTCCACTGGACTCACCACGAGCCACTTGGAAATTTCACCAAATACATAAATTTGGAGCTGTATTACAGAATAATAGGGAGATTGTCTAGAAACCAAAAACAGAATGACTCTAGAGGCTATTTTAAAGTAAACATATGGAAAAATGCTTGAAAAGGTGTCTGGAATCTACTAAGGCCTTTTAGAGAACATCTAAAGAGAATATTGATTTTAAAAATTAGGAAATTAAAATATTGGTTGAGAAAGTAATGGGACAAAGCAACCTGAATGGGCGAGGAAGTATTCCCCTCAAATTTAAGATATTCCTAAGTAAATTTATTCCATGTCTTAAAAATCTAAACCTTAAACACAGAGTTCAGATTTTCCCCCCAGCATTGACTGTAAGAAGCAATAGGAATTATTGAAAAGATGTAATTTCAAATCACACTTGCTGTGTGTCATTAGCCTGTGCCTAAATAACAAACCTCTTAACATTAGATGTGATAACTAATTCACTGACAGGACTGTGTGGAGAGTTAAGTCCTAAACTGTGCATGCGCAATGCTTATAGGTCACCTTTGAATTACATGTGAATGCATATATATATATATATAATGACTTTAGACATATCAGGAATGTTAGACCATATTAAAATCACAAGAAAAATTATAAACGGCCTTTAGGAACAAGGGTAACGTAAACACAAACTCCAAAATCGGGTTGCTTGGCCAGGCTCTAGGACAATTCCTCAAAAGCTCAATGGCACACTGCGGTGTATTTACTTTCTGTGCCGCAGCAGCGACAGCAGCAGCAGCAGCCACTAATCTGCAACCTAAGAACCGCGACCAGGTGGTTCCCATGCCCCTCCTCGGGTTCCTATAGGTGCCGCAGGGGCGCTAGGCGACTGACGAGGGAGGGGCGTCAGGCCTGGAGCTCCGCCCACCAGTCCCGCCCCGGCAGACCCCGCCTCCTCGAGGCGGGCTTCGCCGCCAGCCCCGCCCCGGTGTCGTCGCCTCCGCGGGGCTGAGGGTGACGTGAGGAGGAGAGAGCGGCGAGCCTCTGTCTCCCGCGGGTGCAGCCGGGCCAGCGGTCCTCACGGCCCCGGAGCCTGACGTGCCGCGAAGCGCAGCGCCGAGCTCCTCGGCCGGCGACCCCCTCACTCCTTCCCAGGCCGGGCCGCCCCCTGCGCGGCCCCCGCAGCTCCTGGCACGGCCCCGCGCTCCGCTGCCGCCCTGGCGCGCTCCACTCTGTCGTCCCCGGACGGGCGCGGACCAGCTCGACCGGGGCGTCGGCGGCTGGGCAGAGGGCGCTGGCCCCGGGGTCGCGCTGGCGCGGCCACCAACCTGGGGCTGTCCGTGGACGGCGAGTGCTGGTTCCGGGGCGAGGCGACGCCCTTCGGGGCCAACGGGCCGCATGCAGATGTGGTCGTGGGAACGACTCACCCGTTTTCCAGCTCTGGGGCGGGGCTGGGGTTGGGGTCGGCGCCCATGGGGGCCCAACCTCCGTCTCCTGGCCTACCCCCGTCGTGGGCCGCGATGATGGCGGCCCTGTACCCGAGCACGGACCTCTCGGGCGTCTCCTCCTCCTCCCTGCCTTCCTCCCCATCCTCCTCGTCGCCCAACGAAGTGATGGCGCTGAAGGATGTGCGGGAGGTGAAGGAGGAGAACACCCTGAATGAGAAGCTTTTCTTGCTGGCGTGCGACAAGGGTGAGAGCTAGGCCCCTTTCTCCGCCTCTGGACACCCTAAGACTCACTCCCTGGGTCCTGCCGGTGCCTCAACTTACTCCCGGCACTCCCGCTTTTTCTTGCGCCCAGCGGCTATTCCCTACCTGGGAGGCCGGCAGGACTTCTGCCTGGTTGAGCAGGAGCCAGCAGGCAGGTAGGGCGGGGGCGGTGGACTCCTGCAGGTGGGATGCTAGGTGACTAGTTGGGAGCCTTGATCCCAAAGTTGCCCCACTGCTGCCTCTGACAAACTCCAGGCTGGAGTCCTTTCTTTGGGAGCCAGAGTCTAGTTTTGGACCCTCTAACTCGAAAATTCTGTTTATTTCCCTTACGATTTCTCCAGTTCATGGGCTGTCACCTTGCATTTTTGTTTTGTTTTTTTTTTTAGTCTAAAGACTTCTGTTTTAGCATCAGGCACGGCTGCAGTTGAATGGAATTAGGTATTCCATTATCCTAAGCAGAAATAATAAGAAATCAGGACGAGACAGGAAAAATCCTACCCTAGTTTCCAAAACTTTCCCTAAACTTATGGAACCCCCTTTGAGTTTTGGTATTTAAAAAAAAAATTAGGGAGAAAGGTTTATTGCTTCAGAGAGTTGGTGGAAGGCAAAGGAAATGAAAAATAAGTATAGGCAAAATATGTGCAGTATACTGTTTTTGAATCTAGAAACTGATCACCTTATGGCCACATGAAGAGATAAGCGTGCTTTTCGAGTGATGCGTTGTAATGGAGGAGTGGGAACTTGATCGCTCTCAGACTGCATTTGGCTAACTGGAAAAAAAAGTCCTAAAACATTGTCATCCCTCAATTCAGCAGTTTGTTTGCAAAGGCTGTGTTCGTTTAGGAAAACCTTGTTAGAACCATGTAGACTTCCAAAACCTAATTCTAGAGGCCGCCTTACACTGTGGAAAGTTAGTTACAGAAGTTTTTGGTTTTGTTTACATATGTTTGCTCAAGTCAACAACAGTCTCCCTCGCCTTTTAAAGCTTTTGAAATAGTTTTTCGTTCTTTACACAACTACACTTGATCTTAGCAAGGCAAAAGGCAATTATTTATGCTTTTTTGAAAGCACATTGACATGTAAACAAAGTCCCCTTATATCTGTTGCCAACTCACTTTTATGTTTTACATGGTAATATTAAATAGATAAGCATTTTGTTAAAGTCTACCATAGGCATCTTTGACTACTCTTAGAAATATAAAGAAATACAAAAGTATGTCTGTAATGTCACAAAACTGTGATCTGTAGATTATATAAATTACTTAATTTTCTCCCAAGTGCTTTGCCTGAGTTATTTCCCTCAAAAATTATCTAAAAGGAGAAAGGAAATGATCATGTTGTATTACAGCAGTCAAGATCCACTGTTTTTATTCTAGTGAACAGTGTGATTATTTAACATATGTTAGGAAAAGGAATTTGATATTCTTGTCAAACCGAGAACAGAAAAGTGTTGTAATGGAATATGATTGGAGCAGGTACTTTTGTGATAAATATATTTAGAATGGTTGCGTGAGAATTCTCAAAAGGAGTTTTAATTATAAAAGTTTTATAAACTGCCCATAGTATTTGTTGAAACAGTTTGAGATATCTATATCTGTCTATCTATCTACGGAAACTGGCATCTGATACATACATATATGTTTATAACATAATTAAAAGCCTTGGAGATATGCAGAAGTAGAACAGGGGTTAATGTGCTATGATGAAGAAACTGCATATTTCTTGCATAAAGTTTTAATTTGCATTTGTTTTAAAAACAAGTTGAAGTTAGAGGAACACGTATTTTTGTTTATGTTCATAATCACTAATATTGTTAAAACATTTTAACATCCAAATCAAATATAAAAATGGAAAAATTCTTGAAATAGCTCTAGCTCCCACTTTTACAGTGAAATCTTCATTAGCCCAAATGGCAAACATTTACAAAAGTAGCTTTGGAGTGGAGTGCTCATGCGTTTTGTAAAACATTTCATCTAATGCTCAGAGGGACTGGGGATATAGCTCTGCTATGGTAAAGCACTTGCCTAACATAAACAAGGCTCTAGGTTCAAGCACCAATACTGCTACTTTAAAATAAATATATATTACATATATAATATATATGTATATTCCATGTAATTTAATTCTCACAACTCCATGTATCAGATCTGTTGTTTGTATATGTATATATACACATATATACATGTATGTATGTATACGTGTCAAGTCACTAGTATGTTTTATTGATATGATTATAGTTGAATGTGGATGTACTAGTTGGAAATTAACTCTTATCTGTATGGATAGTTTATAAACTTTGTTTTTTGTGTAAATGTACAAAACAAGCATGAGATCCTTAATAGGGTCAGAAAAATCAACTAGTTACATTTAATAATCCTTTCTATATGAATGAACTATTTGTAGTATAGTCTTCTAAAATAAAGGCTAGAGATTCTTAAAAGAAAATTTGCAAAAATGTGGTGGTTGTATTTTTTAGTGAATGAATGGCGGTTTAAAATAAACAGTGTACAGAGTAAGGAGTAAACAAAAATAGGGAAGAGAGAGATTTTATGGTTTGGAATAGCTAGCTTTTATGTAAATTAGTTCTGTCAATCTATGCAATTGCATATCTAAGTATTAATCAATTAGTAATGGTTCTTGTCATCATCAAAATAGATCAGAATAATCTCAAAGCTAACTCTTGGTTCTTTTTTGTATTAAAAATAATAAGGAAAATTGGATTGAAATTTTCTGTACTATTGATGTACAGCAGGGTTTTATATAAACCTACCAAATTTATGTAAACCTACCAAGTTCTTTTTTTTAGCACCAATTTACATCTTCACCTGTGTTCTATGAGATGTATTCTTGCCAGTATTCAATATAAGAGTGCTTCTAAGCTTCACCAATGTCTATATTGAAGAAGGGTATTTTTATTGTTTTCATTGAACTATACATTTTTCTCTGCTTCCCTCCCTTCCTCCCCCTCTCCATCTACCCTCTTCTGTGACCCCCAAACTCCCAATTTACTCAAAAGATCTTGTCTTTGTCTCCTTTCTATGTAGATCCATGTATGTCTCTCTTAGGGTCCTCTTTGTTGTCTAGGTTGTCTGGGGTTATGGACTGTAGGTTGGGTTTTTTATGTCTAGAAGCCACTTATGAGTGAGTACATATTATATTTGTCTTTCTGGGTCTGGGTTACCTCACTCAATATGTTTTTTTTCTAGATTCATCCATTTGCATACAAATTTCAAGATGTCATTTTTTTTTTTACCACTGAGCAGTAGTACTTCATTGTGTAAATCTACCACATTTTCTTTATCCATTCTTTGGTTGAGGGGCATCTAGGTTGTTTCCAGGTTCTGACTGTTACAAATAATGCTGTTATGAACATAGTCGAGCACATGTCCTTGTGGTATGACTGGGCATCCTTTGGGTATATACCCAACAGTGGTATTGCTGGGTCTTGAGGTACAGCCACTTTGGAAATAAGTATGGCATTTTCTCAGAAAATTAGGAAACTATCTACCTCAAGACCCAAATAAAATTCTTACAAAGTATATGTGAATTTTTTGTAGACAGAGAGGCTTTAATTCAGACAAAAAGCTAACTGAACAAGAGCTGCCAATAAATGTTTTGTGTCATTGATATTAAGTAGACCACCATGTTTTTCTTATTGAGAGTTAGTGTGGTAATTAGCCTGCTTGTTTGTGGGAGCCTCTGGTCTCCCTAAGGCCTCTTGCCTGCTGAAAGGATAAGTAAAGTTTTAGGAAGCACCTAAACTTAAGTGTGTCTTTATTTTTTCTCATTTAAAGTGTTAAGTAGATGGTGTTTTAAAACATATGTGTGAATGTCAGCCTTTTGTTTGTTGATATCATTAATTAGTGCTTATGCTGAGTAGGGAAGAATGAATATTTACTCTCTGCCAGTGCTGCATGTGGAGTATTAGCAGAAAATTTGTATTTTCATTAGTAGTCCCTTCTGAACATTTCACAGTGCAGTTAGAGAAGGCAGGGGGAGGGCAGACTTTCACATGTACCGCTGGAGGCATCCTGGTTTGTGTGCTGTCACCATTGTGGGAGGCTTGCTACACTATAAGGAAAGATACTTTAAGTTTCTATAGAAGCTCTGTGTACCTCGGGGCTCAGGATGCTTTCCTCGAGAATAGTGCCACTGTTGTGTTAACACTTACTTAATGTGTACTTTCTGTTTTTGCTGTTTTGGAAGAGATTTGAAGGGTGTAAGGTTAGAGAGGAGAATGGTTTGGATGATTTAAATGCAGATTCCTGAGTATTGCTGAGAAGTTTTGTGTTGTTAGGCAGCACCTAATAAAAAGATATGTACACTGGAACTGGAGAGATGGCCCAACTGTTAAGAGACTCTTAGCTGTTAGACTGCTCTTCTAGAGGTTCTGAGTTCAATTCCCAGCAACCACACAACCATCTTTAATGGGATCTGGTGCCCTCTTGTGGCCTGAAGGCAGACATTCAGGTAGAATACTGTATACATAATAAATGAAATCTTTTTAAAAAAATGATATGTACAACGAGGAAAATAATTTTCAGAAAGGAGGGATGATAAGAGTATAATTAGCATCAGGAATATTGCGGTTGCTATAGGTATCACTAGTTCCAGATCATATGCATTCTGTACAGGGAATCTTTGTAAATCAACAAAGCTGAGTAATATACTAGTTGAGAAGTGTAGCCATAGGGAGTGGTTCTCAGTGACTTTAATGATCGGTGCCTGAGCAGCTAGCTGCCTTACTGGCCTGTGTAGTGATCTCATGGTACGCTTCTTTTTCCTAATTTTAATTTTCTGCTCATTGCCATGCTATCAAAATATACACATGAAGTTCTTAATTGTGTTAAGGAATTGGACAAAAAGCTGTTATTAATGAGTTACTGACTACGTCAATATTCTTTAGGAATTTTTCTATTATAAAGATGTTTTCTTATGCAGAAGTAAAGAACAGTAGGGTAAAAAAATGTTATAATTGTGTATATAGTAAGTCTCTCTGAGCAAATGTTCAATTTATCTTAAATGGCCCATATGACATTTGGAAGATAGGCTATTCCTAGTACAGAGCACTCTCTCCTGGGAAGTTCAAAACAAACTATCCAAGTGAAACCTCAGTGCATTGTGAGGCTGAAAATTAAATTTGAATGCACCAGCTCTGTTGTAATCTGAGATTCTCTTGCCCCATTAGAGTATTATAAATGTCTTCTTCAGACTAATTCCATCAAAGTTAATGATGTTAAGAAGTCTAAGACTAGGAATAATAGTTTAATATAGGTAATGAAAAATTCAAATACTATTTAGAAGCAATAAATGATAACATTAAAATCCAGAGTGAATAATTTAGACTAAAAGATTCCAATGCCATATCAATTATTTATGAGTTCAGTAAAATTTCTTAGGATTCCAAAGCTTTTTCCTCTTAGTCTGTTTTAAATATTAATTGGGATTTTTTTCTTTTGAGACAGAGTTTCTCTGTGTAGCCCTGGCTGCCTTGAAACTTGCTCTGTAGACCAGATTGGCCTCAAATTCAGAGATCTTCTTGCCTTTGCCTCCGTCTGCTGAGATTAAAGGCATGTACCACCACTGCCTGCCTTAATTAGGAATATTTTAAGTAAATTGTTATAATTTCAGGTCCAAAGGTTTTTGTAGAAAGTTTGGTTTGAAAAGATTTGTAAATTTTTGACACAAAAGTTCCCCACACTTTACAACTAGCTTCAAGTTCTGTTTGGTTAATATAAAGTTTAAAAACTGGTCAACATTTTTGGTGGAGTTGGGGGAGCTGGGATTTTTTAGACAGAATCTTAGTGTCTAGCCCAGTTTGTCCTGGAATTTGCTGTGTTAAGTAGCCTAGGCTGGCCTCAGACTTGCACCAGTCCTACTTCTGTCTTCTGGTTCTGCAGTGGTAGACGTGAGCCCCCACATGTGATAAAACTGCCCAGCGTTAATGCTGCCATCAGTAAGGATGACATTTATCTTCATATATTGGAAAGTCATATGAGAAGCCAGTGAGAAAATAGAGAATCATTTTTATAAAGAATATTGTACATTTCTCTACTCTACTTCTCTCAGCATATATAAGAGTTGGGCAGAGTAAATTTATTGCTGAGGGTCTATGGGATCATCTTGAATTTTTTTATACTATTCATTTGCTGGCCCAGTTTCCAGTGGGCTTCCTAGAATTCAGTAAACACTGTGTCCTTTGAGGATGTTAGAAAAATCGTAAGATTGATATGCTTTGAATTTTACAGAACGGACTGACGAGGTAGGGCTAGACCATGGGTGACCAACTGATTCATAAACTAAGTCCAACTATTTTTCTAAAGTCTGTGAGTTCAGACTGGCTTTTACATTTTATATTTCAAATACTTAAAAATATTTCTAATTAAAAGAATGGTATTTTAAAACATAAAAATTCTGTAAAATTCAAAAAGCCGTATTGGGGCTCATCCTCGGTTGTTTTACGTGGTCCGTGCCTGCTTCAGTGCAGACGGGTCTGGGTAATTGTGACTGAGATGTCATGTCCACAAAACCTAGCATATTTTACTGCTTGGCCCCTTTTCAGAACAATTTTGTTGACCCCCGTGACAAAATGTAAAGCACTGTATGAGTGATGATACAGGAAGAGCCCATTGTGAGCTGAATCCACGTTCAATTTGTACAGAGGCAGTTAGTTTAGAGGGCTAGAGAAGAGCAAGTGGGGGTTCCATAGAGTCAGGGGATGGAAAAATTATGAAACAGCAAGGGAAAATGTATAAAAAGTGGATGGTTTTGAAAAAGTGGGTGGATTTATGTGAAACCAGTGTGTATTTGTTACCTGGCACTAAAGTTAACAGATGGCTGTCTTTTCACGTGGACCAGGAAATGGGTTCTGTCTTCAATGTTTAAATGAACCAACAGCCATGAGTTTCCTCAGGTGTGTATTTGCAGAGGATCATGCTAGCGATGCATCGTGGAGCTATTAGTAAGTAGGCTAAAGGAAGTCTTATGGGCTATGGAAGCTTCATATGGGAAAAAGGACCATTAGCTTGCTTAGGATTTAGTCCAAGAGAACATCTTCAGTGGTTCTATCAGTTAGGAGGCTGTTTCACTGTCCAAAAGGATTGATAATAGTTTGGATGCGGTTAGCTGTGTTCACAGGGACAGGTGAATGAGTGTGGGAGGTGCTTAGAGGTCGCACTGAGGTGACTTGCTGTTGCATTGGTGCACCACCTATGGAGTACACTGAAAAATACTTTGTTTTCTTTGTCGAACAAAGACAACTAGGGACTGGAGGTGGCAGATAAAGTGTGCCTGCTCTGCAGACATGAAGACTGAGTTTGGATCTCCAGCCTTCATGTAAAAAGCAGAGTGTATTGATGTTAAGTCTGTAGCCCTGAGCAAATCTATCCCTGGAGCTTGGTGGCAGCCAGTCTAAGCCAGTCAGTGAACTCTGAACTCGGGGAGAGATCCTGTCTGGGGCTGAGGGTGGGGATAGAGAGCAGTAGAGGAAGATACTCAATCCTCTAGCTTCCACATTCAATACGCACACACGCACACATACACACACACACACGCACACATACACACACACACACCAGACACACAATTAAAAATAAATTTAAAAAAGCTAACTATACCATCAAAAGAGTAAGCAAATTGTATTGCTTTTCCAAAGGCAAGAGATATGACTTGCAAGCACCTTCACTATGAAAGGAAAACATCATCTGGTATAGCAGGCATTTTGAGTGTCTGGGCTGTTAGCCTGCTTCCTTGTTAAGTTTTCTAACCTCTTTTCATATATGCATTCATCCTCAAAGTTAATAACTGCTCTAGTCTTTATGGCATATCACTTGCAGATATAAACTTTAGTAGCCAAAGTGACATTTAAGAAGTAGTGGCTGAAAATATTGCAAGATTAATGAAGCACAATGACCTTAGGTGTGGAAAGTCTATTGAGTTCCAAGAAGGTGAATTTAAATGAGTGACCTCACCTAGATGTACCAGGATAGCAAAGCGGAGTTTTATGGGTAGTGTTTTCTTAACCCTATGCTTAAAAACTGATTTGTCTGAAATAGTTTTAAATGTTATTTTTTAGCAATAGTGATGTTATTTGGCACAGCTCAAGACTAAGAACATTGCTTCTTCAGTGGAATTTAAATGTTAATTAGTGCTATGGGGAAATTATTTCATGACTAGTTTTTTATTTTTGAGACCTAAGGAGACGTATTATTAAGAAAACTATTATTCCGTTTCTTTTTTAAAATATAAGCAGGTATTTAAAATATTAGGAAGTCTGAATTTTTCACAAATAAAATCTGTTACCTTAGCTGCAATATTGTTTTTCTTATTCATTTAGTCTAATGTTTTCTCTCTGTGTACCATGAAAGTATTTCTTTTCTCTTTCCAGTTTCCACTCTGATTATTCTTTCCCTGTTTCTTACTCACAGACATCTAAGGAATAACTATGTAAAATCGTTTATTCATTTTGTATTTAAAAAGTAAAATGAAACAAGTATCCCCTTGCTTTCTATCCTCTAATGAACATTTCCCTTTGGATTTTTATTTCTCTTTTTTTCCTGCACAGTCTCAGCAGGCAAATAAACTGCGCCTTTGGTGACAGTATTTCCCATTGTCCTCATATGGACTGACAGTTCTGTGGTCACCTCAGTCAGGGAGAAGATAGCCTGCGTGCTCCTGATAGGCCAAGCGTCATTCTAGCCCCAACTTAGCCTTTTGTGAGCTGGATGGTCCCTGTTTATTAACAGTACACCTCACCTTCCTTAACAAGATGGGATGTGCACGCACATGCGTGTGTGTGTGTGTGTGTGTGTATGTGTGTGTGTATGAGAGAGAGGGGGGAGGGAGTAAGAATAAGAATTTAGGTGCCCTGTCTATATATACTGTCAAATTCATGCTACTTTTTAAATGTATGCTTTTCCCCTGTTTCTAATATCCTCTCTCCTGGTCTTCATTTAACCAATATGATGCATAAGTAAATGTGTGTATGAGATCCAAAACTAATTCCAAGTTTCATTTTATTTTTTATAAGAGCTGTCTGACTGTATTTTGGGTTATTCTTTATGAAACTGTCCTACATATCTTCTATAAGTTTTTCTCCTTATAACATCAGGTTAAGAATTTTAAGCAAGAAATTTTTATAACATGATACACATTTATTTTTTTCTGCTAGTGTTTTATATTTGCTGCTTATATGTGTATTATTTTATCAAGATATACTTTTTTTCCAGGAAATGTTCACATTTTCTGTGCACATGTCCACATGCAAAGCAAAATTGAGTTTAGGTATTTTTAATCTTTTAATTCAGCAGGATAAAAATTTTCTTATACTCATTCTTGTTTAATGTCTTAAATATTAAAGTATGTTTGTATATTGTTATTTAGGTGACTATTATATGGTTAAAAAGATTTTGGAGGAGAACAGTTCAGGTGACTTGAACATAAATTGCGTAGATGTGCTTGGGAGAAATGCTGTTACCATAACTATTGAAAACGAAAGCTTGGATATACTACAGCTGCTTTTGGACTACGGTTGTCAGGTACAAGGCTAGATGATTTTATCCAGTAGCGTCTAAGAAATGTTAGCTATGCCTGCTTTCCTCTTTCCTCCTAGCTTACTTTCTTCTTCTTTCCTTTGTTTACTCTCTCTTCCTTTGCCTTCCACCTTCTATTTGGTTTTAAGCCACTAAAGAATTTACAAAACAACCCCAAATAAGCTATTTTAAAATGTAATATTTTACATTTATTTGTGTTTTTCTTCCTGTTTCCTTTCCCTACATCAGGCAAAAGTAAACGATCATGAATTATTAAAGATTACATTATTTTTATTACTGATAGGATAACTATTTGTATTAATACTAAAAATAGTGCAAGTGTTATAGAAGTGCCAAGGGACAGGGTTTTCTGTGGCCCGTGTTATTTATAGACACATGAACAAAATGTTCCTCACAAAACAACTTACAGTTTGATTTAGTTTCTCCGGTTTTATTATGTTTTCTCTTTGTTTGAAATGTAGAGTTTGCTTTCATCTAAAGATGAATGATAGAACCTGCCCTTTGTCTTCATGTCCCTTAAGGTAGAGCAGGCGTGTGTGCACACCTTGAAGGATAAGTTAATAGCATTACGTCCTCTCCCTTTGGGTCACTCATGGTGAACAGAGCACAGAGCTCTGGCTCGTCTTCTGCAGCTGTAATGAGGCGTGGTGTTTGCACTGACATCAGGAAGTGCAGCAATTGCTCTTCGTGTGAGAGGCAGGTTTAGCTACATCTCTATGATGTATCATAATGTGAACTTGTGAGTGATTTATATGTATATATGTCTATATTTAAGTCTACAAACACACACACACACACACACACACACACACACACACACACACACACACTTGGGTAGAAAGGGAAATTGGGTACCTAGCCACTTTAGCTACCTAGAGTACAACAAGAAACTAAGTAAGAAGGGTCTCTGAGCTGCCGTTGTAATTTTCCTGAGGTTTCTGGATTTCGTTCAGGTATAGAGCACTTCTCCTTTCTCTTTCACAGCCTGCTTTTTCTCATTTTAGATTTCATTTTAACAAACTTAAAATTTTAGATTTCTGATCTGAAGAGAATCAAGAAAGGCCATAAAAGGGAGCATAGAGCTGCAACTGAGCAAAATAAAGCATGGGACCACTCACATTGTTTAATTAGAGATTTTTAGCACTGAGTGTCTGCCTGGTGGTTAAACTTTATAACAGTGGTTTAGCATCAATAAGGAAAAGTTAAATTATATTCACTACCTAAAACCTTAGATGGAAGAACATATATGTTTATGTATGTATATATGTATATGTATCTTTTAAAAGCAGAAAACTTTCATCAAAATTATTTAAAATTTAATTTAAACACTTAAAGGCATAAGCTTCAGTTACCTAGAAAATAAAGTTATAAAGAAATTCAGTCCTTGATGATTTTTGGATAAGAAATGTTATAGTAACTGCATTTACACATATGGTTTTATATACATATTAATTTTCCAGTAACATGATTCTTTTACATTCTTGATTATATTTGAACATCACAACCAGACTATCCAGTTGCTGTATCTTAGAGATCGTAAAACTGAGGCTCACAGACTTTAATGGATTGCCCAGAGTTGTAAAATTAGTAAAGGCAAGCTAATATTTGAATTTAACCTTTTGGCTGCAAACCCCATGCTCTTTCCAGTTCTCTGTATTCTGTCCAAGTAACCTGTGCCTCATTCTGTCAGCCAGCAAATGTCCAAGACCTTAGCTGGGTGTGATGGTGGAAATGAATACGGAAAATATGACTTATTCACCAGTGGTATTAAAATGAATTGGCAGCTAAAGCACCTCTGGATTACAAGGGAATTTAAATGTAAGACTGTATTTAATAAGTGCTGAGTGGTAAGAATGCTTGATGATTGTATATTGTGTTACAGTTACAAAATACTTCTTGTTTTATCTTGGGTTACAGCAGTGGTCCTCAAAAAAAACAACTTTGTCTGTACCAAAGGATATTTGGCAATATCTGGAGACATTTTAGCTTCATAGTTGATGAACAGATTACTATTGGTGTCTAGTGTGTAGATGCTGTAGATGTTACTAAACACACAGGAAAGGTACTGCAATAACACCAAAACCCATATGGTTTTGACCCACTTATTGACCCAAATGTCAATAGAGCTGCTTTTGAGAAGCCCTATTTTATACTTAAACTTTTTGCAATTCAAACATAAATATTTTAGCAATATAATAAGACCATTATGGTTTGGAGCTATCAAGAAAACTAGGTTTCTTCCTAGCATGTGTAAGTCTCTGTCTTTGATCCCTAGCACTGAAGAGGTGGAGGGGACTTTTTTTTTAATGTATTGAAACTGGAGAGATGATTAAATGGTAAAGAGTACTTGCTGCTCTTGCAGAAGACTCCAATTCTGTTCTTAGTACCTACATCAAATAACTCATAACTCCAGCTGCAGGAGGCACTGATACCTTTGGCTTCCACAGGCACCTGCATTCATATGCAAATATTGCTCACCATTCATATAATTAAAATGTGTCTTGTTTGTTTACTTTGAGACAGGGTTTCTCTGTGTAGCCCTGGCTGTCCTGGAACTTGTCCTATAGACCAGACTGGCTTCCTGCCTCTGCCTCCCAAGTGCTGGGATTAAAAGGATGCACCACCACCACCCAGCCTAAAAATATATCTTTTAAAAGTTTTAAGAGAGATTTCACTGAAGAGTGTATTGAGCTCGGCCTTGAAATATTAATATTCGGCTGGAGAGATGGCTCAGTGGTTAGGGGCACCTGTTGCTCTTGCAGAGGACTTTGGTTCAATTCCTGACGCCCACATGGTGACTCACAACCATCTGTGTGCAACTCTAGTTCCAGGGGACCCAACACCCCTTTCTGGCCTCTTCAGGCACAAGACACACTTGTGGTGCACAGACATATGTGCAGACAAAACACTCATATACATAAAATAAAATTTAAAAATCAAAAAAGAAGAAATATTACCATTGCTAACATTTATATTGCCCTGCTTTGTGCCAGTGGACTTGACTTCCTGATCTTCAGAAAGATTAAATAACTTGCCTGTAAATGGCAAACTTGGGGTCTGCGCTTAGGTTCTGGCTCTCGAGTCCATGTTTTTCCTGTTATCCAAGACTACCCAAGAACTTAGAAGTAGTTAAGGGACAGGGGATGCAGGAAAGAATGTAAGGCAGATATATGAAGTGTGTTTTTTGAGACAGTGAGTTCACAGCCTTTAGAATAAAGCACTGGGCTTGTGATGTAATGGAAATACTCAGGAAAAACAACTAAAACAAAACTGGTGAAAAAGGCCTTGAATGGGAGGCTGAGGATCTGTGTTTTATATAATAGATAGTTAGGTATCATTCAATACATTTTGATAGAAAATATGATATGTGTCTTGTGTTATTTTAGATAGATGAATATGGTGTTCAAGTTTAGGCAAGACTGGGAAGGAAGGGAAGGTTATAGTCTATGTGGGCAGTTTTTGTAGTAGTTCAGGTATGAATATTAAGGCCTGAACTGAAGACTGCCTATAAGAGCGACAGTGGCTGTAAGAAGAGGGGAGGAGGCCAGGCGGTGGTGGCGCACGCCTTTAATCCCAGCACTCGGGAGGCAGAGGCAGGCGGATCTCTGTGAGTTCGAGGCCAGCCTGGTCTACAAGAGCTAGTTCCAGGACAGGCTCCAAAGCCACAGAGAAACCCTGTCTCGAAAAATAAAAAAATAAAAAAAAAAAAAGAAGAGGGGAGGAGCTGGGGTGTAGCTTCTGATAAAACCCTTAAACCCTTGTCTTGCACGCCTGAGGCCCTGTGTGCGAGGAGTATGAGGAGATACAAAGCTGTCAAGAAAGGGAACTGAGTCCTAGGGTTTTATCAATCTTAAATATGAGTGACTAGGAGAGAGGGGCGAAAATTAGCAAGCTCAGAGAAGTTAGACTTAAATAAGAAAGCAATGCAATTTCCAGGTTTTAGCTTCATTAATTTGGGGATTGTCTGATAATGACCAAGATAATTTAGGTATCATAAGCAAGAAGATGACCCTATATATCTTCACAAGGGCAGAAATCACAGAGCATAGAGCTAGCACAGATTTTTTTCTTAGGGAGTTTTTATATTTAATAAAGGGCGCTGGGAGGAAAGAGTTGCATTTTAAAAGATCAAATGCATTATTTGCAATTTTTGGTTCAGTTAGAATGGTGGTGTGAAAGCCAAAGGGGAATTTTAGTTTAATTTCTGCTTAGAAGTAAAGGTACAAGAGGAGAGAGGAAAAGCCATTGGATTTTGAAATTATGGTGCTGAAATATTTAGGGAACATGATATACCTTAATTTGAGAATTTTAACCGTGAAATAAAAAAGAAAACATTTAGTGACAATAGAAAGATAAGATCAAGTAAAATCAACAAAGGGAGAACAATTTCAAGTTGTGGGATGTGGGACTAATATTCTTCTGGATGAAGGACTAAGCTCTTATAGAATACTCCAGAGCATTAATATATACGATCAGTGTAAATCAGGTATAGAAAGGAAATATAAGTCTTCTCACACTGAGGGTAGACGGTTCAGGAGTTGTTGGACAAGTTCTGAGGTGAGAAGGAAAGAGTGGCTTCAAATACAGTGAGTTTATGCACTGAATATGTTTTAGTGGGAATGGTCAGTTTGCTTAGAAACTGGGAAGTAAAAATGAGTGAGAATGTTTTGTATGCTTGCAAGTATTTAAGAATACTTTAAACTGAGCATGGTGGCACACACCTGTGATCCCAGTGCTTTGGAGGCTGGGGCAAGAGGAACACAAGTTCAAGGCCAGTCTGGTTTTAAGGCTGTGTCTCAAATAAATTTATTTTTTTTAAATTAAAGTATTTTTCTTCAGAACTGTCATTTAGTTATCAGGTAACATACTATTTGTATAGAATGAATCAATGGCCACTCTTAAATTACGTTTTTAATATAAGTACTTTTCATAGCTGAAGCTTATCCTTTTAAGCATTGAATATTAGCATACCTCTTTACCCTTTACTGAGTAGTGTGCCTGAATATAATTTAACTTTGCCATCATTAGTTGGAGTTGAGAATGTAATCATTTTACATTGCTTCATGAGGTCCAAAATTATTTTTTAATTGTTTTTATTGAGCTATACATTTTTCTCCACTCTCCTCCCTTCTTCCCTTCTCCCCTTCTACCCTTTCCTGTAGAGGTCTAAAAATTATTAATAATTTGTTCTAGCATTAAAGTCTGCAGACTTCTGTGTTCTGACAGTGATTTTGTTCTACTGGTATTTTATTCTTTCTGTGGTCAACTTTTAGTTTTTCTATTCCCCATTTTTGTTGGTTTTATTCTAGCTCTTCTGAGGAATGCTTGGGAAAAGCATTATCCATCACTTATGGACAAATCTTGAGTCAAAGTGCTTAGGCCTATCTCTTTCAGGAAATAATATCTATGATGTTACTCTGTGACTTGGGTTGTTGTTAGTTTTTTTTTTTTTTTGGTGATGTTGTTTTGAGTTGTAAATAAATTCATGGCTATATTTTAGATTATTGGAATTGCATGGTGTTTGAGAGCAGTGGCATTACTATAGTTAGCTTTATTGATTAAATTTAAAACTGTAGGTACTATATCTAGTAATAATGGATCCTGGGTCCTTGCTTTTAAAAGTTTGTTTGCTTCAACTGATTTAATATGCTAAAACTGAAGGGAAACATGAAGCTGAAAAAAGAGAAAAACAGTCCTTGCACTTTTTAGGACTATATCTGACGAACTCTAAAATTCCC
The DNA here is from genome assembly GCF_903992535.2 of Arvicola amphibius. NCBI lineage: Eukaryota > Metazoa > Chordata > Mammalia > Rodentia > Cricetidae > Arvicola > Arvicola amphibius. The sequence goes on along the minus strand of NC_052049.1, from coordinate 162,132,769 downwards.
AAGGGATTAAATTTCTCATCTGTCAAGGAAACTTTCCCTACAGGAAAGCATTAGTGATCCCTAGAGTTTAAAAAGAACTCCAGCCCCTGTTTTGGGGTTGTCAAATGCTATTTTTAAACATCCCACTAAAGCTTGCCATTTTTAGTCTTATTTTTGACATTCAAATAAGACAGTGAAAGCTTTATTTTATGCAGCTCTAGAGAATGTTACAGATCCGCCATAGTTTCACTCCAGGGCAAGAGTGCTGACGTTATGGCATTTCTAAGATTAAATCATTATTCATTACCTCATTTTTCCTTCTGCTATTATAGTTTTTCTTAAAAAAGACAAAAAGCGGGGCTGGAGAGATAGCTCGGAGGTTAAGAGCATTGCTGCTCTAATAAAGGTCCTGAGTTCAAATCCCAGCAACCATGATGACTCACAACCATCTGTAATGGGGTCTGGTGCCCAATACTGGCCTGCAGGCATACACACAGACAGAAAATTGTATACATAATAAATAAATAAATATTTGAAAAAAAACGCCCTCATTTAAAAAAAAAAAGACAAAAAGCAAGGGATCCAAAACTTGGTGTTATGGTTGCCAGTAGCACATCGGCTTTGTTAGAGGGAAGCGCAGAGCCCCTGAGTCCTGAGTCTAATATTAGGTTCACCTCTTCTCAGAAGTAGGTCTCCACAGTAGGCTGGGACTGGAACTGTAAACTCTTTCATGACTCTAACAACTTTGGTAACTGGATTCTTTGTGGTTTCTACTTGATGAGTGCTGACAATGTCAAATTGTACCGTTTCCATCGGCCGTGTATGTTTTGAAGATGAGACTAGAGGGCTTTTGTATATTTTCGTATTCTCCCCTCTTCTCAGAATTGCACTGATGATGTTATCCAACATATTTCTTTACTTAATAGTTCCTGGTAATTTCTTTAATAAATTTAGAATCCTAGGAAATTTTTGGTCCATAGTTCAAGATAAAACATCTTGAAGGGTTTTTGTTTTTGTTTTTGTTTTTAGCTTTAAACATTGCATGGAATAGCACTGTTCCATACAGAGTCCCTTATAGTCATTATTTTATCAGATTGTGCATTGGAACCGGAACAAAAATGGTACGTTGTGGTACATAGAAGTACTACTGATTTGGAAAGCAAATGTACTATGTGGACAATATAAATTTTTTAAAATCCAATATTGCTGTATATAATACAGTGTGAAGAATTTTAAAATGACCATGAATTAGTTAAAGTACTTTTACATTTTTATCTTCCATTTTCATTTTAACTTTCATTTTTTTAAAGTCCGCAGATGCACTTTTGGTGGCCATCGACTCTGAAGTAGTGGGAGCTGTCGATATACTACTTAATCACCGACCAAAACGATCACCAAGACCAACTATAGTAGTCAGTACTCTTAAATACTTATTAATTTGGATTTTTAAGCCAAAGTAGATCTCCTGCCCCATTGCCATCTTTTCTCCCCCTCCCCAGTTTATTTTGTTTTTAAAAGTATTGATATTTTTACTTTGTAAAATATTACTTTGAAGTAAGTAGAGACAATAATCATTAATTTTGCTTTCTGGAAACCTTTTTAAAATTAGTTAATATTATGTCAGTGTGAACCAGTATTTCATTGAAAATACAGATTAGTTTCTAGATAGATTTAAGATGTACAAGTGGTGAAACCATAAAAAAGGAAGACAAAGTAGATAGTATTTAAGTAGTTGGTGTGGAAGAACTGCTTTAGCTTAAAAACAGTAGGTGAAAATTGCATTGGCACACATTCTCATTGTTACAGAAGTTACGTCTCAGTTTCGGGCATTGGGCAAATATAGAACTATGGATACTGGGAAACAGGCTTCCAGTAAGTATCTCAAATTAATAATAGATCTGGGCCTGGCAGTACACACTTAATGCCAGCACTTGGGAGGCAGAGTAAAGAGGATCTCTGTATGTTTGAGGCCAGGCTGGTCTATATAGCAAGTGTCCAGGCCAGCTAGGGCTACATAGAGAAACCCTATCTTAATGAATAAATACTTACATACATTATTATTATTATTAGTAGTAGTAGTAGTAGAAGAAGAAGAAGAAAGTGATAGAAAGCACCAAAATCTATTAGGAAAGAACATTTAGAAATTTTCATAAAATAAAGCATAAAAATTTAAAGTATAATTGCTAATCAAGTAAGTTACCGAATTTTGCTTATTTTTGACCAAATTAAGAAAAGTGGCCATGGTTGTGTACTATTGCAGAATCAGGTGTTTTGGAAAATATTTTACAAGGTATATCATAAGCAAGAAAGATACTTGTGTTCTTTAGCCTAGTGCTGTCTCCTCTGTTGTAGGAGAGAGCAGGTCTGCTTTTCATCCTGCCCAGCTAGCTTACACCTGAAACAATCACACAGAAACTGTATTCATTTAAACACTGCCCGGCCCATTATCTCTAGCCTCTTATTGGCTAACTCTCACATATTAGTTTAACCCATCTCCATTAATGTGTATCGCCACTTGACTGTGGCTTACGGCGTGAGTCTAACCAGCGTCTGTCTTGGGCAAGAGAACCATGGCGTCTGCCACTCTGCCCATCTTCCCAGAATTCTGTTCTGTCTTTCCCGCCTACCCGAGTTCCGCCCTATCAACTAGGCAAAGGCAGTTTCTTTAATGACCAATGAAAGCAACACAAATACAGAAGGACCTCCTACACCACTCCTCTAGAAATCTGAGAAGGAAATAAGCAAATCATTGATTTTTATTTTATTTGTAGCAGTTTGAACACTGTTTGGCATATCCTAAATGTCCAAATGGTATCTCAGTGGTAGAGCACTTACCTAGCATGCCCTTGACTACCTTCCTAGTACAAGAGGAAAAAAATGATAAATATTCTAAAAGACAAGACAGGAAATATAAATAGTTGTGTATATAAACTTTGGAATATAAGACAATAATTAAAATGACTTTCAAATATTTTGAGTTAGGCTTTCATGTATCCCAGACTGCCCTAAACTCCCTAAATAACCTAGGACGATCTTGAACTCCTGAACCTCCTACCCTACCTAAATCCCTGTCATTAAAGTGCTGGGGTTATAAGTGTTAGCCACCACACCCAGCTAAAGATAATAATCTTAAATTAAGTTTTAGGAATAAAAAATATTAAATGAGATAAAATGAGGATACTGAACTATACTTATAATTAACTGATGGTTAAAAGTATACATAGAAAAGGGACTGGAGAGATGCGCAGTGGTTCAGAGCACTTGCTATTATTGCAAAAGACCTGGGTTCCATTCCCAGCACCCACATGGTAGCTCACAACCATCTACAACTCCAATTCTAGGGTACCTATCACCTTCATCTGGCCTCTGGGTACTTACTGCATGGACATTGTTTCCAGACATATGTACTTGTGAAATAATCATACACATAAAATAAATAATATTTTTTAAATCCTTAAAAATGCACACAGAAAAAAGCTATATAAATATAACCAAATGCCACTTTATAGTAGTCATTTCTTATTGATTGACCTAATTAGGGATTTAAAAAATATTTCATTGGTTTTCTCAGTAGCAAGATAGTCATTGATAATGTTACTTTAAAATGAGATTTTTTGTACATTGAATTTAAAAAGTTTTAACATTTATTGTTGTTGAAGTTATATTAATCAGTTAATATTTTTAAATAGTTTCTGGGATTATCATCTAACTGTAATCAGAATAAAAATATTTTTAAGAACTAAACAAATTTTACTTTCATTTGGACCACTAAAAAAGACTGATGTTATAAATAGTATAAGGTGTTTGTCTATCATGCAGCCTTTAGTAACACACATAGACACACACACACACATACAATTTAAAAACTAGCAACAACAGGCCAGGTGGTGGTGGCACACGCCTTTAATTCCAGCACTTGGGAGGCAGAAGCAGGTGATCTCTGTGAGATCAAAGCTAGCCTGGTCTACAGAACAAGTTCCAGGCTAGGCCCCCAAACTACAGAGAAACCCTGTCTCGAAAAACAAACAAACAAACAAAAATCTAGCAACATCAACAACAAAATGTGACTCTCCTAGAATACTGTTTAGTTCAGAAGTTGGAAAGAAACCAATAAGAATGACATAAAAGGGGGTAGCTAAAAGGAGGTCCTTTCACTAACAGACCAAAGACAATAGCTCCATTCAATGTCTGGCATTCATCCTGCAGTTTCTGCTATATTTTTATATTCCTGCTCCACCTTCTAGCCTGGGAACACATTTCTGTCTTTGGAGCAAGGTGGAGTGCTCTTTGCCTTTAGAACAGTGGCAAGTATTAGCTCATCGCCACTGTTCTCAGCAGCTGAGAGCTGGTTGGTGAAGAAAGCATTTGCTGCTCTGTCTCTGACAAGGTCATTTGTTCAGTCTTTATCTGAATACTTACAACAGCTCTAAAATCACCTTTTAACAACTTTTTTGTTTCTAATGAGACACAAATATTTTAATATATTTTTCTTTTACTACTTCAGTGAATTCATCCTATAGCCTTGATGTATTGAATTATCTTTTCACTATTAACTCTAAAATATGGGCTATTTACTTGAAAATATGTAGGTTATACTATCAGCAGTGAAATTATAAGCTTTAATCTTTTAACATCTCATAGTGGTTTTCCAGGTATAAAATGCTTCATAGGAAACACAGGACCTCTTTTCAGTTAGGACCTTAAGCCTGGGAGTAAATATAACTCTTTTCAACCAATACAATGAGAAAAAAGTGCCAATTTTAGGCTTTTATGTAACTGTTACATAAATTCATGAATATGAATCTCCAAGAAATAATTGAAAATTATACGAACAAACTTCATAAAAGAAGAAAAGCATATCAGAAAATATCAAAACTTATCAGTATTTAAAAGAAAATAAATTAAAATTTTGTTTTTCACCCATATTAATAGTGCCAGTCCCCTTTTCTGTGAGTAGAACAATAGTATGGAATGGATGCATCCCTATGTCGAGACTATAAACCATTGAAAAGACTTTCACATTATGTATCAAGAACTTCTAATTTTTCCTGGCCTTTTGGCCTATACGTCTACTTTTGGGGGAGGATCTATGCTAATGAGGTAGTCCTAAATTTCTAAGAGGCTATTTTCATAGCCTTTCATAATGTCATTTACATTGCAGAGTATCTTGAACACAGAGTCTGAGTTTCCTTAAAGTGCATGCAAATTTCTGTGCATGATTTTGTCCCTTGAAGATCCTGGGCTCTAGAGCAATGAGATTTTTTTCTTTTGATCTTTGAACTATTAAGAACTATTGCTTTTATCAAGAACTATTGTTTTTAATCACTGGTGCTTAGCACACTAGGATTTATGCAAAGTGTATCCTTCAAAGGGGGTGAAGTAAAGAAAGGACTAGAAGGAAATATTGTACTGTAAAATGTTATTTGAGTAGAAGGAATATGGGTATTTTTATTCTTCTTTCTGCTTTTCTGTATTTTTCAGATATTTTATAATGAGTGTACACTACTTTTACAGTGTTAATAAAGGTTACCAAAATGTGAACTTGATGAGCTTACCCTGGACTCAAACAGCTCTCAGGGGAACCTCTGCAAAAAAGTGAGAAGCATTAGAAAGAATATGCAATAGTCATAAAATAGTCAACCTTGTTCTTTAATCTTGATTCTTGGATTACTAATGTTTTTGGTTTTTTTTTTTCTCATTTCATACCATTGTAGGCAAAAGGGTTGTTGTAGTGGGAGGAGCTCAGGGTCCTGAGTAACACAGACCTGGATGTGATTGGCACCTGTGTTAGTGATGGTTCAGGCACATTAACTTCTCTGAGCCTCAGTTCTTCATGGTCACTAATTATACTCAGCCTAATAGTTCACCGTGGGAATGAAATTGGAGGACAGATGACTAACAGTTGCAGTTCTCATTAGTTATTGACTGTGATTGGAGTGATCTGCACATTTGTGATGGGTTGTAGACTATACAGGGATTGGACTGTATAAAAAAGTAGCTTCATTACCAAGGCTGGCCACACAGGTAGAAATTTTAGTTTTTCTCATGCATTTATACTATTGCTGTTTTTAACATTCTATTTTTCCATTTTATTCTTTTCCTAAAATTCTTGTTCTTTCTCCTTATCATGCATGTTCCTATTAGTTTTTTTAAAAATTAATAATTTTTCTTAAAGTATTTCTTTATATACCCTTGCTTTTTTAGGAAAATGTAACTGTACTTTAGGAATGTTGCCTATTGAAGATTATGTTATATTATATAGCATTTGTTAATTAGAATTGAAATTTTAAAATTTCAAAAAATGAGTTGAAATAAAATATATTATTCTTAAAACAATTCTAAAGTTCCTTATATGATATTATTTTTATTCCATCCTTTAGATAAGTATATTTTTAGGTCACAGATAATAACCTTAGGACATTTATATGAATATTTTTCAGAAACTTATGGAACGAATTCAGAATCCTGAGTATTCAACAACGATGGATGTTGCCCCTGTCATTTTAGCTGCTCATCGTAACAACTATGAAATCCTTACCATGCTTTTAAAACAGGACGTGTCTTTGCCCAAGCCCCATGCAGTTGGCTGTGAATGCACGCTGTGTTCTGCAAAAAACAAAAAGGACAGCCTCAGACATTCCAGGTTAGAAAATGAGGGTTTGATAAGTAGAAGAGTGATGTGCCAAGGTACATGTCAATGATGATATTCTCTCAAATATTCTCTCAGTACAATTTCTGAGAAATGTGCTTGGGAGCCTTAGGAAAGTCAGATTTCTAGCTCCTTTGCTCATGAGGTGAATTCTGAAATTTTCAGAAATGTTTACCAAATGCTAAATAGGAAAATCCTTCAAGTTGTATATGAAGTTCATCTCATACTCTTTCTGGTGAAGCTTTTTAGAGGAATAGTTTATTAGTTCAAGAGTAGTTCCAGGTAGCAAAATTAGAAGGGCACCACATGCTACCTTATAAAGAAAACAAAACTACTACTATATCATCATCACCACCACATCACCACCACCACCACCACCATGATGATGATGACCATCATGTTAGCTTTTTGAGACAGTCCTGTCGTATAGCACTAGCTAGTGGAACTCATCTTGTAGACTGTAAAGCTAACCTTCAAGATGCCTCTCTGTTTCTTGAGTACTTGTGGATTGTAGGTGTGTACCACTATTCCTGGTAGAAATCAACTTTAAAACATTTATTTAAATATTTTTAGTTTATGGATATGAGTGTTTTGCATGCATATATATATATGTGTGTGTATATATATATATATATATATATATATGTATGTATGTATGTATTTGTTTACAGTGAAGGCCAGGTCTTCTGGAACTTGAGTTACAGTCACTTGTATAGGGAGCCTAGGAAACACTGAGTGAGTGAAGTCCTGAATGAATGTGTATTGTTGACATGAGGATAGCCATGTTGAGAACTTCAATGGCGTCACCCTCCAGGTGGTAAAGCCTTACCCAGGTGAGGCTCAAGAGGGGTGACACATATCTTACCAGGTGCTCATGTATGAGTGTTTATGAAAGATTTTTTAACATATGCTATACATATTAATGTGCTGAGAGGTTCCAGAGGTAGTAAAACCCCACCTGATCCCAGATTTACTGCGTGTGTGTGTGTGTGTGTGTGTGTGTGTCTGTGTCTATGTAGTTTGTCCTTTCCTTATTCCTTCTTCCTTCTCACAGTTAGTTAAGGCTCCAGAACCCAAGCTTCACAGGTCGTGTTATACTTGTTTCCCATTGTGTGGATGCCAGTAATTGAACCTAGATCCTCTGCAGAACAAGAAGTGGTCTTAACCACTGAAATATCTTTCCAGTCCACAGACTTAATTTCTCACTAAATATTTTAGCTACTCATGCCTCTTGTTTTCCCTCTTAGACCATATTTATCCTTACTTCTTTACTATTTATCATCTTTTCCCATCCCCCAGTTGAAATGTTAAGATCAAGAAAGCACCTGCTTTCTATAGGTCTAACAAGATCACCCCATGGACAATTTTATTACTGTGGTAGTCGGCTGATTGAGAAGTCAGTCTGAAGAGAATAAGCCTTTTCTCTGCTTTAATATGGTTTTGATTCTCATGTGGCCGTGTTGTGATATGGCCAGTCTTAGACATGGTAGCACACATCTATAACCTCATCACCTAGAGTACTGAGGCAGGAGAATCATAAATTTGAGGCCAGCAGAGGGTATTTAGAGAAGTAAAATTACTTGGTCTTAGGTATTATTATACATAGTATCAAAAGATGTTTGTATTGTAATGAAGCAACCTCTTTGGTCATTGATTTCCTTGTCTGTAAAATAGAGCTAAGTATTTAATAAATATTTACGTAATAAATACTAACTAGAAAAAGTGTGATGTTCAGTTTTTATTGGATTTATATAACTTTTAGCACTTTCAAAGTAGGAAAGCTTAGAAATAGTTGTAAGTTGAACCTTCCAAGTTGAGGAGCATCAGTATAGTGTTTGTCCCTCTTGATGGCTCAGGCATCAACATGGGTAAGGAGGGATATTATATTTTCTCTTACTGTAAACAGGTGAAGCTTTCATATCCTGATCACACAGTCCCAAATAATTACAAACTGATTGGCCTATTCAGGCTTATTACTAACTGGCTCTTAACATTTAAATTTATCTATTTCTGTTAATTTATGTATTGTCCTTTGGCCGTGGCTTTTACTGGTCACTGGCATTTTGTTCCTTGGTGCTTGTGTCTCTCTCAACTCTGCCCTTCCTCATCTGAGTCCTCAGTTTGGCTGTTCTGCCCAGCCCTATCCTGCCTGGCTATTGGTCAAACAGCTTTTATTATTAGCCAATGGAAACAATACATATTTTTAGTGTACAGAAGCATTCCGTAGCATTTCCCCTTTCCTATAAAAAGGAAGATTTTAACTTTAATATAATAAAATTACATATAATAAAATAGTTATTAAGAATTACAATAGCTAGTCTGTATTTGACAAAATTAGAAAAATATTCTATTATCTATCTTATCTTGGTGAGTCTAAAGTTTTATATATAATTTATCTTTTTATCATAACTAAGAAAATCTATAATTATAACTGTCTATCCTTCAACTCCATCAAAGACCTGAGTAGGAAGTAATATTGCTTGAGTAAGTAGGAAGTACAAGTGACTTCCAAAAATGTAAGAAATGACAGAAGCAGCTGGCTGCCTGAACAGTCACCCAAGTTTCCTCTCTAATGTTGGGGCATCTAACTTTGGCCTACAGGCCTAGCATATCTGACAGACTTTCCTATGAAGCAGGGAACTTTGAAGGACTGTCTTACCTTGCCTTGGCAAAACTTGGCAGTCACCTTTCTTAGTGTCCTGCTGGTCCAGTTTGAACAGTAACTGTTAGCAATTGAGACAAGGACATTTCTTTGCCCTCATGGCTAGCTTTTCCCACAAAGAGAACAAACTTCACACAGAGTTTATTTGATGCCCACCATCTTCTCTGGAGTGCATTGTTGCTGCCAGGAGTAGATGTGTCTCACTGTCATGAAAAGTCTAAATTATTAAAACATTTTAAATGCCATATACTGTAGGTCTTTGAAATATTTGAAGAATATCTATCTGAAATATATCTTTGTATATCTAGAAAACCTAACTAACATGACTATAGGTTTGACTGTTATAGATGAATAACACTATTTTTATAAATCCGTATTTCTTAATTATGTACTGCATTTTTAATTAAGCCGTATAAACACAATATCTTAAGCAAGAGTAGAAATATACATACAGTATAACAAAATTAAGCTTAAATTTATATCAATAACTAAAATCTATACCAATGTAAAATATTTTGAGATTAGTGTTTCTTTTTTGGATTATAGTAGATTCAATAATCTATCTTTTTCTCCATCATTTCTATATCATATCCCCCTTTCTTCTTTTAGAAAGAGATTAACTATGACCAATGACAGTTTATAACCAACCCTCCTTAAATGAAAACAAACATTCATAAGCAATATTTTGAGAATTTGGGCATAGTTCTCTAGACAACTTCCTGCTGATTGCTGGATGCTGGTAATCTTTGAGGAACCCTGAGAAAATAGAGAATTATGGTTACATCTTGCCTGTAGTAGTCTGTGAGACTACATCTTCTCAGCCAGTTACCTTGAAGCTGTTCTGGATGTTGAATCGCCTGGGTTATTGTTCCCATCAGAGACCTTCCTAGATCTAACCATATTAGCCTGGAAGGAATCCACAGCTTCTCATCTTCTGTGGAAACAAAAGCAGAACCTCTTTTCCAAAGCAACATATCCTTTAACCCAAATTTCGAAGTTAAGATATTTTTAAAATATAAAATTTATGATTTAAAATATATGTTGGTTTAACTTAGCAGTCCCCACAGTTAGCTCATTAACAACCAAAAAAATCCAAAGAAAACACAATAATATATATAATCCAGACTCTGTGTATTTTCCATCTTTATGTAGCTTAATTATATATTTTTAATTTCTCTATTACTTATTAATTATGGAAAGATTATTTCTCCTACAACTAAGATATTCAGAAGTAAAGGAATATTCAGTTTAAAATAGTGAATTTTTGTTTCCTTGAAGCATGGTGCTTTTCAGCCTTAATATAGTTAAGCAACGGAAAAATTTAACAGGAAATATTTATCTGATTATCCTCTCTTTCTCAAGCCTATGTACATTTGAAACATACTGTGACCCATTTAGAGGCTTTTTTTTTTGTCTGAATCTGTCTTTATTGTGTTTTTCTGACCTTTTTTATTTATATGAGTAAAGTGGCCTGGCACTCATAGCTCAAGTTCAAATAGCTCAGTTAGTAGAGCATGAGACTTTAATTGCATGGTCATCGATTCAAGCCCCACATTGGGTGCCAGATAAAGAGGAATGGATCTCTGGGAGTAAGTCAGATTTGTGCAGGTGCAGAATATAAAGTACACTCATAATACAGAATGAGGCTCTAACACTGCTGATGTTTTAGCTGCTGATCCTCATTCCCAAGGGCGATTTGGGAGTTACAGGAAGGTCACCAAGCTGCTGGAGAGTGCCTGACCGTCACCCTCCATTTTTACCCAGTTGTGTATTCCCAGAAAAGACTATGCCCATATGGTCTGACAGACCAAATTCCCACAACATCTTAGTGTGTGACTTGTCCACTCATTCTCTTGACCTGTGAATTATTTTTAAATGTGTTGTGTTTTATATACATTTATACAAACGATTCCCAGATTTCTTTCTATTGGTAACTTCTCCCTTAATTCTGAGGGATTAGAGAGTATAATTCTTTTCTAATATACTATTAAGTAACAAACTAAGTTCACTCTTTTAAAATGTAAAATTCCGATAATGTAAGTGTAAAATTTAGGCTATGTGGTGGTTTGAAAGAAAATGGCCACCCGGTGGTGGTGGCACACACCTTTAATCCCAGCACTCGGTGGCAGCGGCAGATGGATCTCTGTGAGTTCGAGGCCAGCCTGGACTACAAAGCAATTGCCAGGACAGGTTCCAAAGCTACAGAGAAACCCTGTCTCGAAAAACCAAAAAAGTAGCAGTCATTTCAATGTAGGTTTTAAATTAGACCACTAAAGTATTTATGTTCACATTTTCCAGACTAACTAAAATATTAGGTGATAGAAATTATGGACAGATTATTTCTCCTACAACTAAGATATTCAGAAGTAAAGGAATATTCAGTTTAAAATAGTGAATTTTTGTTTCCTTGAAGCATGGTGCTTTCCAGTCTTAATATAGTTAAGCAACAGAAAAATTTAACAGGAAATATTTATCTGAAGAGAAACAAAAATAGTGTTCTAAACAGTCATAAATACAATTAAATTATGGGTTCTTTTTTCTTTTTCTTTTCCTTTTTTTTGAGAACTTCCTTCGTGTGCTCTATCTGTATACTCCCACACCTCCCTTCCCCCTTGAGCCCTTGCTGTGCTCCCCCTCCCAAAGCCATGGTCTCTTAATTATTATCGTTGCCTATATGTGATATGACTCTGCAAGAGGGACCTTGGTGGTTAGCATCCAGGCGTATCTGGCCCTGCCCCTTGAGGACCTAACAGTGTCACCTCTACATTCATGGAAGACAGTATTCTGTCTCTCCTCTCTGCTATTCCTTTTCCCAGAAACCAGTCTTCCCCTTCCCTTCCCCCCTTTCTCTTAGTAAAACTTACCCCATAAGCTCTGTCTGCCTGGTCTGTCTCTCACCTGTGCCAGGGGGACCTTGGTGAGTGAGAGCCCAGGCAGTGGTGAGAGACAGACAGGTCATGCAGACAGAGCTTGAGTGGGGAGTTTTATTGAGATAAAGGGAGGGGGAAAGAGGGTGACAGAGAAGCAAAGACCTACTTGCAGGAATGGGCAGAACTTGTCTTTTAAAGGGACCTTTTGAACCTGTGTACAAACTTTGTAGTGAAGCAGCCATAGGACCCTGGGCTGTCCAGGGTACTGCCTGAGTGCATCCTGCCAGGTGACAGGCCAGCATAATGACTGAATCCTAGCAATATATGCAATCTACTGAGTCCATTTAATTCTGCTTATATGTACATGTGTCCAGGACTGACCATTTGGGATTGGACATCCTATACAGAATGTACTCCTGGAGGAAATTAATTCTCTCAACAGGCATTGACCACCTGCAGCTTTTTATCTATGAATGGGACCATATGATATTTCTACTCTCTATATTGGCACATGAGCTTGTGTTGCTGTTATGCTGGTTTTGTTCAGGCAGCCATATTGTTGAGCTAGTGGTGGTGCACACTTTTAATCCAGGATTTGGGAGGCAGAGGCAGAGGCAGAGGCAGAGGCAGACAGATCTTTGTGAGTTCTAAGACAGCCTTGTTTACAGAGTGAGTTCCAGGACAATCAAGGCTACACACAGAGGAACCCTGTCTCAAACCAAAGAAGAAAAAAATATTGAGATTTCATGGGGCATTTTTACTGTCATGCCTAGAGGACAGTCTGTAGCCATGGAGTCTGGGCCTCTGACTCTTAGTCTTTCTGCCCACCTTGTCCTGTGTTTTTCCTCCAAACCTGAGGTATAGTGATTGCCTTGTAGATATATAAAAATTGAACACCCAACAGCTCCTGATCTGCATTTTGATCAGTTGTGGGTTTCTGAAAGAGTTTAGTCTTTTGGAAAAAGAAGCTTCTCTAATGAGACGCACGAGATGCACTCATCTGTAGGTATGAAGGCAAGTATTTCTAAATGATTTTGGTTCAGGAAATGACAGCAGTACTTCTCTTGGTCTATGACCCCTCCAGGTATGAGTAGCTCTTGCTGTGTATCCTATGTTGACCTGAAACCTACTTTGTAACCTTCAAGCTTCCAATCCTATCTCAGCTGCTTGAGAGCTGAAATTACAGCTATATCAAGGCAGCCAAAATTCTGAATATTTGAAAAGAGATGGTAACTTAGAGCAGTGGACAACATTTTCCAGTATTTGTTTTTCAAAATATTTAAGTTTTAGGTGTTATGGAAATTATCTTGAAATAAGCATATTTTAATGTTTTGTACTTTATAAGTTTATAAACATTGCATATTAAAACTAACAAGGGCATTTTTTATGTTGTGTAATCTAATTTTATCACAGGTTTCGTCTTGATATCTATAGATGTCTGGCCAGCCCAGCTCTAATAATGTTAACAGAGGAGGATCCAATCCTGAGAGCATTTGAACTTAGTGCTGACTTAAAAGAACTCAGCCTTGTGGAGGTGGAATTCAGGTGAGGAAGAATGGATGTTGTTATGTCTTTTGTTGTAGAATCTTCTGCTTCAATCTGTTTATAGGCTGCATGATAATTTGCATTTATTTACAGTTAACCTAAGATGAGTAATGTTGTTGCCATTTGGAATTTTCTTTCTCTGTCAAAGTAACATGTTGGTGCTGATTAGTTGACTCCTCCTCTGTGCTTTGCCCTTCTGTAACCACATAGTCCCCAGCCAAACCTTGCAGTCCTCCTATGGTGAGTATTTCTAGTACCCTCTTACCAGCTCCCATTTTCAAAGTGCCAACAGGAACTGTACACGAACTCACTTTCCTGTCACAGTTGCCTATGTTGCCCCATCTTGAAAGTCAACAAAGTTCATTCACACTTGCAGAGCAGGATCAGAAAGTACAGGGTTTTTTTTTAGCCTTAATACAAGCATTCATAGTGTGTTACTGAAAGTTCTGAGTCCAGAGACTTACGAAAGACTACATGTAAGTTTTCAAGTTTAGAACTACTATTCTTTAAGTACATTGCATTAAAAAAAAAACTCAATATGACATCTATATACTTTGGTGAACTCATAAAACGAGGATAGGGTGTGGCGGCACACACCTTGAATCCCAGCTCTTGGGAGGCAGATCTTGTGAGTTCCGAGGCCAGCCTTGTCTACCTAGTTATTCCAGGCAGCCAGAGCTACAAAGTGAGACCCTGTCTTTAAAAACAAAAACAAAACAAAACAAAATGGGACAAAATCCTCATGAAGTTATATTTAAGGAACAATATCTTTGTTCATCACTATACAGCCACTTAATTGTCCTGTAATCTATTAGAGATTAAACAGTTTAATAAATTATATATTTTGTTCTAGCAGTCTATTAAATATTCATTTAAAAATGAGATGTCTTTGCAATAACACCTTTGATGCATGTTTCCATCTGCATTTATATTCCTAAACCAAAAGGCATGTAATATAATAAATACTTCATTTGCTGAAGAACTAATTGTTGAACAACTAATTGTTCACAGGTTATGGAGTAATGCAAAGAATGAGAAAAATGTTGCCTCTAAGGAAAAGTTGTGAGTTTTAAATCTAGCTACAATAGCCAGTTCACAGGAATTTTTGCCATGTGCAAAGACTAAGCACCCTTCCTGTTCTCCTGGCTTTTTACATGAGGGGAAAAGCTAAATAAAATTATTTTCTAAAGTCCAGCCTCTGATTCATGACTCATAGTTGTTTGTAATATACTTATTTTTGTTTAGCTGAGTTATAAATTTAATGTAATTGATATTTAATAAATAACTATGTACTAAAACGTCTTCATTTCTCATAAATTATGTTAAGTACAGTTTTTATAAGTAAGTCAAAGACAGCGGTAGGGTTTGGAAACTAGGACTTCTGAAGAGAGTTCCTTGGGATATGCCATTGTGAATGTCACTCAAGTGAACACTTTACATGAGTTTTAGAAGTAGTGTGTACATTGTGGATTATTGAAGTTACCATAGGTAAAAATCATCTAATAATATCAAAAATACTGTTTATATGAATAATGTCAAGGGAAATTTTAGCCATCTTACAGAGAACGAGAGAAGTGAGTTAGGTGAAAAATTGACCAAGTTTTATAAGCATTTCTCAGGGTATCAATATAGTAAGTATACTGTGTTCATCTGAAACCGTCAAAGTGGGCACAGGAAGCATAATTCTCCACAGCTGTGGAGAATTTCTGCCCTGATAAGCTCCTGTGACTGTCGCAGGAAACAAGCAGACCTGTGGCCCTGTCAGAATTTAAAGATTACTGAGTAATTTCTAGTGGTGTAATCTCACTGGGAAGAGGGAATGACATTCCTAATAGCAGACTATGCATTTTATAGGAATGATTATGAAGAGCTAGCCCGTCAGTGCAAAATGTTTGCTAAAGATTTGCTTGCACAAGCCCGGAATTCACGTGAACTGGAAGTTATCTTAAACCATACATCTAGTGATGAGCCTCTTGACAAACGGGGACTACTAGAAGAAAGAATGAATTTAAGTCGTCTAAAACTTGCTATCAAATATAACCAAAAGGAGGTATGAAGCTTTCTGTGATATATCTAAATTATTTTCTTTACCTTTATTTTATTTATTGTTTGGTTCTCAAATAAAATAAAAAGTTGTAATAATATAGAACGCATTCATAACTCAACAGTGTATATACAACTTGAAGGAAGGGCCATGCTAGCATCTGGTCCCTCAGAACTCTGGGGTCTGACCATTAGCCGGGACCATGAATAGCGTGGTCTCAGATGGGTGCTCAGATGGATGAGTCCACAGAAAGTGGAGCTTCTGAGAACTCAAAACTGAAACCTGGGAAGAGCACGGTAATTACAGCAGGCAGTGAGGCCATGGGCCAAGAAGCAGCTTAGGGCTGACTGGTGTGTTTTCGTGTGTCTGTGTTTCTTGAGCTTTTTACAACTTGGTGGCTTTGGGGTGGAGGACCTTTTTACAGGGCAACTCCTAACTCTAAAAGTCAGGGTTGTTGTTTTTGTTTTTTGTTTTTTTTTGTAAAGATTTTTTGTTTTGTTTTTCTTTTCCTTCTTTCCTTTCTTTTTTTTTTTTTTAAAAAAAAGATTTATTTATTTATTTATTATGTATACAGTGTTCTGTCTGCATGCCTGCCTGCAGGTCAGAAGGGGGCACCAGATCTTATTACAGATAGTTACGAGCCACCATGTGATTTCTGGGAATTGAACTCAGGACCTCTGCAAAAACAGCCAGTGCTCTTAACCTCTAAGCTCCTAAAAGTCAGTATTTATATGAAGAAGGTGAAAGAAGGCTTTCAGAGGTCATATTATGTCCCTTCTGCTAGAATGTAGTCTCTTCTGCTGACTATAGTAATCACAGGTTACTGAATTAGACAGATGGCAACAGTGATTTCCTCCTCTCTCCACCTCTTGATGACAGGAATATTAGAGAATCTGTGTCCATGCCTCACACCACTGTAGACTTAGCACATTTGTAGTTGAAATTTTGTTATTCTAGATACTACTTAATATAATTCCTAATTAAGGGTTGTCAAGTATAGTGTTAGGGTTGAGTTTTCTTTGATATTTATGGAAAGGTGACATCCCCTACGTTCTGGTTGCTGCTAAAAGTGGTTTGGGAAGAAAAATTTTCATTCCCAGGTATCTCACTGGTATCAAACAGAAAAATGGGGAATAAAGGAAGGGGCTGCAGGGATGGCTGAGTGGTTAGGAACATAGCCTAGCGGACCTAGGTTCATCTTCCAGCACCCAAAAGGCTTCTCACAACTGTCTATAACTCCAGTTTCAGGGTGTCCAATGCTCTCTTCTGGTCTCTGTGGGCACCAAGCACACACTGGTACATAGACATATGTGCAAACAAAGTGTTTATAGACATAAAAAGTTGAAGAATGACATAAATCATTGCTAAAATGAGTATAGTTATATTAGAAAAATTTTTGATAAGCATGATAGGATACTGTGCAGTTGTTTTTTTTTTTATTGCAGGCTAAAATACTGTGAATTAGATTCCTGAACTATCAAGATAAATCTTTTTTTTTGTTTGTTTTTGCTTTTCAAGACAGGGTTTCTCTGTATATCTCTTACTGTCCTGGAACTTGTTCTGTAGACCAAGCTGACCTTGAAATTCAGAGATTCACCTGCCTCTGTCTCCTGAGTGCTAGAATTAAAGGCGTGTGCCACCAAAATCTTTTAAAAATATAATATTCACAAAATGCTGTTTTACATTACTTGAATAATACAATTATACTTTAGTAATATGAACTCTGATTACATTATATTAGAAAATATTGCCATTTAAATTTGTAAGCTAAGAAACTCTGTGTAACTTGTACAAATTAACTTCTGTACTTGAACTAGAATTTTGCTATTATTTGAGATTTTCTTCTCATGTGAAATTCACCATTAGCCAAGTTTAAGAGTATCTTATTTTTAAGGGGCTGGAGTAGTGGCTCAGTGATTTAGAGCACTTGTTGCTGAGGACCCTGGTTCAATTCCCAGCTCACAAACATTTGATGCATTGTTCTTACCTCTGTGAATACCATGTATATAATGGTGCACATACATATGTGTAGGTAAAACATACATACACATAAATAAAGCTTAAAAATAATTTTCAAGAGAATATTTTTAATGGCTCAGGCCTGTAATCCCAACTGCTGAGGCAGGAAGATCACAAGTCAAGAGCCAGCCTGGTCTGAGGACACAGCTGCAGCTGAGTGGTAGAGCACTTGTCTACCATGTGCAAGGCCTAGCACTACAGTCAGAGACACTGATGTAGTTTAAGTTCCTCCCAGGACTTCATGAAGTGTGCAGAGATCTAATACATGGACCACTTCTTGTCATGCCATCTGAGTTTCTCACAACCCAGAAGCTAAAGCCAGCACTTTCTCAAAGATTAGTTAGTGCTGTCTCTATGGAATGCATATTAACATATACATACTCTTTGTCTTTGTATTGGTTTATAAAGGCTCTTGATAGTCTTTAAATGTGATCAGCTCAGTGCAGTAGGCTGCTAATATTTTTGATCCCTAAAATGGCATTGCGCTGTGAATAAGGTGGTATACTAAGAATTTGATGCTTAATCTTTACTAGTTTATGAGGAGTTACTATTGCTATTCAGATATTAGAGATGAGGACTGGGAAGCTTAGAGAGGTTGAAAATTATTCATAGTTATCTAGTCTGTGCTAGAGTCTGGATTCGAACTGTGTAATCGGGCTCCATAGTCTATGCTCTGAGCCTCTACACTCTCAGTTATAAAAGCAAAAAGATTTTATAGTATGTAAGGTATTTTCATCTAATGTTAAGACTGAATATCATCCAGTTACTATTTAAAGGTTTTATTTCCCTTTTTTGTTTTTTATGTTTCTGTATGTCCTTTTCAGTTTGTCTCCCAGTCAAATTGCCAGCAGTTCCTGAACACCGTTTGGTTTGGACAGATGTCGGGTTACCGCCGTAAGCCCACCTGTAAGAAGATAATGACTGTTTTGACAGTTGGCATCTTCTGGCCAGTTTTGTCTCTATGTTATTTAATAGCTCCCAAATCTCAATTTGGCAGAATCATTCACACACCTTTTATGAAATTTATTATTCATGGAGCATCATATTTCACATTCTTGCTGTTACTAAATCTGTACTCACTTGTCTACAATGAAGACAAGAAAAATACAATGGGGCCAGCCCTTGAGAGAATAGACTACCTTCTCATACTGTGGATTATTGGTAAGTGTCAAGTGACTTTGAAAGATTTGCCTTTGTTATTTAATATTCCTTGCTTGGTGACATTATGAACATGGAGTACAATTTGCAATTTTGTCTTTGTCACGGCTAAAATATGAACATTTATTTATTTCATGATCATTTATGTAATACTTTTTCTTTTTCAAGACAGGGTTTCTCTGTAGCTTTGGAGCCTGTCCTGGAACTAGCTCTTGTAGACAAGGCTGGCCTTGAACTCACAGAGATCCACCTGCCTCTGCCTCCCGAGTGCTGGGATTAAAGGTGTGTGCCACCACCGCCCAGTTTATCTCATACTTTTATAAAGGTTAATGTATCTGATTTTATAACTTTGTATTACTTAAGTGCATGAAATTTAAAACTATTTGGATTTGTTTACTTTCCTGCTTAAGAAGCTTCTTTACTGGATGGAATTTTTCAATTTCCTCTTACACAGTAGTGTACATGTGTAAATAGAGGCTAGCAATAAACCTCGGGTGTTATTCCTTAGGAATATCCACCTTATTTCTCACTGAGGGGTGGGACTTGGTGATTAGACCGTGCTGGCTGGTCAGCAGGCTCTTGTGATCCTCCTGTTTCTGCTGTTGGTATTACATGTGTATGCTGTCATGTGTGTGTGCGTGTGTATGAGTGCTAGGACTCTAACTCAAATCCTCATGCTTACACATAACTGAGCTTTGCAGCTTGTAGGTTAAAAGTTTATTTTTAAAAATTGTATTTATGTTTACATGTGTGCATGTACATGCACAGGTGCCAAAAGTCAAAGTTGGATGAATGTGTTGCTCAGTTGTTCTCCACCTTGTTTTTTGAGATAGGCCGCTTACAGAACCTGGATTTCACCAATGTGGACAGGCTGGCTGGCTCTAGGGATCTGCCTGTCTTGGCCTCCACAGCACTAGGGTTACTGATGTACGCTGATGCACTTGGCTTTTTATGTCCATACTGGCGATCTGAACTCACTTCCTCAATCTTGCATGGCTAGCAATTTGCCAACTGATCCATCTCCTTAGCCCTAAAAATCATTTATTATTGGACTATGTTTTTAATGATTATTAAGCAGAAAGTATAATTTTTAATGAATAAATGCTCTTTTGTATATGGCATTTTTTTTAGGTATCTTAAAACTTAAATTTCAGACTTTCAGACATCTTAACAACTATTTTGTTTCATTTTATCAGTGGTTTTATTACTAAGAATTTACCAAGTTTTGTAGTTATAACTCACTTTATATTATAAAGATGTTATTTGCATTGAGATTTAAAGAGCTCCCCTGTGACTCAGTCTGTAGGTCAGTTCTTTGTCATGGAAATATAAGCTCTGAAGAAATGATAAGAGTTAGCCTGGTGTGGTGCATGGCCTTTAATCCCATCACTCGGGAGGCAGAGGCAGGCAGATCCCATGAGTTTGAGGCCAGCCTGGTCTACAAAGTGAGTTGCAGAGCAATCTCTAAAAGCGGCAGAGAAAGCCTGTCTTGAAAAACAAACAAACAAACAAAAAAAACCAACAAAAAAGGAAATGATAAGAGTTTGAAATAATAAAATGTTTTTATTTTCTAAAAAACATTTTATGAGTCTTACATGGATAATAAATGTTTACATGACATTCTTCAGGGATTAACTGTCCTGGACCTTGTTGTTTTGGTGGAAAAGGAAGGGATTGTGTAGAATCTCATTGCTTATTTATGGTCTTTTAGAGAATTCCTTTATTTTCTCTTTTTCTTTCAAATTTTAAAAGCTTTTCACTAAAAGGCTCTTCTTTCCCCTCCTGCTCTCCAGCCCAAATGCCTTTGTAATACAACTATAGTTAACCTAAGTGCTATAAACACTGTCTCTTCAAGTATTATTTAGTTTATTATTGAATTAACGAATCTGCTATTTTGACTGTTTTAGGGATGATCTGGTCGGACATTAAGAGACTCTGGTATGAAGGGCTGGAAGACTTTTTAGAAGAGTCGCGTAATCAGCTCAGCTTTGTCATGAATTCACTCTACTTGGCAACCTTTGCTCTCAAAGTGGTGGCTCACAACAAGGTGACTGTTCACTGTCAAAGATACAGACATTTATTTAAAGGACTAATATACTTAGCTATGTAACTCAGAGTTACTGGAAACCCAAATCTGTGTCTGGTGTGTTTTTATTTTAAAGTAATCTGTGTGGATCTAGTTGCTCACTTTCTCAGTAGTTTGAGTGGTTTACCTTTTCAGTGATGGTTACCTGCCATATGTTGGGTCCCATGATGGTGTTAGATGTACTGCATTTAATTTAATCCTCACAATTGATTGATGGTTACCGACTATATGCTAGATTCTGTGGTCAATATTAGATATACTGTATCTAATTACATTCTCACAGGAATTCTTTAAGATTCTCCTTATCCTCATTTTGCAAATAAGAAAATGACTTAGAGATATTAGGCAGCATACCTAAGATTATGGTGTTTTTTAAAAGGTGATTTAAATACAGATGCCAGGTGTTTGCTTACTACCAAGTGTCTTATTTCTTCATTTAGCTCATTTACCATATATACTTAAGACCTCTTCTAATTTTACACTCATTAATATTTATGGTATCTCAGAGCCAGAAAATGTAATAAGCTCTGTGTTAGCTATGGGTTGTCACATTTAAGGGACTAAGATATATAAAATTACATGATTTTTTGTGGCTATTTATAGATTATAGAAAGAGCAAGGTGATTCTTATCGGTTTATTTATCATCTGTTTCCTAACATGTTGGTCAGAGAGAGAGTCGATGACTGAAGTGAGAAGTTACTAAAAAAATCAAAGTTGGTCATATGTAGATGAATGGCCTGGTAGTTGGGTCACATTGATTTTCCAGACTAAGTTCTTTAGTTCTAGAAGTAGTTTTCTAATCCAAACAGGACACATCGAGAGTGGAAGGATGTGTGGCTAACAGTCCCACAGAGCAGCTGGGACAGGGAGATGCCCCATGTCTAGCTACAAAAATGCATTTTTCTACTTGAAAAAGGGGCAACTTTTGTGGTTTGCTCTAAATTCCTGGGTCAAATGTCTAGGTTTAGTATGGCATGTGATTAACTGACAGCATCCTTTCTCACAATTTGTGTTATAGAATTTAAGGAAACCCGCCAATACTTCACTAATAAAAAGTATAATAATAAGTGTTTTTTGTTTTGCTTTTTAAAAAGATTTTTTATGTGCTTTATCTGCAGTGTGCCTTTTTGCCAGAAGAGGGCATTAGATTCCACTATAGATGATTGTGTTGTTGCTGGAAATTGAATTCAGGACTCTGGAAGAGCAGCCAGTGCTCTTAACCACTGAGCTATATATCTCTAGCCCCTAATGATAAGTTTTATAACTTGTTTTTTTTTAAACCAAAGAATTTCTGGTAAATTTCTGCATATAAAGTGCTATTTCCTAGTATACATGGAAAGCTTTTGTTTGGCTAAAACATTATTTAAGTCTCCCACAAGAAGACAATTATGATAGTTTTCTTTCAGACATTTCATAAGTCTCTTCATTTTCCTGATTGACTTTGGCTTCTCTTTCTGCCTCCAGTTTCATGACTTTGCTGACCGGAAGGACTGGGATGCATTCCACCCTACACTTATAGCAGAAGGCCTTTTTGCATTTGCAAACGTTTTGAGTTACCTTCGGCTCTTTTTTATGTATACAACCAGCTCGATTTTGGGTCCACTGCAGGTAAATAAAGGTCTTAAACAATGTTTGTTACATGTCACTACTATTGTATCTGATTATTCACTTCAACACTGTTCTCATGATGTTAAAACTACACTTGGGATTTGAAAATGACTAGCAAGTACTTTGCTTTTGGCTCATAAGTAATTTTCTTTCAAGAATTGAAACTTTTATCAAGCTGTGGTCCAATGGCCTTTGGTTCAATCAAGCTGTGGTCCTTCCTTCATTTTCTGGCCATAGATATGCTTAAAATAATTGCATGCTTTCCAGAAAGGAGTAACAAGTTGGGTGATGATGGCATATGCCTTTAATCTCAGCAGTCACAGAGGCAAAGGTGGGCAGATTTCTGTGAGTTCAAGGTTCCAGGACAGCTTGGGCTGTTACACAAAGAAACCCTGTCTCAACCCACAACCCCCCCAAAAAAGGAGTATCAAAAAAGTCTGTTTTTTTTTTTTTACCAAAATAAAGTTCATATTTTAACTTTGAAAGATAGTTAACTTTTAATAAAAATACTATCTATATGATTTTAACACGTAGATATGTACATGTGAAATTAATGACAATATGAACATAAAGACCAGGCTGGGAAAAATGGAAATCCACTATTGTAAGGCTTTCTTTCAACTGTATACAAAGTGATATGATATCACTTAAAACTAAGCTGTGGTAAGATGGGTGTCATAAACCCTAAGGCAGTCTATGAAATAAAGCAGTTATAGTTAATAAACCAACAGAGGACATGAAGTGACATTTAAAATCATCAAAATAAGACTGTAACAGAGAAAAAGGCAGATGAACTGAAGAGGAAGAGATAACATGATAGGTGTAAATAGTTCAGCTGCTGCCGCAGTCAGGTGAGTCACAGCTGTGCCCATGCCGAGTACCAATTTCTGTCTTAGTGAAGGTTTGTTGTTCTTTGGGGTTTTTTCTTTCTCTCTCTCTGATAAACACCATGACCAAAAGGAACTTGTAAAGGAAAGGGAATATTTAAGCTTAAAGTTCTACATCAAGGTCCATCATTGAAGAAAGTCAAAGCAGGAAGTCAAGGCAGAAACTTCAGAGCAGGAACTGAAGCAGAAGCCATTGGGAGTGTTAGTTCCTGATTTGTTCCTCATGGCTCGCTCAGCTTTGATGTTTTTCTGTCAGTTAAGTGGCTTCACATGAATCTACTGATATTTTAATTACCGTCTGCCACCCCATAGCCCCTCAGTCAGGGCCCTGCTGGCCACATTGGCCAAGGCCTGGTGGGGCCCTGATATGTAGGTTTAAATTAAGTCTCTATTGTTCTAGTTATTAATAAGACTCAGAAGTCAAAGGTTGGGATGAAAACCTGCTAACTCAGAGAGGCTGAGTAGCAACTAGCTGACCTTGCTCTTTGGCCAGAGACGTAGCAAGAGACATGTCTCTTTCCTCATTCCAGAACCAAGAGAGCTCAAACTCTAGTCCTTGCCCCTTTCTTCCTTTGTGTCTTGTTATTATCCATATTGCTGATAGATTTATAACCATTGTAAAAATTGAATCAATAATAAAAATCTCTTAACAAGGATCAGATGACTTCAGTGAAAAACTATGAAATGTTTTCTAAAATTTAATACAAATCCATTGTGAAGGATTTGGAAAATGTTTCAATTCATTTTATGAGGCCAACGATAAAAATATCATTTATATCACCCTAATGCCAACTGCAGACAAAGACTATAAGAAAAGAATGCTATAGCCTTAAATATCCCTGCAATGAACATATAAAATGCTTTACCAAAATAAGGGCCAGTAAGATGGCTCAGCAGATAAAGGCACGTGCTGCCTGGTCAGACAACTAGAGTTAGGTCTGTAGAACTCACATGCAATGGAACATGCATATATATGGTGACCTGAATAAAAATAGCACCCATAGTCTTATATATTTGAATTCTTAGCCACTGCGAGTGGAACTGCTTGAATGGATTAGAAAGTATGGCCTTGTTGGAGGTTTATCACTGGGAGTGGGCTTTGAGCCCACTGTCTCTCTGTCTCTGTCTCTGTCTCTGTGCCTTGTCTTTCTCCCTCTCCACCTCCTCAAAGCCTTCTCCCTCCCTGTCCCTACTGCCTGTAGATCAAAATGTAAAGCTCTCAGCTCCAGGGTCATGTCTACTTGTGTGTTGTCATGTTCCCCACTATGTTGATAATGGGCTAATCCTCTGAAACTGTAAGCAAGCCCCTAATTAAATGTTTTCTTTGTTGCCTTGGTCATGGTGTCTCTTTACAACAATAAACATTGACTAAGACAGTACACATACACCAAAATATTAAAAAAAACAAATGTAATAAAGTTATAAAAGAAAAAAGTCTTTACCCAAATACTATCAAAACAAACTCAATAGTACACGAAAAAAGCACATACATGTCCCAACTAGGATTGTATCTTTGAGATACAAAAAAATAATTTAATCATTACATCATCAAATTAATAAAAAGAAGAAAATAGTTATATAATTGGGTCAATAAACCCAGAAAAAGCATATGACAAATTTCAATTCCCTTTTTATGACAAAAAAGCCCATTCTCAACAAAAACAGAAGGAAATTACCAGAACACAATAAATGCCATATATGAAAGCCCATAGCTAACATAATCGGTAGTGGGAAACCTGCCTTCTTTATTCACATCAGGATCAGTCAAAGACTTCTCTTTACATGTCTGTCTACACAGTACTGAAAGCTACACTCAAAATAATTAACAAGGGGGAAAAGTATCCACATTGGAAAAAGTGAAACTGTCCCTCTTTGAATATGACATGATCCTCTGTGAAGAGAAAGTGACAAACACCCCACAACTGTTAGAACTAAGAACCAGAAATTAATCTGGAAACATTTCAGCATGCAAGATGAACAGGCAACAGTTGCGTTTTTATGTACTAGTAACACAATATCTGAAAAGGGTTAAATATTATGATAGCAAATCTCTATAACAACATGAAAAAAAATGAGGCAGGATGGACCTAACCCTGAAGTAGAAGACCTACACACTGAAAACTCTGAAATACTGACAAAGAGACAGAAGAAGACACAGACAGATGTTCATGACTGGGAGGATAATTCTATTAAAATTTCCCATGTTACCAAAATACTTGCAGATTTGGTACAAAATCAAAATCCCAATAATATGCTTATATATATATACATACAGACATTATAAAATTTGCATGACATCAAAAAAGACAATCTTGAGAACAAAGCTAAACATAGCATACTTTCCAATTTCAACATATATTATACAACTAAAGTAATTAAAGTGGTATTGAACTATAGTAAAGACTGGTGTTTAGACCAATGGTAAAAATAAAGACCTTAAAAATAAATGTAAAAATAAATAAACTTCTCTTCAATAACAGTACCAGGAAAACACAATAAGGAAATGTTAGTCTCTTCAACAATGTTGGAAAAAAATACAGCAAAATTGAACCTTTATCTTACATCATACAAATCTTACACCACATACACACACACAAATCAACTCAATTGAACCTTTATCTTACATCATACAAATCTTACACCACACACACACACAGAGAGAGAGAGAGAGAGAGAGAGAGAGAGAGAGAGAGAGAGAGAGAGAGAGGGAGAGGGAGAGGGAGAGAGAGAGAAGAGGAGAGAGAGGGAGAGGGAGAGGGAGAGAGGAGAGAGAGAGAGAGAGAGAGAGAGAGAGAGAGAGAGAGAGAGAGAAATCAACTCAAAGTGGAAAAGATAATTTAAAAATAAGGCCTGAAACTATAAATCTTAGAATAAAAATTACATGTTCAGGGCTGTACTGGGCTAGTTTTCTGTCAAGTTGACACAAGATAGAGTCATCTGGGAAGAAGGAAACTCATCCGAGGAAATGCCCCCCAACAAAATGGCATGTGGGGTATTTTCTTAATTCATGATTGATGTATAAATGTCAAGCTTACTGTGGGTGGTGCCTCTCTTGGGCTTGTGGTCTTGGATGCTATAAGAAAGCAGGCTGTGTTGTGGGATATTTTGATCAGATTCTTAACACTCCCGAGACTGCCCAATAAAGTTATCCCTTGAATCGGGGCAGAGTCAGTGACTAGATGCCTGGAATTGGCCATAGAGAAGTCAGCAATATGGATAATAACAAGACACACAGGAAGAAAGGAGCAAGGACTAGAGTTTGAGCTCTCTTGGTTCTGGAATGAGGAAAGAGACATGTCTCTTGCTACGTCTCTGGCCAAAGAGCAAGGTCAGCTAGTTGCTACTCAGCCTCTCTGAGTTAGCAGGTTTTCATCCCAACCTTTGACTTCTGAGTCTTATTAATAACTAGAACAATAGAGACTTAATTTAAACCTACATATCAGGGCCCCACCAGGTCTTGGCCAATGTGGCCAGCAGGGCCCTGACTGAGGGGCTATGGGGTGGCAGACGGTAATTAAAATATCAGTAGATTCATGTGAAGCCACTTAACTGACAGAAAAACATCAAAGCTGAGCGAGCCATGAGGAACAAATCAGGAACTAACACTCCCAATGGCTTCTGCTTCAGTTCCTGCTCTGAAGTTTCTGCCTTGACTTCCTGCTTTGACTTTCTTCAATGATGCACAGCCTTTGCCAGACAAGGTCTTCAAAGGTTATTATTGCTGTGGAGGGAGGCACAGAGATCTTCACTTACTTGTATTATTATTGCTGAGACACAGACTACCCCATGATCGGTCTTGCCATAGGACTCACAAACCTCCTGCCTCAGTTCCCCACATGCTAGGATCATGCAAGCATCACCATTGCTGGTAATACAGAGATTGTTTAAAAGTCAGTTGGTAGGGGTTAAAAAAAAAACCCTGAAAAATCTCAAGGAAAATCAGTGCTTATATTTTTGTGAGTCCCAATAATAATCTTTGAAGACCTCGGCTTCAAAGGGCTGTGCATCTAACACTCACAGTGCCGGTCTGGTTCGAATGGCCTTTTGGTAGATAGCTGGGTTTGTTGGTTTTGTTTTGTTTTGTTTTCCTATAGTTGGAGTTTTGATGTTCTTAACATACTAAAATATTTCATCCAGGTGAAATAATGGATATGACTTGTGGCTCGTGTGTTAGTCTTCCTTTTGATCCTGGGTAATTTTATATTAAATAAAGTTTCCCAACAGTTTTAATGTGCACCTTGTGATGTGTCTACAGATTTCGATGGGACAGATGTTACAAGATTTTGGGAAATTTCTGGGGATGTTCCTTCTTGTTCTATTTTCCTTCACAATTGGACTGACACAACTCTATGACAAGGGGTACACTCCCAAAGAGCAGAAGGACTGTGTTGGCATCTTCTGTGAACAACAAAGCAACGACACCTTTCACTCGTGAGTAGCTTCAGATCTTACTGGATGGACTAGTAAGATTTCTGCTGCTGAGTTCTGTCTGGGTTAGTCATTACATGAATAGAGCTTAAATTGATCTTTTTTTTTTCCTTTCTTCTGAGACAGGATTTCTTTGTAGCTTTGGAGCCTGTCCTGGAACTAGGTTTTGTAGACCAGACTGGACTCGAACTCACAGATCTGCCTGCTTCTGTCTCCTGAGTGCTGGGATTAAAGGCATGCGCCACCAATGCCTGGCTACTTAAATTGATCTTTAAAAAAATCCTTTTTAAATGTCTGTAACTATTTAACAAATGCTCATTTTTCATCATCTTTACCTATAGGACCTTCAGTAGTAAATCCAAGTCATTGCATGTGTCTTCTCTACTGAAGTTTGTCTGAGCAGAACTCTTGACAAATTTATACTCTTAGCACTTTGAGAAATTTCTTTTATTCATCTCATATATTAGAATGCTCAGCATCTCCACCCCGAAACTATTAAATACCTGTAGAAGCTGTTGGTTGCTGTTACAGCCCAGAGCATTCATGTTTTCAACACTTCATGAGAGGTCACTAGAATTCAGAATCCTTAGAACTTAAGGGCCAGTTCCCCAGTTGATCATAAAGAATGGTACAGCCACTATAAAGTAAACAGAATACTTCCCCTCAGGTTCCTTTTCCAGTACTGGGGATCCAAGCCAGGGTTCTGTATGTGCTAAGCAGGTGCTAACCACCAGAGAGCTACATCCCCAGTCTTACTCTCCTCAGCATTAAATAAAACACGGATGAGCATGTACTGCATATCTATTGTGTTCTTATTATGTGCCACAGTTCTTTAGGTACTTTGTATGTCCTCTCATTTGAAGAAAAACATTTCTGGGCTAACCAGGATAAACAGGTAATAAGGATGATCATATAGGACCTTACTGTCTGATTTGGGGCTATTGTGATAGAGTCATCTGAAGGTTGAAGCAAAGGACTGGCAGAATCTAACTAGATAACCTATGAACTGCTGTGTTGAGACTAGAAAGACAGCATAAATAAACAAACAAACAAATAAACAAATAAAATAGAAATAATATTTTTGAGTGTTTTCTCATTTAAAATAAGACTTTAGGGGCTGGAAAGATGACTCAGTGGTTAAGAGCACTTACTATTGTTGCAGAGGACCTGGGCTTTGTTTCCAGCACCTACCTGATGGCTCACAACTGTAACTTCAGTTCCAGGGGATCTGGTGCCTCTTCTGCCCTCTGTGACATCATGCATGCATGTGATGCACATACATGCACTCAGGCACACACACACAACAGAAATAACATTTAAAATATGACTATATGTATTGTGGAAGTAAAAATAACACAATAAAATTATTTTATAATGCATTATGCAAAATTATTAATGGTTCATATGTATAATTTTGATATAAATGCATTATCTGCTCTTGCTAATTCATTCCTTTTTAAACAGACTGTACCTGCCCTTACAGGTTCATTGGCACCTGCTTTGCTTTGTTCTGGTACATTTTCTCCTTAGCACATGTGGCCATCTTTGTCACGAGGTTTAGCTATGGAGAAGAACTGCAGTCTTTCGTTGGAGCTGTGATTGTTGGAACTTACAACGTCGTGGTTGTGATTGTGCTCACGAAGCTGCTGGTGGCCATGCTTCATAAGAGCTTTCAGTTGATAGCAGTAAGTGCTCTCTCCAGACCTCATGAGCTGCATGAGATCAAATCACTGAAGATTATAGAACTAAGGAATTAAATATAGATTTTAAAATATAATGTCTAATAATTGCACACCTTTGGCCATTTTCTAATCTGTAAGGTGTGGTGACATTTAGACAGTTTTAATCAGTATTTTCCTCACCTGTCCATATGGCTCATGTCTGTGTTTGTGTCTTTTTCTGTCCTGCTCTTTCCTGCCTCACAGAATCATGAGGATAAAGAATGGAAGTTTGCTCGAGCAAAGCTATGGCTTAGCTACTTTGATGACAAATGTACACTTCCGCCACCTTTCAACATTATTCCTTCACCAAAGACTATCTGCTATATGATCAGTAACCTCAGTAAGTGGGTTTGCTCGCACACATCCAAAGGCAGGGTCAAGCGGCAAAACAGTTTAAAGGTGAGAAATAGAAGCTTGAATTGCACCACAGTTTTACAACTGCTAAGTTCACTTTTATTTTTTCTTTGTTTTGTTTTTTTGAGATGTAGTCTTACTGGCTATATAGCCATGCTGACAGGGAACTTGCTATGTAAATCAGGCTGGCTCCAGATTTGCAGCAGTCCTCCTGTCTGCCCACTATAGGCTTGGATAATGGGTATGTGCCACCATGCCCAGTTCAGGTGTTTGTTACAGGATACTTCATCACACCGTGACCCCGAGAAATTGCCTTATTTACTGGAAAAACCTATTTCTAATTGTGGTATGGCTCAGACCTGGCACAAACCTTTAATCCAAGAGCGTTTTGTTTAAATATTGTAAACAGGATTAAATAGTTAACTATAGATCAAGAGGCTGAGCCCGTTGACAAGAAGTGAACATAGGATTATTAAAAAAAGACTATAGAGAGTAAAGAGGAAGTCAGGATGATAGATAGACAGACACACAGGAAGTAGAAGGGAGGAACATCCAGTTTGAGAAATCTTGTTTGAGACAGAGGAGGAGAAGGTAGGAAGCCTTCTGGGATGTCAGCTGAGAAGGAAGGAAGGTCATCTGAGTACTTTCTCTGCCTCTCTGAGCTAGCAGGTTTTCACCCCAGCATCTGGCTCCTGAGTCTTCTTTCTTTGGTAAAATCAAACAATTGATATTTTGTTGAAAAACAACTAAAACACAAATATGAAAGTTTGATAAGGGTTATCCTCACGTGTTTTCCACTGTATCCCTAATGGATGCTGTGTCTAATATAGAGATTCAATAAATAATTGAGAATAAGAAATAAAACTAAAGATTTTTGGGTTGGTTTGGTTCTTTTCTTAGTTTTCAAATTTCCCTAACACATGAACTCTTATCCCATGGTCTTTCACTATGGATTTAAAGAATAACTATTGGTTCATACCATTTTTAGGTCTTGAAAGTTACTCAGTGTATTTCTTATCTAATGCATGCTGCTTGTAAACCAAGGGTTGGTAAGTTTCCTAAAGGACCAGAGAGTAAATATTTCACACTTTGCAAGCCAAGCAAAACAAAAACACCATCTAAGAAGTTATGTAAGAGAATTTTTTCCAAAAAACCTACAGATGAAATAAAAATATAACAGCTAAGTAGCAGTCGCTGGAATAAGTTACTAGGGAAAACAGATTTCTCTGTGGTAGGGATAAACTTTTGCTTATTTCAAGTTAAAAATTGAGTTGTCCACTATAAAATCGATTGCAGAATTCATCTTTAAAACCGTTCTTGGCTCAGAAGGAAAGAAAGACAGGAAGTGGGCTATTGACTTAGGGTGGTAGTTTGTGAATCTCTGTTGTAGGCTGAGCATTACTGAGACTAAATTCTTTTCAATGAAATTGGACTAAAGGAGAGTGAATGGGACCGATACATAGGCTATATTGTTTTAAATGTGCACTAATTATGATTTTTACCAAAGTAAAATATCTTCTAAATGTGTTGAAAATGTGTATCTGTGAATATATTTAAAGTTTATCTCATTTAAATATTGTCTCTGGGGCTGGAGAATGGCTTGATTGTAGACATTTGCCTAGCAT
The DNA here is from genome assembly GCF_903992535.2 of Arvicola amphibius. Lineage (NCBI taxonomy): Eukaryota > Metazoa > Chordata > Mammalia > Rodentia > Cricetidae > Arvicola > Arvicola amphibius. The sequence continues at coordinate 162,101,133 of NC_052049.1, read as the reverse complement.
GCGTGTAGCCCTGAACTCAGTCCTCAATTCTGCAAATACATATGTATATATGAATGTGTATACATATTTTCTTACATATATATGAATGTACTTACACATACTTTGTTATGCAGTCATTGTACCATGTGATTACTTGTTTTGAAGGAGTGGAGAAACTTGAAGCAAAAGAGAGATGAGAACTACCAGAAAGTGATGTGCTGCCTAGTGCATCGTTACCTGACATCTATGCGACAGAAGATGCAGAGCACAGACCAGGCCACTGTGGAGAACCTCAATGAACTGCGCCAAGATCTGTCAAAATTCCGAAATGAAATAAGGGATTTGCTTGGCTTTCGGACTTCTAAATATGCTATGTTTTATCCAAGAAATTAATCATTTTCTAAATCTTGTAGAAATAATTTTCAATAACAAATCTGAAAGACTGTATTTGCATACCTTACAACTAAACTAATAAGCTATATATGGACATAAACAATTACACAAAAGCCATTCTTTAAATATTTATAGCATAAATATATGTCATGTAAAATATGTATATAGAGTTAGTTTTTTAAAACCTGTCTGTGGCTTTTTGTAGAAGCAAAACACAGTAAGTAAATGGTTTTGTTAGCATGCTATTGGATTTTCTTAGTTTGTCAGTGCTTAAAATTTGTAATGTCTGAGGGGCAGCTATCAGTGTACACATTGCCCACTTCCTTTTATAAAATGAATATCAGCAAATGCAGCTACCTTAAGAGACACTTGAAATGTAGAGTTCACAATGTTTAAAATCTCCTGTTTTAGGAGTTCACACAGAATTCAGTATTTATTGTTTAAGAGTATAGTTTTGTCTAAAATACCACATTTTTTCTTTCGCTATAACCTTAAGCAACAAAGAAAAGTCTCTAATGAATATCTGAATTTAAGTCGGGTATGGTGGCGCACACCTTTAATCCCAGCACTCGGGAGGCAGAAGTAGGCAGATCTTGGAGTTCAAGGCCAGCCTGGTCTACAGAGTAAGTTCCAGGACAACTGGGGCTGTACAGAAAAAATCCTGTCTCAAAAAACAAACAAAAAATTAATTTTTTTAGTTCAATCAATCTAAATTCACCTTGTTTTTTATTGTTTTGTTGTATGTTTACTTTTACATGGTTACAATAATTTTATATTTTTAATTTTGTTTCTTGACTTAATATTTTATATATAGTTCTCTGTATTGAGGTAGTTCATATATTTAAATATTTATAGAATTCTGTGATTTTTGAAAAATAGTAGACATCTTTTAGCCATAGAATATTTGTTCATATTTATGCATTTGCAAAGTTACTTCTCTAGGCATTTGGTTAGTTTTAACTTTTCCTTCAAACGGCTTGAGTAAGTTACAAAGTATAAGCTGCTTGTCTTCATGTGTGGTCACAATGGGCATGATTGGAGAGCATCTGGGCCTTGAAAAAAGCTGCTTCAAGTTCAGATGAAGGTTCTTGGGCTCTCTTCCGAAGTGTTGACCACAGAGTTTAACACAGCTTTTAGAAAAGTGACTTCATGCTTGCTGCTTGAGCTGTAAAGTATTGTTTTTTCAATTTGAAAATAAAAAGTGTATCTGACCTCTTTTCAGTGTTCATATGAGGGTGTGGCTGGAGGGTCTCCCAGCTGTTGCACAGACACTCCCTCAGCACGGCCAGTGAGGAATGCGCCTTTGCTTTCTTAGCTGAGGGTGCACAGGTGCATGCAGCCCTTGGCCTACCAGGGGGCGTCTGAGTAATCTAGTGTTTGGGTTCATCTTGCTTTACATTTGTTTTTAATGTTCAAGTTTAAGTGTTCCCTCTTTTGGGCAAATTCTTATAAAAATGTTTATTGTAAAATTATATATTTTGTCTACAATGGAATTATGCACTTCCCTATTGGGATTTTATATCAGGATTTTTAGTCATTCTAAAAAAGTACCTAATTATTAAAAAATTTATAGAGTGCCTACTGTGTGCATGAATTACTGATGAGGTATATTTTGAATGACGGCATATTGTAAGAAAAAAGGTGAATAAAATTTGACATTAGATTATAAATTGATAGAGCATTAGCATTTTACTTATTATTGCTTGCTTTTTATTTTTTAGTTACTCTATTTTAAATATGTGAATATTTTGCCTGTGTTTGTATATTTGTTTACCATGCATGTGCTTGGTATTTACAGAAACCAGAAGAAAGTGTTGGATCCCTTGTAACTAGAGTAACAGACAGTTGTGAGTTGCCATGTGGCTGCTGGGAACTGAACTTAGGTCCTTTGGAAGAATGGCCAGTGCTCTTAACCAATGAGACATCTCTCTAACCTCTCATCTGCTTTTTAAGTTTGAGATATAGGGATAGCAAGTCAGCTCAGTGGGGAAAGATGCTTACCTGATGCTTGCCTGATGACCGAGTTCAACCCCCGCCCCCCACATAGAGGAGAGGCTCCTACAAGTTGTCTCCTTACATCCACATGCGTCTGTGTCACACAGCATACACACTCATACATACACATAAGAAAAATCTTTAATTGAGATATAATTTATATATATATCTATAAAATTTAGTACTTTTTAAACTTATGGCCACAAAGGTCTAAAATGCAAAATACCAATATTAGACACTTGGCAACACTTCCCACTTCCATAGCTATTACACTTAACTGTTAGCTTCTTAGTCCTTTCCTAGTATAGCATATTTTAAATTAATATATCCACATCACAAAAATCTGCATGTGACCTCATTCAAGAGAACTTTCTTCATTGTTCCAAACTGAAAACAACTAAAAGCCTTTCAACTAGTGAATGGGTAACTAAAGTGTATATTTACATAGTATAAATCTAGAATTAAAAGAATGTTCAGGCAGAGAAACAAAGCTGCTAGGATAGTTACAAGCATGTATGTCGTGTGTATGCACACACACATATTTGCGTATCTGGGTCTGACATTGCACTCGTTGGATTGCTGGCCAGGTTCTGTTGTCTTTGTGTCCTGTGTTGAAGGCCCTGAGGTAGCAGCTCAGAAGGAAAGGCAGACACAAAGAGAGCAAAGACACGCTGGCACCCATGAAGATGCCTGCAGCCGCATGCTGTCATATCCTGTGGCAGTGCCCTTGCCTTTTGTCACTTGCCTTTGGAAGTGTGTTGATAACACATATTTGACTCAGGAATTATAGATGGCTGAAGGAGGAGCAAAGAAAGGTGCTGCTGCCTCACATCATGGCGATGAATGAATCCGCACACCACGTGAGTTAGAAAAGTCCTGGCAGAAAGAACAAAAGAACTGCTGGGTCACTCTTAGGGGAATTCTGGAAAAGGAAATCAGTCCTAGGCAAGTTAACACATAAAGCCATCACAGATAGACTCGGGATACTTGGAATAACATGGCTGAATCTTAAAAAGTGAACAAAGCTAGTTGAAAAGACTGTAGACAGCACACTCCACCATGGAGCATCAGACAAGAGAAAACGTTAGAAACTGACATCAAAGCAGTGGCTCCCAGGAGCTGCAAAAGAAAATCGACCGCACAACTCAGCAAAGTACACTTTCACTTAAAATGGTAAATTCTAAGCTGTACCTGGTGGCACAGACCTATAATCCTAATGGTCAGGATGATGAGGCAGGAGGATTTTAGGGTTCTAAGCCAGCCTTGACAGCAGAGCGTACAGCAGACTAGCCACAACAGCATGGAGAACCCCTGCTTTGCACTGTCAATTGTAGTGTGTTAGGATTATCCTTGTGTCCACCTGATGAAAAATAAATAATGCTGTAGTGGATTAAAAGAGTTAAGAAAACAGCAGAATCTTACAGTTGGCTTCTGCAGGAGAACTAATCTGCTGTGGAGCAGGAAAGACTTGCTGTTTGGATCCAGCGGCACAGCGGCGAAGAGCACACAGATAATCGCCACATGCGCAGTACTGTTCAAAACGAATTTTACTATTAGGTGCTCTGCCTTTTCACAAAAGCTGGAATGGTCAATTTCTGAACAAAAACCAAGGTGACGTTCTGATTGGAATTACCTTAAATCTAGACTAACTTGGAAAAAGTTTGCATCTTAGCAGTCTTTCAGGCCACACACCTGTGTATTTATTCAGGTCTTCTTAGCGATAGTTAGTGATTTCTAGCATTAGAATCCAGTGGGATTGCATTTTAATAGCCATGAAGATCTATTGTCCATGTATTTGGGGGAATTGTGTCTCTTGGGGAGCACTAAGCAGGGCCTCCTGTCCTACAGTTCCAACGACAAACCAGTTTGGCTCCTTCAAGTTCACCCTGGGAAAACTGAGTTTATTAGGCTTACTGACAGAACAATGGATGGGGGTTACAGGCAGGAACATGAATGACCTCAAAGCATCCTTACTGGAAACTCTGCACTCAACATGGATGATGACTTCCCTATGATTGTATAGATGGAGCCCTTTTCCCTAGTCTTCCCAGCCTGTATACCCTAGCCCTTCCCAGAGATCCTGAGGCCAAATGCTGTAAGGGTAGAAGTGCATGAATCTGATTAGGAGTGGCTGGACCCTCAGATGAGAGTGGCCCTCTCCAGCCCCTCCTATGAGGGAATGTCAACAAACCCAGTGTCTGTAACAGTGCTGCTCCCATGAAGATCTGTGCCTTGATCATAATTAGTAATTGGTTCAAATTTCTCTCAGGTTACTATTATTCCTAAAAGTAAAGGTTGTAATTATTGATCAGTAGAGGACACATATAACCAATTACTAATTATTGTTAGTCTGATAAAAAGGTAAAACTGGAATTTTTTTTGTCTCATCTCTAATGGATACATACTATCTCTTCCTAGTCATGGGAATTTTTGAGTCCTAAGACTTTTGTGTGTTTGTTTGTTTTGAGATGGATTTTCTCTGTGTAGTCCTATCCCTTCTGGAACTCACTTTGTAGACCTCTGCCTCATGCGTGCTGGGATTAAAGGTACGCACCACAATGCCTGGGGATTCCTAAGACTTACAAATTTTTGTTTTCCCCAGTATATTTTTAAAATTCAAAATAGAGATCATGAGTCTTGAGAAGTAAACCCACTAGGCCTAATTCAGAATTAAACTAACAAGGGCCGAGGAAATGGCTCAGTTGGTGAAGTGCTTGCTGCGTAAGCCTGAGGTCCTGAGTTCAATCCTCAGCATCCACCCATGGTTCAGTGATAGGCATAGACAGGCGTAGACATAGGCTTGCTGCCCAACTAGTCTTGTTGAATGAGTGAGGATCATGTTCAGGTTTCTCAAGTTAGAGGACTTGGAAGATGGTTCAGTGGGTACAGAGCTTGCTATGTACCCACTGAACTTGGGTACAGAGCTTGCTATGCAAACAGGAGGACCTGACTTCAGATCCCCAGCACCCAGATAAAAACCAGACATGGTAGTGTAAACCTGTAACCCCAGCATGTAGGGATTGAAGAATGTGGATCTCAGGGGTTCACTGGCCAGTCAGTCTGGCTAAAGTAGCAGGCCAGGCTCAATAAGAGAGCCTGTCTCAGAAAATAAGGTAGAGAGTAATAGAGGAAGGTACCATGCGTTGACTTCTGTCTGCCTTCCACGCATGCATGATCAGGAAAATGAGACAACAACACACACACACACACGTGTTGATACACATATACACACATATACACTATATACTAATATGTATACATATATGCATATAATATGCATATTGTAATATATTATATGTGTGTTGGTATATATTGTTATATATGCTAACGTATGCTATTAATTTATATCTATATATTAGTGTATATATACTAATATACACACACATATATAATATATATGTATTAGCAAGTGAATACACCTAATGTCAACCTCTGGCCTCTATATACATATGCAAACATGAACACATACACAAAGAGAAAAATTACACTAAAAATATTAGGGAGCACGGTTGCTCTGAATTTCTCGCTGGTAAGTCAATGCTTGCTCTCTGGCATCACACTCTCCCACCATGTGTAAACATGCTGTTTCTAGAGGACATTCTTAGAAAGTTTTCTCTTTCATTTGATAATTTCACATTATTTATTCTGTTTTTAATCTGTATTTGAAGATGAACACCAATCACACCAAACAAAAATTGGGAAATGTTTTCTGTTCTCTTTGTATACTTTAAAATTGTCATTTTCAGGAGACATGGTTTCCAATGCATATTAAATTATAGGAACACAGGAAGTAAAACAGCAGGCTTATTTATAAGGATGTAAACATTCTTTTATAAAAAGTGTCCTAGGCAATCAAAATTATGGACAAGCTCCATTCTCTTCATCCTGCAATTAGCAAACAATTCATTCTCTGCCTTCCTCCATCAGGAGTGTTTTTTAAAGGACCCATGAGATGGCTCAGCAGGCAAAAACACTTGCTGACTTGTTGACTTGAGTCAGATCCCAGAATCCACATAAAAGCTGGACCCAGCCGCAGTGGTCTGTGTCTGTAATCCCAGCATTCTTATGGTAAAATGGGAGAGGAGAGACAGGGGACTTCCCCAGAAGCACGCTCAGGCTGGTTAGAGAAGAGGGACCCCGCTTCATCAGCGTTTCTTTCCTGTACTGGGCTCTGCAAGCTACAATGACGATCTGCCAGGAAAGATCTAACAAAGGCAAGACTATGGAGTAACCTTGGTCACCAGCTGCAGTGGGTAGTGATTAATGCAGAGATGCAGTACTATTTAAAGTTGAGTGTAAGCAACTGCATGCTCAGCCATAAATGCGACATTATCAGTTCCCAGCCCCCCATACAGGGCTCAGAGAATATTGTGGAAAGGAAGGCAGAAAGAATGTAAGATCCTAAGGACGGGGAAGCGTTCTGGAAATGCTCTCCTCTGGACATGACACGGCTGTTCACACGTGAACGCCGTTCACATGTGAACGCAAAGCAGCTGTGGGTACCTACATGAGGACCTGCACAAGATCAAGACAGTTGAAAATTCCAGCATGGAGTGGGAATGGCTCATGGGGTCCCACCCTACCTGAGGAACTATTGGACTGACGGCAGCCGGAGCTGGAAGCTCCCGCTACACCAGTGGGTGGCCCCACGACTGCGCATATAAACAGCACCACGCAGACTCACTGGGCTAAGAATACACACAAATTATAAAAGGAGGATGTGAAGTTGGGAGGGAGGTGTGAGGAGAGTTTCTTGCTTGATGTGGATGTAATAATATGGACACATTTCAAGACCATAAAGGATGTCAGAAAGGATTCTCCTTGCTTTTCTCATTCTACATACACTGCAGTTCTGGCCATACGCTGTGCATGGGAATCCAAGTAATTTCCCTTCTCATCTAGGAGGCTCTTCCTTGCATTATGTTACCACTGACATTATTTTTTTTAGATGAGTCAGATGTATAAAGCCTTATCTTGTAAATGATCCTAATAGGTTTTTATTCCTAAAAGCTCTGTCTCCGAAATCTAATTAAGTCTCACTATCAGGATACCATAGACATCCTTCAAGCAAAAGACATTATTTCTAGTTTATATTTAATCAATCAAATGTTAGCCTTTTAAAGTTACTTTGCTTTTGAAAGGAAAAATAAACAACAAAGGAAAAAACTCAAGAATTTTAGTTATAGCATTAAAATGTCTCTGTAAACATTTCTGCACTGGATCTCAGGCAAAAGACATACAAGGGATTAATTTCTGTGTCTGATCCGGAACTCCTCTGACTACAACACAGGCTGACTACAGCTCTGAATACCTGTGAATGCATCCATGCGGATGCAGTTGTAGGTTCCACCGACAAGGCATGGTGACATGTGCATGCAGTCTCGGCACCGAGAAGGCCGAAGTCAAAGATCTGGGGTTTAAGTCCAACCTAAGCTACCTAGCAAGTTGCAGGCCAGCCTGGGCTACATAGTCAGACCCGATGTTAAAACAGAACAAGAAGTTTTAAGTGTGAATGCTACTTAATTCAAAACTTTTAATGATAAAAAGTACAATATATTCAGTATTTTGTCCTGAAGTTAGAGCCTATTTTTTATATCTAAGACAAACCTGTAAAACTCTTATTTTAAACTGCATTTTAAAATTATTTAGTTTAGACACATGTACACATGTGTGTTTGTGTATGATAGGCGTACATGCTGCAGTATGCGTGTAGAGGCCGGAGGACAATTTGCAGGAGTCAGTTCTCTCTTTCCATTGTGCGAGTTTTAGAGATCAGACTCTTGTGGCTCATTTGGTGGTGTCTTTTCCTGCTGAGCCATCTCGCCAGCTCTCCCTTTTATGATAAAACAACTCCTTATTTTCCCGCAAGTTTCTTCAGCAGAGTTTTTTATTTGGATAACATATCATTTTTGTGTTACACTGACCTTATTCCTTCCTTTCCAATTGTTGCACCTTACCTTCCATTTCTTCCCTCCCTACACAGTCTAGATCCTCCAGTAAATTTTTAATAGAAATGGTCATTTTATACAAAAGTGTATAAAATAATCATTTGATCATTAATTTTAAATGCTTTTAGTAGTTAGTCATGAAGTTTGCCAAAGGGTTCCCTGTGACATTAATGACATTTTCTTCTATTCACAGGTTACTCAAGGTTTATTTCTGACATGAAAAAAATTGTGGAATCATATTGATCCTTTTCTGCGTTATTAACAGGAGCTGGGATTGCAGCTGTGCACCACACGCAGCTGGTTTATGCTGGAGACACACGCCGAGGCTTTGTGCCAGTCAACCTCTTGACCAGTGGTACTACATCCCCAGTTGCTAGGCAACCCCTCGACCAGTGGCACTGCATTCCCAGTTTCATCTAATTTGTTACCTAGCAATTTGATAATGTGGCATGTCAACTCTGTTGCTAGGCAAATTTGCTTATGGTTAAAAGCCTAAGCTCTGATTGGCAAACTACATCTGGACTAGGAGGGCCCATAGCAAACTGGGAATATCTAGCAAAGAACCAGAGCTCTGGGCTTACTCAAGCATCTAAGGGCCTGGCATCCGTGAACCGTCTGGAGGCTGTGCCCCTTGCACTGTGGGATGGAACTTTTCTGAAGATAAATCTTTTGAGTGATATTTCTACACCACCCACCTGATGTGATTGCTGTCTCCTTGTACCTGACACATCAGCTAGGAAAACCAAAGAAAGATAGCAGAGGATAGCTATAGAAACTTGTATTTTAGGACTATGTAGGTATTATATAGAATCATATATATTATATATAATATAAGTAAACTATATATATTTTATATATATATATATATAATGATCTTGGTATATATATCTCATCTGAGAAGAATGGTACCAAAAGAAGCCTGTAGAGCTCTTAAGATTCTGAGTGTTTAGTTGCACCAAACTCTTAGTGCACTGGAGTATACCCACTGACTTTTCACCTGTTGAATGCATTCCTAGGCTACGCCCTACTTGATCTCCATCTATTTGTTCGATGGATTTTGTTTGGTAAGTTTTTTTTTTTTTTTGAGCTTTTGCACCTATGTTCCTAAATGAAATGAGACTGGATATTTCCCTGGCACCTACTGTCTGCTAAACTTCTAGAATTAAGGTTATTAACCTTGCAGAAAGTACCCCGGGTCCTATCCTTGCATACACTCTGGGATATCTTGTGTTAGGTGCACATTTCTTGTCCCTTAGATGCCTGATAAACTTTACAAATAAATCTAATTGAGTTTGGAGTTTCTTTGAAGGACAATCGATCTTAAAATACTTACCGGATGTCTTTTTCTACTTAAGTCTGTGTTGCTAGGCGCCCCTCCCTGCATCTCAGGAATTACATTTCTCCTTACTTCATACTTGTTTCCCAGCCTGTGGCATACAGAGCTCATAATGCCATCTAAGTATGAGCACTTTGCTGGGGGGGGGGAGGGGATAGAGAGAGACAGGTAGTGAGGAAGTGTGTCAGTTTTACTATTTGGCCTCTCTTTCTTGGCTGAAGTGATGCTCCTTGCTTCAGCCTTTATGGGTACTGACATTACAGGTGAGCACCACTGTGCCCAGAACTCTAAATACTACTAAATCTATCAAACCTGAGAAAAGGTCCTCTTTTATTCATAAAATTGGTTTTACCTGGTTCTCTTTTCTAGAAACTTTATTTTATTTTATTTTATTTTAGAATCTTATTTTATTTTAGAATCTTCATTTTATTTTACATGTATGGGTAATTTACGGCATGCACATCTATGCACCATATGCATGCAGTGCCCAAAAACACCAGAAGAGGGTGTCAGATTCCTTGGAATCTGGAGTTACAGACGGCTGGGGATTGAACCTGAGTCCTCTGGAAGAACAGCCTATGCTTTTAGCCCCTGGGCCATCTCTCCAGCCCCTACTCTTTACTGTTTTTTATGTTTAATCTTTGCAGAGTTTTCTGAGCTATATTATTTGTTTCAAAAGAGCAACTTTCAGCTTTGTTAATGTTGTCTGTTATTTATAGCCACTTTTGACTCAATTTCTGTTCTAAGCATATTTCTCCCCTTGTTGCATGTGTGTTGTGCATGTGCTTGCATGTGTGTGCGGAGGCCAGAGACCAATGACAAGTGTACCTTCATTTACTCTCCTTATTTCTTTGAGGGTCTTTAACTTCACCTGGAGCTCACTGATTCAGCTGGTTTCCAGCAAGCTCTATGGTTCTGCCTGACTCAGTTTCCACAGCCTCCCTATTTAGGAGTATTTCATTTCCGGTGCTGTGCTTACCGTGCATTGGCACTGAACTATAATTGCATCAGAGTCTCATCCCTGGAATTCTTAGAGTGCCAGCTCTGAGCTGACGCAGTGAGAATCTTATGGTAAATAGCATCGTGAACCCTGTTAAACAGGAGGGGTTCCACAGCTATACTTTCTGGGAGAACAAGTTATAATCACTTAAAATATTTTTATTAAGCATCGATTTAAAAAAATGCAGGAGAAAAATGTGACACCTTGGAGCAAATGCTTAAAGGTAACCAAATATCATTATAAATATTGCACTTTATAAAACCCTTCTTATATCTTCATACAATTCAATTCTAGAATATCTTTCTACAGAGACGTATATTACAAGCTGCCTGTGCTTGCTGCTGTCCCCATCAGGCAGCGGGTGGGAGGGGTCTCAGAGAGCGAGGCTTGGAATTTCCACCAGCCACACTGGAGTGGGGCACACCCCCACCACGTGAGGAGTAACAGCCCCATCTCTCAGAATGCTCAGTGTTAAACCATATGGGCCTTTTCTATGTGGGGAGAAGAGATCTTTCAGAGGCGACGAACAAGTCCAGCTGAAGTGGCTGAGCTCAGGCTAACACTGCTTGTTCTTCAGGGCGTTCATGGGTTTCTGGTTCTTATTCTTAAACATCTTGACAAAGCTGTTTGGCATGATTTTGCCATGCCCATCTTCACCCACTTGTCCCATGATAATGTAATTTAAACCTAAAAAAAGAGAACATAAAAATAAATGTTTTTTTTTCTCTTTATGTTCATGACTGAAGGCTTCCTTCCCCATCAGAAGTGGACAATGTGTTAACCTCAACTCCACTTCCCTACCCCAGCCACTGCCTGCTCAGAGAGGCTGTCTGCTCCGTCCTCACCTCTTCTGAGCAGCGGGCACTGCCTGCAGACCACAGTGAGCTTGACGCTCATGTTCTTGCCAGCCTGCTGAATGGCCAGGCTGCCCTCCCTGTAGATGCTGATGATCGAGACTGTGACGTGCAAACTCCCACCGCGGGTGACGGTTGTGATGACGGTGCCCGCTAACACTGTAGAGGAAAACAGATGGTGAAGGCAACTCCAAACAGAGATGAGAATGATTTTCAACCTTTTACATTTCAGAAATGAGAATTTAATGTTAAAGAGTGCTCAAAATTGATGGCTAAAATGGAGGTTAGAAAGGGATTGTGGAGTCAGGCAGTGGTGGTGCACACCTTTAATCATAGCACTTGGGAGGCAAAGGCAGGTGGATCTCTGTGAGTTTGAGGCCAGCCTGGTCTAAAAAGTGAGTTTCAGGACATCCAGGACTGTCACACAGAGAAACCCTGTCTCAAAAAAAACAAAAGAAGAAGAAAAAAAAAGAAGAAAGAAGAAAAAAGAAGGAAGGAAGGAGGAGGAGGAGAAGAAAGAAAAAGGAGGATGAGGAGGAGAAGGAGAAGAGGAAGAGAAAGAGGAAGAGGAGATGGAGATCCTCTTAAAATATTCTAACATGTGGATAGATTGCCACTTAATGGATAGAGTTATGAACCTCACTTACGAGTACTTAGCTGTTTATTTCATTTATAAAATCAAAGTCAAGAACTGAGCTATAACTTAAAGAGTGAGCTGTGTGTTTGTACTAGCACTCCCTAACAGAACCAAAAACTGCCCCCGGGGAGGGATTCCATCCACAGCTGAGAGCTCACTGTCCCTCAGGGATAATGTCTGGTCACTGTGCGATCTAAGTGAGTCATAGACAATAGGCTAAATCTAGTTCTAGACATAGATAACAATGCCGCAGGGCAGTGTGAGCCCCAGCGCTATGTAATATGCCAGGCTCCTAGAGTCCCAAGTCCTAGCACACCTTCCTTTGATCCTGGTGATGGAGGTCACTGCGCAATGTCAGTCTGTAGCCAAGGAAGATGGGGGGAGGGTTCCCCAAGGCACAGAGATGCAACTCCTCGCTCGTCTCCCAAAGAAGACTAACCTGGGTGTGGTCGCAGATACACCTGGCAATATTTGCTTACATTTCTAGGCAGCTGTTTGAACTCAGCACGAAAACTGCAGTAAGACCCTTCCCTACAAGACAGTCCCTAGGCACCAGGCCATTGCCACCACTTAGGGCACTGACAGTGAGCAGGAACTTTGGGAGGGCGGACACGTTTGTTTCTGATAACCTATTTGAGTGCAGCATCTGTCTTTTCCTGATAAGATTAAATTTGGCATCGTTGGTTCTCAAGTGTTTTTCACGATGATGCAAGTTCCTAATTGGGAAAAGTCCCTTAGAAACCCCAAGCTGAGTTTCCCTCCTCGGGGTCCATTTTACAAGAGCGTCAAACGGACGGACGGCAGATTTTTACATTTCCCCTTAGCATGCTGGAAACCCGCGGCTGAGACGATACTTGCACTTCTTTCTGAGAGAGGCCAACTTTTGGATGTGAGTTTAATCATTTAGTGTAGTTGAGCTGAATCCCAGATGTGAGAAAATCATTCTCTGATGCATGAGAAAGAAACAGGGCGAAAAGACTGTGCTGGCTTTTTCATGAAGTCAGCCAGAATACAGAGTGGCAGGGTCATGTGTAAGAGTCAACTCATTAAACTGATATGGGGAAAGGGGGCACTGTTTCTAAAGCCTACTCTTCTCACCGTGAAGCCAAACAGTTCAAAGAGCACAGGTGGACACACTCTGGTAGACAGGGCTATGCTTCCGTGGGTAAATGACTGGTGTTGCCAAACCACCACCAGACAAGCCGAGGGAGTGCCTTGGAGATTAAGCACACAGTCTCAAGTTTCTCATTAGCGAGAAAGGCTGGGTTTCTGTTTCTTACCAAAGTTGCTTGAACAATAATTGCTCTCCAGAGTCCCCATCCGTCTACACTTTTGCTGACACAGGGCCACAGTGGGTTTTAAACCTAATTCGAATAAGAAATTCAAAGAATGGAGTCATGAGATTCAGGAAAGCGAATTCCACTGTAATTGGTGTTTATATCAGAATCTGGTCATCTGAAATCAGCATTCATGTCCCTGAGCCACCAACCCACCACTGCAATGAAATAATTATGAACCGTGCAGAGAAATTCTTCATTCTACCAACTACTGTTCTTTCTCACAGGAACTCAATACTCTCCACTGAATTTTAAACCTGAGATCAAAGATAATCCAAATTTAGCCTTGTTCTCTTCTTCCTTTGTATCAGCGGCCCTCACCCTTCCTAATGCTGCTACCCCTTAATACATACAGTTCCTCATGTTGTGGTGACCCCAACCATAAAATTATTTCATTGTTTGCCAGCACTCGGGAGGCAGAGGCAGGCGGATCTCTGAGTTCGAGGCCAGCCTGGTCTACAAGAGCTAGCTCCAGGACAGGCTCTAGAAACTACAGGGAAACCCTGTCTCGAAAAACAAAACAAAAAAAAAATTATTTCATTGCTACTTCATAACTGTAACTTTGCTACTTTTACAAATCATAATGTAAATATTTTAGGAGGTAGAGTTTTACCAAAGGGGTCGTGACCCACAGGTTGAGAACCAATGCTTTATATGAACTCCACACTGTAATAGAATTAACCTGTGTGCCCAGCTTAGGGAAAACAAACAAACAAACAAACAAACATAAACCAAAAAAGCAGCATAGCCAATCTGAACTGATAGAACACAGGTTAATCCTTCATAAGAGGAATTCTATGGTGTTCTCATGAGGGCAAGAGGTGCTTTCTTGGTGTAAATATGTAAATAGTTCTTATTTAAAATATGCAGCCATCTAGATGCCATTGTTCAGGAGCTTAGGAAAGCTACTTTCATGTAAAGTGTTAGGCTTGATGCCAGGAATCCCTGAGTATTAATTTTGAACGCAGTATGGGCTGTAAGGATCTCAACGTAACACAGTTATTGGATTCATCCATCAAGTTATAGGTAAAATTAGACCCAACCACAGTGGCTCTCAGTTGGCGGTGACTTTGTTCTGCAGGTGACATCTGACGATCATAGGCAACATTTGCCCTAACTAGTGAGGCAACAATGCCTCTAGTTCACAGCTTAAACTGTCGCCCTGGCACAAACTGAGACCTATCAGGGAAAGGACAATCTTATCTGAGAAAACGCCTCCATAACACTGGCATGCAGACAAATCTCTAGGGCATTTTCTTGACTAACGATCACACACTGTGGGCGGTGCCATCCCTGGGCTGGTGGTCCCAGGCTGTATGAGAAAGCAGGCTAAGCAAGTTTCAAGGAGCAAGCCAGTAAGCAGCTCTCCTTCATGGCCTCTGTACCAGTTCTTGCCTTGACTTTCCTGGATGGTGAGCTACAAGCTATAAGATGAAGTAAATAGACTTCACAGCAACAGAAACCCTAGCTAAGACTGCACTGCAGCTCATATGGGGTTCTGTAATTGATTGAGGGGGTCACAAAGAGTTTGGCAATGCTCAAAGGTTCCTGAATGTACGGTGGCCAAAAACTAATTCAATTACATTATATTATAATATATATTGAATTATTATATATAATATATATGTATATATATGTATGTGTGTGCATGTATGTGTATATATATATCTGGGGTGTTTGTGGCAGTGTTGGCCTGAGGTGCACTGGGAACTGCAGCCTTGGGTCGGAACTCAGTGCTTCTTTCAGCCGACAGTCAGGCCCCATCACCCCGGTCAACACTGCCTGAAATACCTTGGTTCAGATTCCAGGGGGCAGAGTCTACTGCATTAAGTGACCATCACATTTTTACTGTATTTACAAAGTTTCCTCTCCTTACAAAACACAGAAATTAGTTTATCCAAGGACGTTTCCCTGGGGAAACAAACAACTCCCAAGGGTGGGTTACATGCCTAGCAGTAGACACCAGCAGAAAACACTCAACAGCATCTGTGGTGGTCGTCTCATGATGTTAAAGCAAAGCATTTTTTTTAGCTTCATAGATCCTTTGTGTATATACTATGGCTTTTGTTTTTTATGGTTTTGTTTTTTTATGGGATTTCTGTGTATGTGAATGTGTGTCTCTGAATCTCTATGTATTTCTTCAGGTGTTTTTAGGCAGGCAAAGTAACACAGCTTCATAGAGTTAAGCAAATGGAACATAAAAGAATGCAGCACATCTTTGCATCATTAAACAAATGTTCCATAGCATGAACGAATGCAACACATCCTGAATTAAATATTTCGCAACAGCCTACCTCATCTTCTGGTCTTTATTTCAATTTCTGCACTCAGGATCTTTGGCCCTGGCTCTCAGCCTTTCTCCCTAGGCATTCTTACACCATCTCCAAGAGGTCCATCCTCCTCATGGACGAACCCTCAAGGGTCCACCATTTTTGGGTGGTTCTAGTTTCAGCCTCATTAGGGACTATCCTCTGGTCTATGTACCACTCAAACCCAGGCTCACAAGTCCTCAAGTAAAACCATGTATTGCTGATCTCTTAATCAGCATATTTAGACATCCTCATATCCTGGGTAGCCACCTCTCTTTCAGGCTTGTTTATTTAATCTAATGGCTACCCCATCCCAACGTCGGAGGGTCAGTGATTTGAGCTCCCACATGGTCCCTAATCAATCAACACTAGCTCGCTTTTACTTGCTTAGTTATAGCAACTGGTTTCTACAGTTTGTTTTTCAGCCAACTATTTTCTTTACAGTCATTTAAACTGTCCTGTTCCCTCTCTCTTTCAACCACCAGAAGTCCTGCAGGAGAATGCTCTTTTTGGTGCCTACATTGAAGTCAACTGGAAGAACAGGTGTCTAAACTACTGAGCCATCTCCCCAGCCTTAGAAGTCCCATTGCATATTCATGACCCTGACTCTATATACACCTCTCCCTCTGGCCTGGCGGCCCAAATGTCTGCCAGCATAACATGTCTCAGAGGCACTTCAAGCCTTCATTTGTGACTCCTGTTTCCCAGTCTGCTTCAGGGAACAGAAACCTCTCCCCCCACAGTTGCGCAAGTCAGTGACTTGGGAGATACTGTCCAGCTAGCTGCCAGGGCTCTGTCACTGTCCTCGGCTCACCGCTGGTCTCTGTATTTGTGTCACAGCATAGTTTAGCCAAACAGCTAAGAGCATGTTCATCATCTTGTTCCTTATAATTCATTCACTTCATTCAGTCACGATGTGGTCCATGCAGAGTTGGCAGATGCTAGTGATAAGGTAAGATCAAGGAAGGCAGAGGCGACCGTGAGAACGTCCACTGATGTTCAGGATGAGCTTGGGCAAACAAGACTATAGGCTTGAAGCAGACGGTGTGCTCAAGGCAAGCTGAGCCTGACAAGCCTTCGTTTAAGTGTTGCGAGATGGTTGGGAGCTCGCTGCAACCCACATTTGCAGTTTTAGAGAAAGTTCAAGTTGGAGCTAAAAGCCAGAAAGCCGCTGGCACCGTGGGTCTGTCCAGAAAGTTCACGACATGAGGCAGCGTGCAGCCAGGCCACAAGCTGGCTGATTTGTGGAGCAGGAGCGCTCAGAGAAAGTAGAATTTGTCTAGGTTCGCTATCTTTGCTCATTTTATTAAACTTTAACTATTCGGATAAACTGAGACAGACAGAAAACTATAATATTCTATAATGGTAAAGCGTTCTGCATTTATGGTTTATTTTGATGCTAAAGAATCTTCAATTAAATCTTCAACTTAGGTTTTTAAAGCTCAGACTTACCAGGGGAAAATCTGTAAAATCCTAGCCATACAAAAGCTGTTAACTTGTAAACTATTCATTTAGTACCAAGCTTTATTTAGCCTCTGGGGCACGCCTGTGTTCTATCAGAGGAGGGCAAAAAGCCTAGCTATTATCTCTCACTTTAATCCTGGCCCTAATTTGAGGTTTCTAATCTGAGTTCCTGAATTCCCACAGGGTGGAACAGTTAGTTAGGCCATAGAGACCAGATACCAGGCCCCACTGCCTTTGTAACTTCTTAGATCACGACCCCCGAGTGTCTGCAGCTTCTGTAATTAGTGAACAGTTTTGCTTGATTTACTCCAATATATATATATACACACACACACACACACACACACACACATATATATATATATATGACATCTTCTAAGATGCGGGAAAAACCCCCAAATCTTTAAACCGGCTGTTGTTAAAAACTGGCAGATATCAAAGCCCTAGAACATTAACCTAAAATGGAATTTTCTGTAATAAAATGAAAATTGTAAGAAGATAGAAAGGAGAGGGAAGGTGACCCAGAACCACAGTCATCAAGTTATAAACAGGAAGACTGTTCTAGAATCCAGCAGCACTATAGTGTGACTACATAATTCATTGTATTATAAACAGTTAAAATAGTAAGTTTAAAAACCTTTTTGTTATGGGAAGGTGTGTTTGCAGAGGTCAGAGGACGACTCTGTGGGATTCTCTTTTTCCACTTAGGTGGGTCCAGGGAGCAAAGTCAGGTTCCACCCTTGCACGGCGAGCACCTCTTCCTGCGGAACCTCCCCAGCCCTAAATTATATATTCTAGGGACTAGAAGAGATGGGCTCAGATTTGAGATGGCAAATATTTAAGGAGACAGAAATGATAGTTACTATGGTTTGACCATTGTATGTATGTATGCATGGATCAAATTCTATATGTCACAAATATGTGCCAATTATTATGTTAAATTAAAAAAAACAATGAAGGGAAGAATTTTGCCATGTACCAGTAAGGGAACACTGGGCTTATAAAGACAGTGTTTATATTATAATCAGCTTGCTTGCCTGTAAGTCTTAGATGGCCATTGTTTTCGCCCATGGCTAATGCAAGCCACTAGCTGGTTAGCATTCTTGCCTGCCTTTCTTTTATCAATGAAATTTCATTATTGTCTCACCCAAGTTTTCATCTAGTTGTTTCTCTTTCTGGTACCTTCATATTTTGCCTGAAAATAAGAAGAGTTTCTACTTCCAAAGACTTCTTTTTAGAGTACTAAAGTATTAGCGCCAACTTGCAAACAGCAGAACTTACCTGGGGTCACGGGGATCGTGGTGGTGACAGGCATGGCTGTAGTTGTGGGAATTTTCTTGGGCCTGAATTTGTAGTGACCAATAAATCCATCTGCTGTTAAACTTAAGTCTGATAAAAACTGAATGAGAAGTTCATTTCTCTCAGACACGATCGGCCTAGGAGAGAAACACATTTATTAAGTTTACATGACACCTCTCTGAAAATGTCAAATCTTGTAGCTTTTTTTCTTTCTTTGTTGTTGTTTTTGTTTTTCTGAGACAGGCTTTCTCTGGGTAGTCCTGGCTATCCTGGAACTTGCATTGAAGATGAGGCTGGCCTTGAACTCAGAGACCTTCAGGCCTCTTCCTCCCAAGTGCTAGGACTAAAGGCGTGAACCATCACACCTGGCTAAAACTTCTAGCTTTTTATTCATTTGTTGACAATAGATTAGCAACTTGCTGTAAATATAAATTCAAAACGCTTAAAAGAATACAAGTCCTAGCACTGGACCTTCATAAGGACCCTATTGTCATCCTCTTTCTGTAGAATAGGTAACTGAACCTAAAATTCAGTGATCTTCCCAAGCACGCAGGAACCAGGATTTGAACCCAGGGCCCAGAGACTCTGGAAATAGTGGACGATGTTGGGACCAGAGTGAACACTGTTTCCCTTGCCCGACTCGTGAGTCTGAACAGAGTCTGCCACTCACACCGGCTGCGGCTGCTGGAGAATCTGAGGGGCAGAGGTGATGACACAGAGGGGCTCAAAGACACCACACTTCATCTCTAAAGGGCGGTCTAACGCCTGCCATGGCGGCTTTTCTCTTTATAATCCCCGCCAGGGCAATGCTGATAGGAAAGAGAGCAGGTGACTCCTGATCGGTAGCCATAACGCCATGAGGAGCTCTCGCGTTAGGGACGTGTTGGTTAGTTGGAACCACAGGGTTAGAGCTGAAGTAAGCCTCGAAGGCCCCCTGCATCTTAGTGGTCGTTGTATGAAGCGCCAGTCTCACTTCAGCTGCTGTTATTTCCTAAACGATGGCGACAGAGCCGTTTGCTAATTTTATTTAAAAATTAATTCATAAGTAGAAAGAGATGAAACAAGTTATATGATTGAGTCAGTCAGTGATTTGATGAAGTTCCTTTTGCATTTGGGCTGTGACAGCCATGATGAGCAGCTCCCTTCGGCACCACCTGCTGGGAGCAGGCAGATCCGTACTTGAACAGACCAGAGGGAAGAACTGTGGACTGCCTCTGTCTTGAGTGAAAGCCGTGTGACGCGAGTGTGGGACCAACAGAAGCAGGTGTCCTATGACCTCCGTCATTTCCCATCCCCAAAGCAGCTAGGACCGTGCAAAGAATGCTTCAGGGATTCAAGCTCTTAACAGAAACATTTTAACTTGTTATGAAAACCATGAATTAAGCTGGGCAGTGGTGGTGCACACTTTTAATCCCAGTGCTCAGGAGGCTGAGGCAGGCAGATCTCTGAGTTCGAGACTAGGTTGGTCTACAGAGTGAGTTCTGGGACAGTCATGGCTACACAGAGAAACCCTGCCTGGAAAAACAAACAAACAAGCAAACAAACAAAAACAGAAAAGGAAAAAGAAAATATGAAATAAAAATTTTAAACTTCCCTGTAGATGATTCTCACCTACAATTACAAACAAGACACACTAATCTTGTTTAAATGATAAATTGCTACAAGCACTCCCTAAAGGAAACAATGGAGTCCAGTCAGGGTGGCCTACACAAGAAGGTGCCGTTCTGGTGACCAGGCCCTGACTTTTCTTTGAACTAACTTGGAGACATTGTATCAGAAATTGATTTTTTTTCAAGGAAGAGTATTTTAGTAACAAAATTAGATTTTTGCTGTAGTGCTTTGTGGAACTATAACAGACCACAGTGCACTGAGAACCCAGCACTGCAACTACAAGCTGACGTTTTGGAATAACTAGGAAGGGGAGACAAGGGTGGAGAAGCTGAAAGCTTATGACAAACCCAGGAGTTCTATCTGATGGAGATCTGCTTGAAGCCTTGCTTTTCCTGCTGCTAGCCCATGGCTGGGCTGGTGACAGAGACACCATCTCCAGCAAATAGAGAAAATATATTCTTTTCATCCAAAATGGTTGCAGGGAGAAGAAAAAACCACAGAAATCATTCAAGATATTTGAGTGGCAGATGTTTTTCCCCCTTTAAGGCGAGAAAGGAGTCTAACCCAGGCAGCTGTATCGGGATTCCGGAACGTCTCGAGCAGGAGGACTGAGGACTAAGAAATAAAGGGATAACAAGAGGAATGAGTTAAAGCTGGGGTTAGGTGAGCCACAGGGGCTGACGACCCAGGCCAACGAGTTAACTAGGATCACAGTTCCTTACATACCCCTCAAATGGGGAAGCAGAAAAAAAGGCATAAGCATGAGACAGCAGAATTACAGGGAGCTCAGAATAGCTCAAGTTCCCCTTTAGGGAGGTACATTTCGGGACAGCAAACAATGCGTTTCCCACCCTAGTGTCTGGAACATTTAACCATGTACATACAAGGGTGGGGGTGGGGCAGGTCAACTGCCAGTTCCCAAACTCCCCCCTCGCCCCACCCACCATGCCCTCTCCCCAGTCTGTAGCTGGCCTTGCTTGGCATGACTAGGTGAGGGGCAAATGCCCACATGGCATCATCAGAGCCAATGGGCAGTGTCCAGTCCAGGCTAGCCCCCAACACGCGTCAACATGGCTTTTCCCCAGCATTCTGATAGACACCGAGGAACAAGTGTTTCAGCGCTACACGGATCCTCCTAGGGAAACAAGTCCCTGGCTCTTTCTTTTCTTCTCAGAAGTTCCCATTCTTCCTGATGCTTGAGCTCCCTTAGCAGGTCTGTGACACGGGTGGGGGCGTCTGCCCCTGGGGCACCGCCAGCCCTGCCTCCATGTGTGCACGTGGATGCTGGACCCCGTGTTTGGGTGCCTGGTCTTCGCTGCTGCTGGTGGACAGGGCTCCACTGTTAGGGGACCCAAACCTTTGCCAGTAAACAACATAACGTTTTCCAGAAAAGAAAGGTAATTAGGGAACTTAGTAGGACGTAGGTTTAGAGTCCTTAAAATACTGGTGATACAAATGGGCACTACTTACACAGGTGGGCTGTCACCACAGAACTTTCCAATTCTTCTAGCGTCGTTGACTTCCCCACCGTTAAACACAGCCACATAGTCGTACCGGCAGTAGTTGTCTCGCTCGACATCGAACTTCTCAAACTTTAGCTCTATAAGCTTCAGGGAGCGCACAGCATGGAAACGTCAGTAACCTGAAACTATGGTAACTGTATGGTACACATGGTTATAACTACACGGTAACCGTATGGTACACATGGTTATAACTACACGGTAACCGTATGGTACACATGGTTATAACTACATGGTAACTGTATGGTACACATGGTTATAACTACATGGTAACCGTATGGTACACATGGTTATAACTACATGGTAACCGTATGGTACACATGGTTATAACTACACGGTAACCGTATGGTACACATGGTTATAACTACATGGTAACCGTATGGTACACATGGTTATAACTACACAGTAACCGTATGGTACACATGGTTATAACTACACGGTAACCGTATGGTACACATGG
Organism: Arvicola amphibius; assembly: GCF_903992535.2. Taxonomy (NCBI): domain Eukaryota; kingdom Metazoa; phylum Chordata; class Mammalia; order Rodentia; family Cricetidae; genus Arvicola; species Arvicola amphibius. The sequence goes on along the minus strand of NC_052049.1, from coordinate 162,078,991 downwards.
TTATAACTACACGGTAACCGTATGGTACACATGGTTATAACTACACGGTAACCGTATGGTACACATGGTTATAACTACACGGTAACCGTATGGTACACATGGTTATAACTACATGGTAACCGTATGGTACACATGGTTATAACTACATGGTAACTGTATGGTACACATCTATCATGGCGACTATAAATAATAATAATGTACATTTAAAATTGCTAAGAGCATAGAGTTTACACGTTGTCAAGGTGCGCAACTACAAGTGTAACCATGCTCGATGAGGGATATGCTAATTAGTTTAATCGTAATGTTTCATAAGCTATGCACCATCAAAGCATCACACTCTATATTGTAGGTATTTACAATGTTTATTTGCCAAGTATACCTCAATAAACCTAGGGAGAAAAAGAATAAAAGGGGGGATCTATCTGAAACCCGGGTGTGTGTTGGAGTGATAAAGGGACCTGTATACCAAATCCATTCTTCTCTGGAAAACAATGAACAGAAATCAAAAGTATTGTCTAAGATCTGGGTGTGGCATGTGCGCACGGGGTGTATGGTCATGAGACGTGTAGATTTCCCCTTTTGGGAGGAGACAAACGTTCTGATCATTTGTAAAGGAGTCAGCTTTGGGACGAAAGGCTCGGGGACCTGGGAGCTGACTAGAGCCGCTGAAGCGTGAGGCCTGCACTGCGCACACTCCAAGTGCAGTCACGTGAAGCTGACTAGAGCCGCTGAAGAGTGAGGCCTGCACCGTCGTCACGCGGGGCGTGCTTTATTTTTGAAGAGGGTGCACAGAAGAACTGATACACAAAGTGAGTTTTTAAACCTTTCCTTTTTTCCCCTCTAGTACTAAGAACAGTGTCCTAAGTCAGTCATGTGACTAGCACATTTTACTTTCATAAACCATCATTATTCCCCTGCTACCCTTAACAAGCAGTTTTGCTGGGAACATTTTCAGTAGAAAAATCTTCCTGGGTCACTAACACCTGTGGCGCTTAGCGGCTATCCAGTCTTACTGGGCTCTAGGTAGCCAGGGACCCTGTCTGCTAATTCATGGAGGATTATGGAAATTAATTCCCACTAGACGAAGGTTATTCATTCCCAGCTCAAGACGATGCTTGCACATCAGTCCGAGCAAAGGCGGCAAGAGCAAGGGTGTTTCAGTTGGACACAGGCCAATTTTGATTGCATCATAAGTGCCATACATGTGATATTCACCTGCCTCTAAGAAGGCAGCCTCTATAGTGGGGGAGTCCTGCCTTAGTCATGCTAAAAATTGCTTTCAACTATGTTTCAAAATCTCCACTGGGGCCACTGACTTTTCACCGGCAACTAATAAAATACTTTCCATTTAAAGATTGGCTGAACTTACTTGCCCTAAAAATGAAAGAGCTTTTGGAGAGGCGGTTAAAAGGGACTAAGAGGAGAGAGGGGAAAGCTGGGACTTCTCCAGAGGCATCTGAAGAACATTCCAGGGACTGCACAGAAATTCCACAGGGTTTAATTTTCCTGCTGTTTTTCCTCTTTGGACAGAACTGCCTGCGGGTTCCAAATACCTCAATGCTGGTGAAAAATTCAACTGAGTGGTATCAAACAAACCCGAAATTCCCAATAATGGGGGAAGAACCATAAGAGAAGAGATGTGACTGTAATTTGGGAGCTAATGACATTGACCTTATTTGGTCAGCTATATTAACAATGCCATAGATCAACACAATTTCAAGAATTACATAATGGTTTTAAGTATTTCAAAAATATACTTTTAAATATTACTATAAACTGCAGTCCCTTCAACAGACATGCAGTCTTTCATTATTAACTAAACGGCTCTATTTCTAGTCTTTAAATGAAGACTGGGTTTTGAGCTATGGTCACAGTGTGGATATCTGCATTTGGATGTACATGGTGTTCACCCCAGTGACTTGCATAGTGTGTTTGCCTGGATCATAACTGATGTTAAAAACAAACACGTGGCAAGTATCATGGTGTTATAGAAGTGGCTCGGTGTGGAAGAGCATTGGTTGTCTTTTCAAAGGACTGGGGTTCGATTCCCAGCACCCACATGGCCGTTCACAATCATCTGTAACCTCAGTTCCAGGGGATCTGATTTCTTCTTCTGGTCTCCACAGGCACCAGGCACACACTTGGTGCACAGACATACATGCAGATAAAATACTCATACACAGAAAATAAAAGTAATTCAATCAAATCATTTAGAAAGCAGTATTAGCATGCTCACCAGAGAGTGTTTAGACTAAAGTCAGTAGTATGTGAAACAATAATAACTTTAAAGATTTATTTGTAAAATTTCCTAAAGACCCATCTATTTCTGTATCAAATTCTGTCCTACAGTGGTGGTTCCTAAAAAGGTCAGAAATTCATGCAATCACATATTAATAACTACTGAAACACTGGATCTCAGAGGACTGGTTTAGAGCAGTAGTCCTTGCTGTGGATCTTGACTCTTAGGGTTGCTTATCAGATACCCTGCATATTGGGCACTTCCATTACATTCCTTAATAATTATGAAGTAGCAATGAGAAGATTTTATGATTGGGGTCACCACAACATGAGGAACTGTATTAAAGGGTCGCAATGATAGGAGGGTTGAGAACCACTGCTTTAGAGGAACAGATATGGAATCTGCACACATTTTGTTTCAAACAACCCCGATCCTCAAAAGCTGATGTTCTATCACCATGGGGGTTCCTTGAAGGCTCTGTGGCTGCTGCCTGGCTTTGCTGGAGCTGGGCTGTCTGACAATGGAGATGTTGTGGTGTGCGCATGCTTGAGGACCCTCCTCCCCACGCTGCTAGGTGCTGATGCTTGCGCTTCGTATCTGCCCCAGGCCCTATGTGGAATTTGTATTTTCAAAACTGTTTTGAAAGTTATAATTACATAATAGAAAAATCAGAATCCATGGCTTTGCAAGTCAGAGAGTGCAAAGGGCAACTTTAGCCTGGGTCTTCGTAAGGATAAGTACTGGTGTCCATCTGGGCTTTCCTTGCTCGCGTCTTTAACTCTCGAATCCCAGAGGCAGGGGCTCACACGGGGGCAGTTCACACATACTCACTTCCGTCACATTTTCTGGAGCCTCACCTGGTTCTTCGGGGCAACGATGTGCCACACACAAGTAACTCCTATGGGGTAGTCTCGGTCTGGCCAGTTGGGGGTTTTAAAAGAGCCGGAAGGTTTCTCAAGGCGTCCTCCACAGTACCTGTCTCCTGAAGTCATTAAATATAAAAACATACAAGTTTATACCGTAACATGGGTCACAGTCCGTACAATCACCGGAGGTCAGGAATGAGAACATCAGGGGGTATCACAGCACGTCAGGGCAATGGTAGGGGATGCTCAGTTTTCTCTTTAAAAAGAAAACGATCACACAATCTGTTCTACACATCCAGTTTGTTTGTTTCTGCGATGGTCTAACACAGCCTAGGCTAGACATGAACTCACTATGTAGCCGAGTCTGGCTTTGGTGCTCCTGCCTCCACCTCCTACTGCTCTGATAACTGACACCTCATCCCTACAGCCAGTTCACGAGTACTCTGTCATTGCCTGGCGAGTCACAAGAGAGGGAAGGCGTGGGGTCAGAACCACAGCTTTTCTGGTGTTTCCCCCTCTTTTTGAACAAAATATTCCCACTCATTCAGAGTTGTAGACGGTGCAAGGAATCAGGTTCTAAGAATTCTCAAGGCAATTGTTCATTGGTTATTTATTAAAGTTCCACAGAAAAAAATTAAATTAGCTGTTATACACGATTTTCATTACTATCATCTAGTATTACACACACACACACACACACACACACACACACACACATATAACTACTATATAACATCTAGTAACACTTATGTAATACATTGTCGAGGTCTTCAGTTCATAAAAAGAATACATATGTACAGGTCTGAGGACATAGGCCAGGTGGTAAGGTGCTGCTGAGGCCCTGAGTTTGAATCCCAGAACCCAGTAAAAAATGCCAGGCATGGTAGCATGTGCTCACAATCCCAGCCTGGGGAGGTGGAGGAACATAGCCCCTGGCGCCTCACTGGCCAGCCGGTGGAGCTCAGCTGGCAAGCTCCAGATGCCCGCTTGAGAGCCTATCTCAAAAATAAGGTGGAGGATCCCCGGTAGCAATACCTGAAGTTGATGTCTGTCTTACACACGTGTGTTTGAACACATGAAGGGTCACATGACCATGTATACACACAGCCACACCCACACAAAAGTATGCTTATAAACTTTCAGCAGTACAGGAAAGCATACAAGTAAAAAAATTACCCCAGTCCCACCACCTAAAATCAACCACAGTTAATATTGAACGAATCTTAATTTAGACATTGGACACATGGACTGACATGTCCTGGCATGTATTGCATATATATTGTTAAGTCAAGGAAATAGTTTTAGAAATCTATTTTGATATAAAGTTACAAATTTAATTTCACTTAGAATTAACTTACAAATAACTGAGTTGAGACTAAAGGAACAAAGTATTTCTTTGACATAGAAGATTCTTAAAACATACTTAAATTTAAGAAATCATATTATAAGAACTGAGTTTAGGATATTTTCTAAACTATGAGTGAAAACCTCAAGCATTTAAAGTAGACAGAATATAAAGTCCTCTGTGTCCCCATCAGCCATTGTCAACAGTTACAGGTTCTGTTTTCTCCCTGTTGCTACCCAACCCCCACCACCTGCTTCATTGTTTTGTTTGTAATTTCACAGGTTTGGGGAGGTAAATTCACCAATCTTAACCTTTGCATGACTGACAGATGAACACACCCATTGTGAGCCGCGCTTCTGAGGTAACACAGACGCCGCCTATCACAAACTCCTGCCATGCCACTCTCCTGAAAGCCTTGCACCTTAAGTTTTTTTTTGTTTGTTTGTTTGTTTTTTTTTTGTTGTTTTTTTTTTTTTGTTTTTTCGAGACAGGGTTTCCCTGTAGTTTCTAGAGCCTGTCCTGGAACTAGCTTTTGTAGACCAGGCTGGCCTCGAACTCAGAGATCCGCCTGCCTCGGCCTCCCGAGTGCTGGGATTAAAGGCATGCGCCACCACCGCCCGGCTTGCACCTTAGTTTTAATGCAGAGCTTTGTAAGAACTGAGCCCCGTAGGGTCACCCTTCTGGTCTTCTGTGCCTTACTGTAATGTCCGACAGGGTCTTTCAGGTGGCGTCACCTGCGCTTGTACTTTAGATTGCCGGGAGGGGAAGTATTCTACTATTTGCGAACACTATAAGTGGTGTGCCCGTTCTTCTGCTGATGTTTATTTGGGGTTGGGTCCTTTGGGGATATTTATTGCTGTGATAAGCAACTTGGGCAGTGGCAGTGGATTATGGGATTTTATTGATTTACATATTCTGATCACAGTCTATGATGAAGGGAAGCCAGGGCAGGAACTCAAGGCAGGAACTGAAGAAGAGGTCATGGAGGAATACTGCTTACAACCTTTCTCCCCAAGGTTTTCTCAGCCTGCTTTCTTATACAATCTAGGACCACTAGCCCCGGGGGTGGTACCATCCATAGTGGGTTTGGTCTTTCCATATCAGTCACTAATCAAAAACTTGCCCAGACTTGCCTACGGATGGAGGCATTTTCTCAGTTGAGAGTCTCCTTTCTGGGCGACCTCGGCTTGTGTCAAGCTGACCTGCACACGTTGTTAGCGAGGCTGCTCAGATTATTTTTGTGCGCATCTTTTCCGTTAACATGTATTTTCATTTTTTTTTACATTAATACCCCCAAAATGCACTGCTGGGCCAGAATAGACACAGATGTTTAACTTCACTGAACAATCAGCGGCACTGAAACATCTGTTAACACCTAAGAGTTTTATTGTCGCTTCCCAGCTCCCAAGGAGTGAGCTCATTGGTTGCTTCCCAGCTCCCAAGGAGTGAGCTCATTGGTCGCTTCCCAGCTCCCAAGGAGTGAGCTCATTGGTCGCTTCCCATTCTTGGTTCCACACCAGGTTATCAGATTTTTAGCCAACATAATGGGGAAGTAGCGGCATCTCACTGTGATCTTTTTTTTAAATTAAGATTTTATTTATATTTTATGTGTATAAAACATGTTTGTGCGTATATCCAGTGTTTGCCTGAATGTGTTATCTGCGCACCATGTGTGTGCAGTGCTCACAGAGGCCAGAGGAAGCATCAGCTCTCCTGCGATGAGCGTTACAGTTCCTGGTCGTCTGGAAGACCAACCAGTGCTTTCAACCACTGAGCCATCCCTCAGCCCCTCCCTGTCTCAATTTGCATTTTTCGAATGAGTAACAACATTGGCCGTTCATAGCGTCCTCCGTGAAATGCTTGTACAAGTGTTTGGCTCGGTTTGTATTTATTGAGATTCTTCTGCTGTTGGGTGCTATTTTTACGTGTTCTGAGTATAAACCGGCACTTTGTGAACATCTCCTCTAGTGGTGTGGATTGCCTGTTCAGATCTATAATGGTATAATTTAATACATACCGACTTTAATTTTGATGAAGTTCACATGGTAAATGTCTTTCTCATCTTTTTTACTTTCAGTCAATTTGGTCTTTGTATTTCGGGTGGTTCCTGAGAGACAACTTGTGCCTGGACTGGCTTTTCATCAGTTCTAACAATAGCTTTCTTCTATTTGGGTGTATTTATGGATATCTTGGGTTTACTGTGCCTGTTGCTATTTTTTTTCAATTTGTTCAGACCTTTTATTACATGTGTTCTTCCTCCAAGTGATGGAGGAGTGTCTATGTGTTACTTTCATTGGTTAATAAAGAAACTGCCTTGGCCCCTTTAATAGGACAGAAAATTAGGTAGGCAGAGTAGACAGAACAGAATTGTGGGAGAAAGAAAGCAGACACTTCAGGCAGTCGCCATAGGCAGTCGCCTTGCCTCTCCTCTCTGAGTCGGAAGCAGGTTAAGATCTGTCCTGGTAAGCGACCACCTCATGGTGCTACACAGATTACTAAATATGGGTTAAAGGAAGATGTGAAAATTAGCCAATAAGAGGCTAAAACTAATGGGCCAGGCAATGTTTAAATGAATACAGTTTCCGTGTAATTATTTTGGGTAAAGCTAGCTGGGTGGTGGGAAGCGGCCAGCCGCTTCTATCTTTCTACATCCAAGCTTTCTTTAAGTGGGCAATTTGCATAGATCTTCTGGTTTTAATGGATGTTCTACACACTTAACTCATTATAACCTATACAGTGGTCATTCTGGACATTTTCGTGTGTGTGTGTGTGTGTGTGCGCGCGCGCGCACTTAAGCCATCCTTTGTTGTCAAATATAAGACATTATTATATCTTCCATAATACAGTGTTCATGTTTTAGTCATGAACACACGTGGAAAGAGATCAAAAGACAACACACTACGCTCTCGTCTATGCTAACCACTCCCAGTGGGCGTCCTTCACTGCCTTCAGACCGGGCCCTGCTGTCATTTTCCTCGACATGGTCTGCCATCAGCATTTCCTGCGGCACACGGTGAAAATGTCTCTGAGATTTTCACAGCACACATTGTGAGTGCTTTCCTGTTGGAAAGCTGGCAGGAGAAGATGCCTGGCATCCTCATACCAGCACTTGGAGATGCCATGACGGTGCCCTCTGCTTCCTCCGCTGCTCACAACAGAAGGCCAAGCTCGGCTCTTTTTACTCTCGGTTTATCTGCTTGGCTTTGGGAATTTTATCCTTTGAGTTCCGTAATTCAAGTATAATGGACTAAGCGTTTTTTTATTTTTATATTTCCTTTTTATTTATCCTGCTTAGAGTTTATTGTCTTCTTGGCTGTATCGGTCCATGTACTTTGCTCAATCTAGGTGCAGCTAAGCCATTTTTCTTTATATTTTTGTTTCTATACTATTATAATTGTTTTACAGATAAAACACATACGTCAGGCAATTTGATATTACTTCTCTGGTCTTTTGGTCTCCATTTTCTTCAATCTTTTCTGTGATGGTATTCAGAGTGGTAACTTCTATTTGTGGGGAACTGTTTCTGCAACCTCCAGGCTACTTTGTAGGTAAATTATAAATATCAAATTCTGTATTTTCTAGTTCGAGCCTTTGTCTTTAAATTGTAGTGTTTTATTTTATTTGAATGTGCATTGGTGTTTTGTCATGGGTGTTGGGTCCCCTGGAATTGGAGTCACAGACAGCTGTGAGATGTCACATAGGTGCTGGGATTAAACCCGGGTCCTCTGGAAGAGCAGTCAGTGCTCTTAACCGCTGATTCATCTCTCTAGCTCCTCATTCCTGAAAGTGTAGTTTTGCTGTCAAAGACATGGGTAGATTTCTGTGTATGTTTTGAACTCTATGCTTTTGTCTAGCACCCTGCTAGGATTTCTCCCTCAATGCTCTGGCTGTACTGTCAGCCCTCAATCCTGTTCTTTTGACTTCTCAGTCTAGTCAAACCCAGGGCAGATGAGCAAGTACCCTGGAGCAGGGGGCTGGGGATCCAGTTAGCCTGCCCAGAGGGCTGGGGATCCAGTAAGCTGCAATCTTCCTTCAAAGTGCTTCCCCAGAGAGCTCCTACAAACTGACATCAAAATATCCCAAGACACAGCACAGCGTTAAGTAAAATGAGAAAGTTATGAAATGATATGTGATTTCACTTAGGTTTGTAAATAGTTGTTGCAAAAGTACATGAATGTAAATAAACATGGAGAGAAAGATATAGAAACCCTTGGCTATGCCTTTTCGGAGGATGAGGTTCAAGCTTCTCATTCAACCTCATGAATTTAATATTTGACTTTTTACAAACATACATTTGGACTTTCTGAAAAGGACAGACTTTGCAGAATGATCTCTTAGTAACTTGTTGGCGTTCCTTGGCTCTTTGAGAACTGCCATTGTGCTTTGTAGGAGGAAACATAACAGTAGGCAATGAATCCCCATGACCCACCATCATTATTGTCACTGCCCCTGTGTGAAAACGGGTACCTTTTCCATCTGGGGCAGCAGCAGAGAAGGTGGCCATGAAGCCACTCCCGGCAGTGTTGGCGTCAGAAATCATTTGCACCATCATCTTGTTGCCACTGGCTACGAGGGATCCTGGTCGGAATGTGCCACAGAAGCGCCCGATGCGCTGGCCATTGGCGTGGCCGTTGTACACATCCACGAAGTCATAACGGCACAGGTTGTCGCTCTCCAGGTCTATGAATCGGAAATTCAGAACGACCACTTTGCCCTCGGGGACCTGTCAAGAAAAAAAAAGCCAGATAAAAAACTGGATCAAAAAAGCAACATCTATGGCCTGTCAGCCCTAAAGACAGAAGTACACCAGGGCCGTAAGATGGGGGTTCAGGGTGTGGAGGTGGGGGGTTGCCTCAGGGCAGAGTCCTTGCATGTGTGAAACTCTGGGTTGGATCCCAGCAACCACACACTCATAAACAAGTAAGTGACTCAAGGTGATTTTCTTTTCAGGGCTAAACTAAACCAGGAAGAGTTCCCAGCACACTGCTTGGGACCTATTCTGTAAAAGAATTTATCTCAAAGCCGCAGAATGCTGGACTAATCTTATTAGTTGTCGCCATTGTTTATAAAAAATACCAGTTCCAGACATGTTTCTTGGCAAAGAAACACTTTGAAACATCATTTTATTTTAGTTTAGTTTTTGCAAATGAAACAAAGGACAACCTCACTATAGAGTATGCTTCTGTAAAGTTCAAAGTTAAGAGCTTGGCAATTGTATCGTGATTTTTCAGGTAATTCGACTGAGACCAGGAAAAAAATGAACCAAAATCTATATTAAGTTAATTGGATACTTGTTGATTCATCTCTTCTTAAAGTCACTACACTTTAAAACATTTTGATCTGTTTTCCCTGGGTGGCAAGTGTGTCTGCCAGGTGGCGCTGAATTTCTCCGCCCAGCAATCTTTCCTCTGTCTTCTTTTCTTGGTTGTAACTTCCCCATGGAATTCTAATGGTGCTTCCTTCTTTGCCCTGTGAGGAGGAAGGAGAAAATGTCTACCAAGGCATTTGGAGGGATGGCTGGTCACCAGTCTCAGTCATGTGGCTTTTACTTTCTTTATTCAAGTGCTCCGCCCTAAGGTTCAGATAGCATGCTTTGTCTTCAACCACGTGAGTTCACTCTCAGGATTTTCCTCTGTACCCACGATGTGACAAAGGTCAAAGCTGGAAAAACATGCCTGCAAGTTTAAGCTGATTGGCTCTGCATCTGTCTGGAGGGCCTCAGAATGAAAGGCCAGAGATACTAACACTGACCTGCTTTTCCCAGGGCACCTTTTGTTTGGCTACAGTAAAATAATGTATTTTCAGTGCCATTTAATTTTTCTGTCAAACCCATATACAACCCACAGGGGAAATTGTGGTGGAAAAATCCCAAAAGGGCACCCCCCCCCCCCCCCCCCCACTTTGAGATAGGGTCTCAAGTAGTCCAGGCTAGCACAGACCTCGATATGTAACTTTGGATGATGTGAAATTCTGCCTCTACTTCCCACATGCTGGGACTGCAGGTACATGCCACCAGGCTGTGGTTTAGAATGGTCAAGGAATTGAACCCAGGGCCTCATGCTCACCAGGCTAGTACTCTACCAACTAAGCCACATATTCCAGCACTCCATGCTTACATTCTAATTGCTAAATATTTGTATTAATTGTGCAAGTACCAGAAACTCCAGAGATGTGACCTAAGAACCTAAGAGAAAATGCAGCTTACTGTTTAAGGTTTCTCACAAACGCAAGGCATTGCTCTTTAGAAACCTTTGATTCCAAATCTTCTCCAAATGCTCGCATATGATGCAAACACTTGACAATTATTTATTTTGGTGGCAATTAGATGACGCTGTTGTTTTGTGAGATGATATTGGCTAGGGGATTCATTATCTGCCTGGAGGAGAAACAAATCCCACGTCCGAGCTTTCTCCAGTCAACAGCCGAGTTCTGCGTGGACCAAGGCCAAAGGCTGCGGCAATGACCTCAGTACACCCACAGCCCCTGGGATGTCCTATTGTCACAGGCACACTTGCCAAGTCACTTGATGCCAGGGCTCCTGCCAGCACACAGAGGAAGTGCATTCGAAGCTGGCAGTTTGCATTTTCAGGGAAGGATGAGCAAAATGCAAACCCACAGGCAGCTTTGCTACGGAGGCCCAACGTCTGTAGCTGGTTCTGCTCCTGGTCTGCAGCTCTCCTCAAGGCATCACTTGCTACTCGCGAGAACAGATCTGCTTCTGCACCATGTTTGTTTGCTTTTTGTTGTTGTTGTTTTGCTAAGCCATCATTTCCAGCTTCCAGGGTTTCTCTTCTTTCTGGACATGGGAACGCTCCGGCCAGTTTATTCAAGCTTGAGAAGAAAGGTGCTCGGTCCATTGCAACACCGCACATGCGCCCCATATGTGGTCCAGAAGATTTTATGTTAAAAGTATGCATAAATATTTGGTTATTTTTCAAGATGGGAATAAATCAGAAGCGCATAAGATCTTGCTCCTATACAGCCCGTGTACATCTCAATACTGTTCTTAAGGGTAATCTTGCCAATGTTGAGAGAACAATTTTAATAGAAAAAAACATAATATTGTGAACATTTCCTTTTGTTCCTAGGAGTTTCATCGAAAATTTTAAACTCCTTTCACATCCAGGAGGGAGAAAACCCATCCACTGGGTTCTACAGAGAGCCAGGCACGCTGCCCTGCTGGGAACCGCTCCAAATCTTCCGGCTGCCTTTGGAACCATAATAAACCTGAACTCCGGGTGTCAGGTACATTTCTAAACACTCTCCAAGTTGTCTCCTACAACCGCTCCCAGTGACTCCACGGAGCTGGCGCTGCCATCAGCCCGGGAGATGGAAACTGAGATAGGGAGGTCAAGGCCCTACCTGCTGCAGCCCTTGACCGTCTCGTGCTTCGTCCCAAACAGTCTGTCTACCGTGCAGTTACTTTATGGTTTGAGGAGCACTCCAAAGATGGCTCCCACCTCAGGGCCCAATGCTCGGCCAATGCTTCCTCCTGATATTCTGTCAAATTCATCTTATCGTAGGTCTCAGCTCAAGGCTTACTTCTTCACGGAGGGCCACCGGAGCCCCTCAGGCACCATACACCGACCATGAGCATCACAATCTGGCACCCATATGACCACCAGCAGGGATGGTGTAGAGAGCAGAATTTACCTACAGGCAGCCAGCATGGTGCTCGGAAGCTATCCGCTGAGCAAATGACTACATTCCTGCAATCTTAAAAAGTAAAAGGCGGGCCTTGATTCCTACTGTTCATGCATATAATTATGCAAAATGTAAACTCACTTAAAAATACAGAGCAAACATTATTGACCTTAGGAACAGGAAAAGACATCACAATGGTTATAATCTAATGACTGTCTAAGGCCACTTAGCAAGCCTGTGGCAGAGCCAAAGATTTGTAGCTTGCTGTGTTTTGTTGGAATACATTGCTGGCTGGTTAGAGGTCACCGTCTGCCATAGCCTGGCAGCTTTCTCGAAGCTTGGTAATATACAAACTCCCCCCATCCCCAGCAAGGCTTCCTGATCTCTACCCGCCTTTATCTGGAGAATGTCCCTGGGCATGGAGGACTGACCTTATCTAAAAGCTGTTTCTAAAACCAGATGCCTGATTCATCTTTCGCTTGACCCTTGGCACAGATCCCTGCTAAGAAGACTTGTGCTGGAAGCCCTGCTATAGGAGCCATGACCACATACTAAGCCTTGTGATAGGAGCGTGCCACCTAATGCAAGTTAGGGTTTGTCCCGGCTCCCCAAACCTATATATTCCTTTTCACTCTGGAATAAAGCTGAGCCGATTCACTGAAGTCTGTCTCCCAGAGGGCTGTCTCCGCTCGTGTTCCACATACAAAGCTTTCTGTTACCTCTTCTGCCTTTTCCCCCTCTCGGGCTGATGGTTGACAGGCCAGAGGGAAGGAGAACCCCACAGTGTTCCCCATGACCTGGCTCTGGGAGCGACTAAGGGGAGGCTTCTCAAGCTCATTTCCTCTCTCTAATCACACAGGAAGTTCACATTTCCCAGCCTTCTTTGCAGGAAGAATGGGGCCATGTGAAGAGATCTGGACCAGCAGAAGCGATGCATCAAATATTCTGTATAATCCCTTTGGAGTTCTGTTTTGGTTTTAATGGAAGGATTCAGCAGAGGAAACAGGAGGTCCTAGGAGATGGCGCAGCTTCACAGGGAAGGACTTACTGCTGAGCACCAGGGCCCAGTACAGCCTCTCACAGAGATCAAGAACTATGTGCTAGGTTAGGCCACTGGGGTTTGGGGGAGCTGCTTGTTTGGGAAGCTCAGTGCTTTCTGCTAGTGACCCAGATAGTGGCATGCATCGGCTGTCCTTCCCCAACACCTCCATGACATGCAGCTGTCGTTGTTGCTGTTTTGGGTGTCTATATGTTCTTTATAGGCAAACATCATGGTGTGGCTCCCAGACAAAGCAGGTTCTGAAAATAGCCAAGGGGGGGAACAGCTTTGCCCCATGACAGCGATGGAGAACATGCTTGGCAAGCCGTACTTCATTAATATACAACTAAAATACAAGTCACTATAGAGGGGGCGTGGGCCATTTGGATTAATCGCAGAAGTGAGACAATGCAGAGTAACCGGGGCGCGGAGTGCTTGTCAGCTTTCTATTGTGATGACCTGCCTGGGATGATGGCTCTATAAGAACAGACGGTGTTTATTTGGACAGAGGCTTTCACAGGTTTACGCTGTTGCTTCTTAGCCTGTGATGAAGCCACATATCACGGTCAGGAATATGTGGCAGTGCCGAGAGGGGTTCATCGCAGCTAAGAAGTGAAAGAAAGAAGTAGGAAGGGGCCAAGATCTCTATTTCCCCCATTAGAGAAATGCCCTTGTTTCAGTTAGGATTTCTATGACTGATAAAACAACATGGCCAGAAACAAGTTGTGGAGGACAAGGTTTATGCCCCTCTTATAGCTTGTAGGCTGTTGTCCAGGGAAGTCAGGGCAGGGGCTCAGAGCAGGAACCTGGAGGCTCAGCCTTCCTAATGCTGCAACCCTTTAATACAGTTCCTTGTGTTGGGGTGACCCCCGACCAAAAAGAAAATTTCATTGCTATTTCATAACAGTAATTTTGCTACTGTTAAAAATCATAATGTAAGCCGGGCGGTGGTGGCGCATGCCTTTAATCCCAGCACTCAGGAGGCAGAGGCAGGCGGATCTCTGAGTTCGAGGCCAGCCTGGTCTACAAGAGCTAGTTCCAGGACAGGCTCTAGAAACTACAGGGAAACCCTGTCTCGAAAAACCAAAAAAAAAAAAAATCATAATGTAAATATCTGATATGCAGGGTGGTGTTCGGTGACCCTAGAGGGGTCACAACCCACATGGCTGTGATCCACTGTCCTAATGACACCCTAGGCTAAATGCTAAAACTTCCACACATGAGTTTTCAGGGCATGTTCAAGATCCACGCTACAGAATACAGCAACAGCTCTAAATTTAGTCTCTAAACACCACCACCACTACACTGACTCCTTTACCTGGCTAGACAGCTGGAGAAGAAGCGTCCAGCAACTATTTGTTGACCTGAGACCATAAACTAATCCCTTCCTCCTCTCTCTTCCCATGAGCATTTTCCCTTCTTAGAATAAAGTTTTTCCTTCATCTCCAACCATTGACTCCCACCCCAATTTCAAAGTTGGGCCAAACACTTCTTCTCTAGGAACCTGCCTCCCACACCTCCTCAGGCCATATCTAGGAAGAATTATCAATCCTCTCTCCCTGCCAGAGCCCATATCCTCTCCCCTTGGCAGACCACCAGTCACCGCCCGTCTCCCTGTGATCTCCGCCATGGCCTTCGCCTCAGAGTGCACAGCCAGGCAGTACCCCTCCGAGATCCGTCTGTGTAACTAAACACAGCAGCGAGGCCCAGGCAGCTGAGAAGGTTGGGGAGGTGGAGGAGTAGGGAAACATTTCTATCTTCATTTTCTTCATTTTAATCTAGGTGAGAACAGTTTTAGGCTTTTCTGTGCTATCTGATGATCTATTTTTCAAATCAACAAGTGCACCTTAAATACCAGGGAAGGACAGTCATAGCCAAAAGAGAAGAAAGAATAGAACTCCAAGAATCCATGAGGCCCAGAGCCTGGCAATACCTTCCTGGAGCAGGCTGGACCTCGCTGATGAGAGGCGGGACCTGGGACAAGATTGCTATGCCTGTCCCACCGGGCCTCCTTTGTCATTCTCCTTCAACCATGTGTACAGGGCTGGGAATTCTAAAGGCAGGGGTGGTAGCTTCTTTTTCTGAACTATGCTTCCTGATGGAAGACTTCGGACAGCCATACAACTAAAGGAAGCCGATTTCTCTCCTTCTTCAAAGAGTCATTTTAGGACATTCTTGCAGATCTCCAGAAGTTGTCAAGACGAGTTAATCCAGAACAAGATACACACAATGGGTGGAGATTTGGGGAAGGAAAAAGTGTCCCTGCATTAAACTCTGAGCCCATGCCACAGCTACTTTTAAGCACAACGGAAATAAAAGCCAGGAGAGCCTTTTATTAGTAGCTCCCTTTCCATCCATATAGCGCTGAAGGTTTCTTCTTTGTGTGTGCAAGCACGAGTGTGCGTGTTTCCGAGGCCGTGTACACGTGCACGTGGGTTCACACGTGTGTGCAGGAGTACGAGCCTGTGGAAGCCAGAGGTCACCCCAGACACTGTCCTCCAGGAGCTGTCCAGCTGGTGTTGTGAGAGTCTCTCACTGGGACCCAGGACTCTCTGATTAGGCTACGCTGACTGGACTGCAAGCCCCGGAGAGCATGCCTGGCTTTCTGCACGGGATCTGCGGACCAGATTCTGCAGCAGCATTTACCACCCTTGTTCTCGCCCAGCCTTCAGTGCATTCTTAAACAATCCGAAGTGTGATACTGCCAAACCTTTGTAAGGTAGAGCCTGTCTCTATCCAGCGACCTAAAGAAAGCGGTGGGGGGGGGGGACCCTGAAATGTCACTTTCGAGAATATTTCTGAAATCTTGAATTTAACTGGATAGATCTGTAATGGACCCTGAATATAAAATTATAATGGTATTTTACAAGGACTGAAACAAAAACCCTTCCCTTCTGCGGTCACGGCAAGGTAATTGAATAATTAAAACAGAATATATGGAGATGAGCATCCCATCCTCTCCCATGAGTCAAAAGGCTTCAAGGGGCTGCCTACAGTTGCCTCAAGAGAGAACTCGATTATTTGAAAATCTAATTTCTCTGTAAAAATGAATGTTGCTGACCACAATCTACAGCAGAACTACAGGCTCTAATGAGACGTTCCAGCCCAGTCCGTCTTCCCATCCCTGGCGTCTGCCTCTCACAGGTGACCAGTTTAACTCTGAGCTAGCCCTTCCAGGACTCACCTCCAGTGATTCACCTTGGTTTATCTCTTTTACTCGTTATCTCTTTGCTTCCTATAATTCCCCATGCACCTCCATCAAATTTCTAGTTAAATCATTGTTCAGATTTTCCTGTACCACCTTCATGTAAACATCACTGTTGGACTAAAGT
This sequence comes from Arvicola amphibius, assembly GCF_903992535.2. Lineage (NCBI taxonomy): Eukaryota > Metazoa > Chordata > Mammalia > Rodentia > Cricetidae > Arvicola > Arvicola amphibius. The sequence goes on along the minus strand of NC_052049.1, from coordinate 162,062,526 downwards.
GCTATATTTCCTGTCGAATCTGACCCAACTGGTCTGTACGTTCCTGAGAAGGGGCGTGTGGATTGAGGAAAGAAATAGATAAGAGACAGTAGAGTCAGGAGGGCTTCCAGTGAATACTGCACCAAAAAGCCCTGAGTTCATTACTCAGTCCTTACATACCCGAATCAAAAGGGGCCAGCAGAAGACTTCTATGACACAAAGAATAAGCAAGTGTAGTTACCTCCTTACAGCTCAAAACACCACGCCCTAAGTCAAACACCTTGTCGTCTGGCTTTTGAGGAGCAAAGCACCCAGTAGCCACACCTTTGGCCAAACATCCTGTTATTCCTCCTTGAAGAGCAAGAAAGGGTTTGAACTCTGGCCTTCACTCAAGAAGGAATGGTCCAAAACTGTGGGCCCTCACACTTTCTCATGGAATGTGTTTTCTCTAGGGTGGTAATTGCATTTCTTGTAGGTTGCTTAGTTTTCTGAGTCTCTAACATGAAACCCTCCCAATACAGGCATCAGTAGCCCATGGTTTCCACTTTCTCCTCAGGAACATCCATTCTGTTAATATATATGTGATTACACAAACCCTGTGTTTAAGAAAATATCTCTACAGAATAGATTCATAGAAATTGATGAACTCAAGACCTGTGAATAATTTATTTTATTTTCCTACTATTAGTGTGTGTGTGTGTGAGAGAATGCGTGTGTGTATGTGTATGAGAGAGAGAAAGAGAGAGAGAGGCATAAAATGCGTACACAAGTTTTGGTGTTGGTCGTTGCTTATCCACTTTGTCTGAGACGGACCCTGCATCTGCATGGCTTGGTAAACCAGGCTAACCCTTGAGTTTCAGGAAGTTCTCTTCCTCCTCTTCCCATTTCTCACAAGCATGCCAGGATTACAGATAATTGCATTACTGTTTTTAGTTGGGTTCTGGGATAGAAACTCAGGTCATCAGGCTTACACAGAGAGTGTTTTCACATCTCCTCAGCCCCAGCATTTTAAAACTGACAGAATATTAACAACAGAAAGCTGTATTAATTCCTTTTTCTAGTACTTTCTCCTGCACTGGATGTCGTCAATATGTGCCGACTTAGTAGGTAGGTGCATATACACACACATTACAAAGGGAAATAAGGAGAAACGTCATTGCTATTTGAGTTCACTGTGGGCATTGTGGGGAAAAGTTGAGCCTACTTAAGGTGACAACAGACCAGAGGAATGATGTCAAGGAAGAGACACTTCATTTAGATACCCTGGAGATGGCAAGGCCATGGGCACCATCAGAAACGCAGTCAAGAGAAGCGTGCGTTATTTTACCTTAGAAGACACGCAGAGAGGCAGAGGGAACAATGGCTTATTTTTGAAAATGTTGAGATTAAAATGTTACAGTCATATGCTGCAGTATCAAAGGGCAATCAGAGAGACTGCCACAAAGGCTCCAGCCTTGTTAACCCCCAGTTTCATCTCTCTAACCCACTCTATTTTTCTGGCTGTCATTTTTGCCTCAACTCATCTTGAATTCCAAGAATAGTGATTCTCCTTCTGCAACGACATCATGATAATAACCACATTACCAATTTCCAGGCAATAAAGACTTCCTGGGGCCAGCTGGTTCCACAGAAGCAGACTTAAGAAATGGGTCAACTAGACCCGTGTGACCATGACTGGCTGTGCATAGCGCTTGCTCCTTCCTTTTTCCTCCCCCATGTAACTCCAAAGCTCTTGCCAGTAACTCAGGATGCTTAGAATGTGTGATGGACAAGCCTATAATCCTAGCCTTTGGGAAGCAGAGGCAGAAGGACAGAAGTCAGTGTGAAGCCAAACTAGCCTACATAGGGAGCTCTAGGGCATAGTGAGTCCCCATCTCAAAAAAAAAAAAAAAAAAAAAGGAAAAAGAAAAAAGAAAAAAAAAAAACCTTGCTTGTCACCACAGTACTTAGAAAGCTGTGGCAAAAGATAGTGACTTCAAAGCAAGCCCGGGCTACATACACATTGAGAGCCTATTTCAAGAACCAAGGATGAGGAGGGAGGAGGAGTCATGGGAGGTGGGGGAGAAACCTAGCTTTGTTATAAATTCTCTTCAAAATAATTAAATTATCTTCCTCTTAGCCTCACCCAAAAAGCTTTAAAAAGAATAATGAAACTGAAAACAGAAGAAAAATGGATAAACTAGCGTGGTATTTAAGCACAACGAGGCAGAGTGAGTCAGTTTGCTCAGAGGGCGTGATATTTAATCCAATGTTTAATACAATGACACACTTAGGAAAACCCAGAAGGACGCCAATGGAGAGAGAGGACAGGAGGCTTGGCACTGTCACTGTGCAGTGTCTGACGCACGTGGCTGGACAGGCCACTGTGGGTGCCGGGAATGGTGTGCGGTGTGCCTGGCATCTCTAGGTGGTCCTCCGTGGTTTTAGTTCTTCAACCACAGAGCTTGACCTTAGCTCATGAAAAGATTAAAGCCGCTTCACTCAGAGCCCCCTCCTCCCTGCCACCCCCGCCACTACCTGAGGGGCTGGCTGGCAGTGCAGGATGCTGTGGGGCTTCTTAATCAGTCTCAGGAAGCCAGGCCCAGGGGGTGTTGTCCTCACCCCACCCCTTAGGCCACAATCCCTAGGCAGGGTCCCACAGTCCCCTGAGAGCTCAAATGTCAGTCAGGCCAGTTTTTCCAATCTGAAGCTCCACCCCCTTTTACGACCCTTAAAAACAACAACTCCATTTAGGTATGATTGGCAGCTGTAAACTCGTTCATTCAGAGTGCACAGATGCACACATTCGCTTTGTGACGTGTCTGAGAAAGTATGAGCAGCTTCCACTTCCCCAGAAATACCCTGGGGGAGTTATCCTTGGCATGAAAGCAAAACAGAGTCCTGGCTGATTGGAGAATGAAAGAAAACAACAATGTTCCGGGCTGGGGCATTCTCTCTGGGGCCTGGAGGTCACTGTCACTTTGGGTAGCGTGATCTCAATAAAGAAGCGACCTAGGGGTGCCCAGCCTCTCCCTCCTGGCAGAGAGTGGATGTACAGACCCAGATTTGCTGTGCCTCAGATGTACGTCTTTTTATTAGATTCTTTTCTTTGTACTTAGATTTTAAAAGTTCTCTAGGATTGACAATTTAGAGACATCAGATCAAAATTTGAATAGACTTTTAAACTTGGTCTGCTCTCAGCGAAGGCCTTGGCCACACTGATGGAAATGGCAGCTTTGCTACCTGTGTCAAAAACATGGGAACGCTTCAAGATGGCCAGGTGTAATTTTAAAGAAGTAAAAAAAGAAACAAAGGTGGTAGTGGCTCATGCCTTTAATCCCGGTACTCCGGAGGCAGAGGCAGGCGGATGTCTGAATTTGAGGCCAGCCTGGTCTACAGAGTGAGCTCCAGCACAGCCAGGGCTTCACGGAGAAACTTTGTCTTGAAAAAAACAAAGAAAAAGGAAGGAAAGACGGAGGGATTCTTACTTTCCAGAGCAGAAGATGAGGAACCAAAAATTAAAACACTCTGTGGGGCTGAGGGGTGGGGATCGATCTCATGACTTCCTGCATGCTAGGCAATCATTCTGACAACCGAGCTGTATCCCCAGCTTTAAAAGAAACCAGATGATTGTAGAGTTGGTTTTGTTTTGTTTTGTTTTCCTACTTCTGTGAAGGAGATCATTGCAATTTTCTTATGCATTGGACTGAATTGGTAGCTCTGCTTGGTAATATTTTCACAAAATTAATTCTGCCAACCCAGGAGGTTTCTCCACCATCAGGCACCGTCTTCAGGTTCTATGTTCAGTGTTTTAACTTCTCACTGCAGAGACGAGTTCTCGGTCACAATGTGGGAGAAACTGTAAGAGAGATGGCTGAGCTGGATGAAGTAGGTTACTGAAGGTTCATGGCTTCCTGCCTCCCTTTTCCTTCCCTTCTCCTCTCCCTCCTTTCCTGCTTGTCGTTCAGCAAGCAACCCATCTTCACCTGGTGCTCCTGCCATGCTCCTGCCTTGCTAGAGGCCCGGAAGCAGCAGCCAAGTGACCACTGGCTGGAACCTCTGAAACTGTGAGCCAAAATGAGTCTTCCCTCCTTGGAGTTGATGTTATAAAGTCTTCGTCATAGAGAAGAAAGCCAATCCACATGCTGTGCAGGTGCTATGACCTGTATGATATAATAACCTGTCTATTTATCTGCCAGTCAGCTGAGTTCAGAACAGTGCTTACTATCCACTCACTATGGATGAAGGTTGGCTAATGGGATGACATTATGGAGGCTGGAGGGATAACTTAGTGGTTAAGAACACTGACTGCTCTTGCAGAGGACCCCCGTTCAATTTCCAGCACCCACATGGTGGCTTGCAACCATCTGTAACTTGGGTTCCAGGGAATCCAACATCTTCTGGTCTCCTTGGGCTCTGTACACTACTGTACAAAGTACACAGGTACAGACATATATGCAAGCAAAACACCCGTATATATAAAATAGAAATAAATAAAAAATACTGTCACAATAAAACCACTGGTTAAGAGCCGACCTGAAACCTGCTACTTAGGAACCGGTTGAAACTGTTTGATATGCATCTGTGTAACAAATTACCTGAAATGTACTCATAATCCGCCACCTTGCTACCTACAGGAAAAATCCAGTAACTTATTAGGGGCCACACACAGTGTAGCATATCTTGCTAGCTTTACCACCTGGGTCCTTAATTTGAAATAATCACCACTCCATTTATAGGTTAGAAATATCAGTAGTGGGGGCTGGAGAAATGGCTTGGTGGCTAAGAGAGTTTGTAGCTCTCGCAGAGGGCGTGGTTTTGTTCCCAGCACCCATATCAGATTGCTCACGACCACCTATAACTCTACTTCCAGGGGATCCAAAGCCCTCCTGGGGCCTCTGCAGGCACCTGCACACATGTGCCTGGCATGTGTGCACTCTCACCAGGCACACATATGTAACTTCTCTAAATAAAAAGGAAATATCATCAGCGATGGGGCTACAGTTTTGTGGTAGAGCCCTTGCCAAGCATGTTCGAGGCCAGGAGTTCCATCTCCAGCACACACAAAAGGTTTATCAACGGCTAATTTGATAGTTCCCTCAATGGCTCTAAAGTAGGTTTTTTTGTTTTGTTTTGTTTTGGTTTGGTTTGGTTTCCAGTTTATGTATGCTAGGGTTTATGTGGTACTAGGGACAGAACCCAGGGCCTTACTCATGCTGAATATACACACTGACCTACATTTCCAGCCAGACTTGTGGTCCCTGGCTTCAGTTCAGAAAGTACCTTTGAGGCCTGAAAAACTCAAAGCCGGTCATAAAACTAATAAGTGACATGAACTGAAACACTTCAAGTATAAACTCAGTTCCTTGAGGGTGGGGCAAGGAACAAGAGGAAGTTGTGTTATTTACTTAGTTCTCCCTCCCCCTGTAAAAGTGAGCCAATTTTTAAAAAATAATTAACCAAATATTTGTCAAGCACTATGCCTGTCTGTGTCAGGTCATGTACTGGGCTCTAAGGAGAGGATGAAGGCTAAGGAGGTTCTCTGCTCCCCATGACAACATGGTCAGAGGGACGACAGTGTCACTTCTGGCCTCCAAGGGCAATCGATGGATCTTAGCCACGTGCACTGTCCATCAATGCTAGATCTGCTTTCAATTCTAACATTCACCGAGCTGAGACATTTTCAGATGAACACAGTACCGTGCTCACATGAGAAAGAGATGGTTCTAATGTTTGACAGTCCTTCTGCTAATGACCTCAAAGAGAGATTTTTAAAATTAATTCTATTTTATATGTGTGAATATTTTGGTTGCATGTATGTCTGTGTACCATGTACATGCCTAGTGCCGTCAGAAACCTGAAGAGGGCATCAGATCCCTAGAACTGGAGTTACAGGTGGTTGTGAGCTGCCGTGTGGGTGCTGGGAATTGAACCCAGGTCCTTAAGAAAAGCTCTTAACCAGAGTCAACCCTCTAGCTTTAAAGCATTCGTTGTTTATCTCTACAATTTCACAATGGAGAACAATAAGATGTCAAGAATGCCCGGTAGTGGGTATTCACACAGCCCGTGACCTTGGCCGGATAGAGGCGGTGATTCTCATGACCTCTTAAGGGGAAAGACAGAGGGGTTGCTCTCTCTTGAGTGGTGAAGACTGGGTCAGGTGGGTGTGAAGCAGTGTGCGATTGGTCCCCATATTTCCAAGGACTCTATAACTGGATTTACCACGTCCTGTATTTGTGAGTGTATCTCCCCTTTCATATCTTAATGAATCCTTAATACCCTTTAAACAGACACACGTGGATTTCTCATAACAATCCCACACGTGTTTCCTGTCTTCCTCAGATAGTTTTGATGAAATACATCAAATAAGAACCCAAAAAGTAATGGAGCCATTCCTTCTCACAAAATCCAGCATTCCACAAATGCTCGGCTGATGAACACATCATACTTCCAATCTGCAAGGCTGGCTGCTTCAATTTGGGCTACGGCCATGAGCAAAGTCCTGGCAGTATTTAGCACAAGAAAGTGTTTTTCATGTTTTGCTGCAAGTTTCCTAACTGGCCTCCCCTCTTAGACTCCACAGTCTGTTCTCCAAACAGCATCCGGGTGATGCTTAGAAAACACAAGCTGTGAGCTGAGAATTCGCCTCATTTGGGACAGAGTGCACGAATCCTTTGGGCCTAATCCCCAGCACTGCATACCCACCCACTTCAACTGTTGCTTCGAAATACGAGTCTCCGCATATTCCTATATTAAGTTATCTATGTTAAATACATTTTTATTTACAGTTGAATAATATTCTATTGTATCTATCTGGCACATTTTTGTTATCCATTCATCAGTTTAGGGACATCTAGGTTATTTCCTTTGTTGTACAGAAGCTTTTTAATTTCATGAGGTCCCACTTTCCTATGGGCTTTGCTACCAGAGTCCCGCTCAGAAATTATCTTCTATGCCTTTAAGCTAAAACCTCCCTGTTCCCCCCTCTATCAGATGTGGGTACCAGGTCAGGTCTTACGTTGAAGTTGGAGTTGAGTTGTGTGCATGGAGACAGATAAAGATCTAGTTTCATCCTCTACATGGAACTATCCAGTTTGACCGGCACCATTTCTTGACGATGCTCTCATTTCTCCAACGTGGTTTTTGCTGTTGTTCTTATTTTTTGTCTCCTTGTTGAGAATCAGGAGGCTACAAGAATGTGGACTTCTACGTAGGTCCTCAGTTCTATTCCTTGATCAGTGTATCTGCTGTTATGCCAGTACCATGCTGTTTTTATTACTTGAAATCAGGGATGGGGATATCTCCAGCAGAATTTAGAAGTGTCCTTTCTGTTCTACTTTATAGAATAAGTTGAGGAATATTGGTCTTAGTTTTTGTGGTGGTCTGGTATTATTCTGAGCAGAATCCACCTGGCCCTGGACTTCTTTTAGTTGGGAGATTTTATAATTACCGAGTTCATCTCAGTTGCTGCGAGTCTGTTTAAATTATTTACGTCACCTTGCTTTAACTTTTGTAGGTTAGGTGCACCTAGAGATCCACCCCGTTCTTTCAGATCCATTTTGTTGGAAATTCCTATGAGGTATTCCTTGGCTTAAAGATCCATTTTGTTGAACGTCCTCATCTAATTTATTTATCTGTTTTTATTCTCCTAGAGTCTTCTTTGAGTTGTTTGAACTTACATAAGTCATTCTTTTTAATTCCTTGAGAGTTCTTACAGGTTATTTTCATTGGGTAACATCATTATGGTATTTGTAACTTGTAGAGGAGACGAACTGTCTTGGTTTTTCATGCTGTTTCTATGCTGAGACTTACATATCTAGTTTGTGGTTGAGCCCACACACACACCACCCCCTGCCCCGTGGCTCCCCCCCACACACCTCCTCCGCCATACCTTTCTCCCCTCTGTGGTTGTTGTTCAAGTTGCTTTTCTACTTTCAGCTGAGGCCTTCCCATGTGAGCAGAGGACTAAACTGTAGGAGGGTTTAAGTTTCCATGTCCTCTGTGGGGCTGGGGTAGGACATTCCAGAGAGGAAAAGAAACTGTAAAGGCCGTGTTCTCAAGGGCTTTACAGTGTAGCAGGGGACACCCATTAGCGAACAGACAAGGAGCACAGAGCGTGATCAATCAGTGCTGTGACAAAGGTTCTCTCTGGATGCTCTGGGAAGGGAGCTGTAAGTCCCAGGCACAGCCTTCTGGTTCACAGATGGACTGGGGGCTTGGTGTGCACTGCTTTGAGGGAACAAAGACTCAGAGAGGGGTTACCCCACAGACTAAACTACCTGCACCTGGAGCAGTGCAATTTCACATGTTTTGTGAGGAATATGAGCTCTGTGATATCTGAGCTGAGACTCAGATGTCCCCACATCATCCACCCCATTTGAGTTAAGTTCGCCATCCTCATTACGCGGCTCGCATGCTGTCTTCTCAGCGCTTGTTACTCCATGCTTGATTTCTACCCATTTCACTGCTTCTAGGCAAGCACCATCCAGTGAGTCTCCCCTACCATATCCCAGAATACAGCAGAACCTGACTCACACTAAGTGTTCAGTAAATAATTCATGAAAAAAAAAATACTATTTTAGGGTTTGCTATGCACTAGGTGCTGTGCTTTTTGAACTGTATATTTACCATGTGTATGGGTGTTTTGTCTGCATGGTTGTCTGTGTGTTGTGTGCATGCCTGGTGCTGGTGGAGACCAGAAGAGGATGTCAGATTCTCTTTGACTGGAATTGCAGCCAGTTGTGAGCAACCATGTAGGTGCTGGAAATCAAACCAAGATCCCGTGGAGGAGCAACCAGGGCTCTTAACTGCTGGACCATCTCTCTAGGCCCCTAGACACTGTACTTAATGCCATTCGTGCAATACTGTAAGACCTAGCACAGTCCTATGAAGGAGTGAATTATTCCCATTTACAGATAAGGAGACCCAGGAACAAAGAGGGTAACTAACAAGACCAAGGTAATTCATCTGGGAAGGAATTATCCAGGTAATTATGGCTTATAACAAGATTCCCCAAAGCCTCATGGCTTAAAACAACGATATTCTCCTGTTGTTATACTAGGGATTCATGGGTGTCTCAGGTAGGGTCTCTATTGCTGTGAAGAGACATCATGACCACGGCAACTCTTATAAAGGAAAACATTTAACTGGAGTGGTTGCTTACAGTTCAGAGGTTCAGTACACTATCATCATGGTGTAACATGGTGGTGTGCAGGCAGACATGGTGCCGGAAAAGTAGCTGAGAGTCCTACATCTTGACTCAAAGGCAACAGGAAGTGGTCTGAGACTCTGGGTGGTATCTTGAGCATATATGAGACCTCAAAACCTCCCTCCACAGTGGCATACTTCCTCCAACAAGACCACACCTACTCCAACAAGAGTCACTCACTTTGTGGATCATTTTCTTTCAAGCCACCACAAGTGGCCTCAGGTGGATGGCTCTTGCTTGATTGTCTCCTGCGGTTACTGTGAGCACACAGGAAACACTTAGTCTTCCGAAGGCCTGGACCTCCAAGGTGACTTTTTCACTAATAGTCTGACAAGTCAACTTCTTGAAGACAACTTCTGAGGGCTGCCTGAAAGTCTCCCCATGGACATACTCACAGAATGATGGTCCTAAGAAGGGATTTTATGCCACCTGGGGTGTGTGTATATGCACATTTGCATGTGTGTGTGCATGTATGCATGAGAATGCATACATTCATGGAAGTTGGGCCAACATTCAAGTGCCTTCCTCAATCATTTTTACCTCTTCTGAGACAGGCTCACTCACTGAACTTGGAGTTCACTATTTGGCTACCTTGGTTGGCCCGTGAGCTCTGAGAGGCCTCCTGTCTCCATCTACCCTGCAATGGGATTCTTCACAGGTGCCACAATACCCAGGATTATGGTTTTTAACTTGAGTGATGAATATCTGGACTCCGGTCTTCATGCTTGCAGCTCAAACACTTTACTAAACAAATCATCTCCTCAGACTCCAAAGACACTTGATTTTTTTTTGAGATAGGATCTTCTTATATAACCCAGGTTGACCCCAAATTCATTACAAGGCCTACGTTATCCTCAATTTCACCATCCTACTATCCAAGCCTCCAAAATGCTGAGACTTTATGAATATTTCACCACCTTCTGGGCTCTAGAATGTGCATTTTTAAAAACCAAGGCAGAATTGGGGATGTAGTCAGTGACTCTTGGGTTGATGCCCAATATAGAAAACAAAGAAAAGAAAAGAAAAGAAAAGAAAAGGGTGGGGGAGGGAGGAAGGGAAGAGAAAGAAAAGGAAGGGATGGGGAGGGAAGGGAGAAAAGAAGGGAAAGAAGGGGATAAAGGAGGAGAGGGAAGGGAGGAGAGGGGAGAATAAAGGAGGGGAGGAAAGGGGAGGAGAGAGGAGAAAGGAAGAAAAGACAAAGGACTTGGGCAAAAGCCGGACTTGTTTCTCCCTAGGCCACTCCCACAAATCACATTTGCGTCATTCTCTGTTTCTCTAGACCCCTCAAAACTCTGTTGGGGGACACGGGAAGCCCGAAGGCACGTCAATCAGAGGCTCATCTTTGGAGACTCCAAGTGCAGGGCTGGTGATGGACCACAGCAGTCTGGCTCCAAACACCACACCTTAAACACAAGGTCATGGCGTGTCTTCATTGGGAATCCCTTTAGCTAGTTTGTATAGCTAGGGGACTGTTTGGTAATTTGGAATTCCGAAGGAGGATAAAGCCTCCATCTCTAAAGACAGAAATATCCTTGCAATGTTTTTAAGGTAGTCCTGTGGGCAGAACCCAGGACCTCGCACGAGGTAGACACATGCCCTTCCATGGAGCTCAACCCTATCTCAGCCCCACTGACAGGCCTTTCTCTGATTCTAAACACCCCAGTTTCAAAGTCATGAGGAACCCTCAGTTGGTTTTGGGGTGGGAGTTGGCTGGGAAGGGAGGGCTGGAGGCACTTCTGTGGATGAAATCTTATGAAAGATCGTATTTTAAATCAAGAAAGGACACAGTGAGACATTTCCAGCGGGAATTCGCCATGCCCTAAGGGATAACCATCCAGATTGAAACCAGTTGGCTTGCAGGCAAGTTCTACACAAACAGCACATTTTCATTCCTCATTACAGCCTTGGAGAAGTGGTTTAAAAAAGATCAACAACACCTCTTGCACTGTGCCAAGGGGCCTCCCATCTAATGCCTACTCCAGTCCTCATATCAAGAGGGTGCCAGCTCCAGAAACTTCCCCGCATGCCCAGCAAATGTGTAAACATGGATTAAAACCCACGTCCATATGACTCTCCAGTGTTTATTCTTCTAGGCTCCAAGAAACGTCACACACACAACCCACCATTTTGATCCCCGTTCACCATGCCTATCCCTGCTCCTATTCAGGGATGTGACCTCTCACCGGGTGGGCGCATCATGAACAGTTTAAGCGAATTAATGAGTTACGGTTCCTTCAGAAGAGGTCAGGTGTAGCCCAGAGATTTTGGCAAGTCTGTGTCTAGCAGTCAAACTCAGCATCCATCTCTGGGGGCACCTAACAGAAAAACTGCCGCAGGCTTCTGCGTGCCTTGCTTTTCAGCCTGGTCTGTTCAAAGCCTGTCCTTGACGAACTCATCTCTCTGCCCCTAAACATTTGGGGACACACTATTTGGTTATGTGCAGTGTCCAATAGTGAGCCCCTGGGGAGGGAGCCTGGGGTGTGGTAGTGAAAGAGGGGTGACATTTAGTGGCAGGACTTCGCTTTAGGACACTTTGATTCTGACTACACTGTTCTAGGTCTCCGGCTTTCTCAGGACGTCTGCATAGGTTGTTGAAGACTTGCCGTTCATGAGCTGATGAATAATAAAGTATTTGAGGGAAACACTTGTTTATCCCCAAGTTCCTAGAGTAAGAAATTCAGAGATACCCAAAGGCATAATTGCACTGTTGATTAGAAATATGAGGGTAGTGAATGCTCTCATAGGCGGCTCCCCAGGCTCGACCGGCGTCCATAAACACAACATCCCTCTGCATGAAGAACACAGCAAAGCAACCATCTGCAGGAGCACGCCCAACTCTAAGCATGCAGCAACCATCCACAGGAGCACGCCCAACTCTAAGGATACAGCAACCATCTGCAAGATCACACCCAACTCTAAGGATGCAGCAACCATCCACAGGAGCATGCCCAACTCTAAGGGTGCAGCGACCATTTGCAGGAGCACGCCCAACTCTAAGGATTCAGCAACCATCCGCAGGAGCACGCCCAACTCTAATGATGCAGCAACCATCTGCAGGAGCATACCCAACTCTAAGGATGCAGCAACCATCCACAAAAGAGCGCACAACTCTAAGGATGCAGCAACCATCTGCAAGAACACACTCAACTCTAAGGATGCAGCAACCATCCGCAGGAGCATGCCCAACTCTAAGGATGCAGCAACCATCTGCAGGAGCACGCCCAACTCTAAGGATGTGAAAAGTGAACGCCTCCAACACTGCATTTGTCTTCAGCAAATGAAACAAACCAAGGAACCCACTTTTTTACTGATTGCTTTTAAGGAATTCGCAAAGTCATCATGAAACAACTCAAATTTACCACTGGATTCACACCGTAAATTGAACTGTGGCATAAGCAAGAGATGTGAAAGTACATCCGTCAGTCCTTCTAATAATACATTTTTAAAAAATCCTCCCTGGGTATTTACCTTTATTGAATGCCTTTTCCATTGACAATGTTGTTATCAAAGAATTTCTGTCAAAAAAGAAAAACATGAAGACTTCATTTTCATGTTTCCCCCCCTCTATTAAGTAAGCCTTTTAAAGGCATTGGATTGAAAACAGCATTAAAAACACAGGCAGAATAAAGAAGTATATTATAAAACATCGGGTTTCCAGTCAATAAAAACATACTTAACCTCCATCTGAAAGAGCAAAGGAAAACAAAATTAAAAGAGGCAACAGATGCCCTCAAAAGCAAGCAGAAAACTAAACAAATTTAGGAAAAGTGGACTGGGGCCCCATTGGGAAAGTGTTACCCACTGGCTTATTTATTTAGGATTTGTATCTGTCCTTCCCCAAAGGCCCGGAGGCAACAGGAAAGCTTTGTAATTCTAGTGTCTTAGTAACTGAACCCTCGCTGGAAGAATTTATCCTCTGTAAGACTCATAAAGCTTCCGAATTAGACGTTATCAGTTTAAAACGCAAGACAAGCAACGGTTGCACATGCTCAGCCCAGTCCTACGACTCCCAAGCTTAAAGATGCAAATCCGGTCTAGTGATCTCACTCAGCTGTGCTTTCCTCGGGCGTAACTCATACCAACTTTAGCACTGGATAAAATTATTACTCAGGTGGCTAAATGGCTGTGCCTATCAGAGTAATGTATACATTCATTAAAAAATACTTAAGATTAGAACTTAAGTCTCCATATAATGTTAAATCCTATGTGCAGCCAAAAGTCAGGAAATATGTGGTTAAGCCCCAAATCCCATTCCTCTCTCTTCCCTGCTGAGGCTATTCCAGACAAATAATAGTTACAATGATTTGAGAACCCCCTCTTTACCCTTGGTATAATTAACTGACTTAAATGTCGAGTTCCTGCCCAAATTAATTCTGTGTTTTCTCAAATTATATACCTACCACTGGTCTTCCTAGAACATCGCTATATATTCAAACATCCACAACTCCATGTCTGTCCCTGCTGATTTTCTTCTCTTTAACCATATAAAAATTGTTGAGAAGAAACAAACCCAACCCCCTTTTAATTTATAAATTCTCTAAGCAAAGTGTGAATGCCATTTCAATGTATCCAGGCTTCTGGAGGACAGACTCAGAATGACAACTTTAACAGACATAAGTTATAAGATTACCCTCAAGGCAATGGTACAGAAATACCTTTCTAGAGTTCATTATTATTCAGATTTGAAAATAACCAAGGCGCATGTAAAGCTGACCTGTAAATCCAAAACCTTACAACTTCTCTAAAATTTTCAATACATAAAGCTCCTTAAGAGTGAGCCGCGAAAAGACTTCTAAATATTCCTGTCACGGATTCTCATTATCTCCTCCTTACCAGCTCCGAACTCTCTGGAGATGGAAAGCCTGCCTCTTCTCTTTTTACCCAGGGGGCCAGCACAATGAAACACCTATACTATACAAGGACACTCAGTGAATTGAGGTAAATGTTTATATAAGAGGTAAGTAAGTACATGCATGGCTAATTATAGTACTGAGCCAGGAAATTGCGAATCTTTTCATGGTGTTTATAGACACAATGTTATTAGGCAAGGTACAAGTTTTGTTTAGATTAGTTTTCTTGATACAGGAGCTCACTGTAAAGACCAGGCTGACTCCAATTCATGGTTCTTTCCTACCTCTGGGATCACAGGTGTAAGCAGTCACACCCAGCTCAAATCTAACAAAAAGTTTTGCAGATAACTGTTTCCCTGTCTGTGAAGTGGGTATATTAATGCTTGCCTCACCCAGCTCAGAGTTCAGTGCAAATGAGATAAAGTGGCTCAATACATGTGAAGGCATGCTGAAGACATACGTTATCATCTTAGTAGCACGAATTACACGGTGAGTCTAGGACATGTTAGCTGGCCAGAATAAAGCAGGTAACTTATGAAACGGCAGTACGTGCCCTGGTCAGGCAGCCAAGGGTCTTTCTGCAGAAGAAACGTAAATCAATTACTCAAAGACTTGCTGATTTTTCTCCAAGTCTGATTCATGCTGAAATTAATATTTAAAACTTTAAGTAACCAGCTGACTTCAAACATCTTTAATAAATGAGGCAGTTACAAAGAGAACTTTGTGATTTTAGCCACAATGCCTGACAGCTGAGCTACACATGTAAACTTCTCTATTTTCAAACTGATATGCCAATTGTGTCCGGCTTAAAACCTAAGAATAAAATGACTTTCGCCCATCTCTGCAGACCCAGCGTTAGTAACAGCATCCCCTTTACACATTTGGATACTGGGCTAGATTCATAGTTCAGGAACTAATTTTAAACAATTCCTATACACGTTCAAGATTGTCCAGAAGGCTCTGGCCTTCAAGCTTCCTGTCTGTAAGCAAAGCTTCGGCGGTTGACTTTCCAACAGAAGTTTCAAATCGTCAAGTTGTTTCTTTAACCCTGCCCAGGGGATTACAGAAGGGACAGGCAATGGGTGAGAGCACCAGGGAACAACTCAGCGATTCTCCGAGTTTGTGCTGAGTTTATCCAGAAATTGTTCACAGGATAATGATCCGGTTGCCAGGGGCGAGAAAGAGCTAGAACTGCAGGGGTCTGGTGGGCTTTCTCTCACTAGCCCACACCTCACAGCCCTCTTTGTGCTCACACCACTTCTGACGTCACCTAGGCTCACCTGGGGTGGGGGAGGGGATGCTGTAAAGGCTTCTGGCCACCGAGTTCACTACACTGGCTAAGTCCTTGCTGACCGGGTTCATTGCTGCCTCTTCACTTTCTCTGCGTATCTCAGATACCTCCCATCATCCTCTGCACACCGTTGCGAAGGAGCACTGTGACCCAGTGCGGTGGTCGTGTGCCAGGATCTGGAGTTTCGGCTCTTGCTGCTGGGCTTGGCGCGTGGTTTTCACGCTCCAGTCACTCGGGGTAATGTCAGTCTCTCCACAGGCTTTTATTCCAAACCTGCTTAACCAGATTGATCTCCACTTTTCCAAGGACCCTAGTGGTTGAATCATACTCAGTTCTTGTCCCTTACAACAGGCGCAAGGCTCTGGCATCTAACACAGATGTCCATGTGGTTAGCTGCCTGTAGCGTTAGCATCTACAGGAAGTCAAGAAACACTCACTCTCACCATGGATTACAAAATGCCCAACTATTTCATAACCCTCGAATCATCCGATTTAATGTCTAGCCATGCATTTTTTTAAGAACACACTCAGCCAGATGAAATTGCTAAAACCCAGTCAACTACGGCCGCCACCATACATTGACGGCCAGAATGACAAGGCTGAGTCAACAGGATTAAGTCATCAACTATGCAGGACTAATATCACTTCCCCACTGACAGAGCAGTCAGTATTCATATCTAGATCTAGATCTAGATAGTGCCTTGCCCAGGTGAGTGGGATTGGGCTATATAACAAAAATAGCTGGACAAGGCAGAGGAAGCAAGCCTGTAAGCAGCATCCCCCTTCATGATTCTGCTTACGTTCCTGCATCCCAATTTTGCTTGAGTACCTCAATGATGGACTGTAAAGTCTAAGATGAAATAAACCCTTTTCTCCTCAAATTGGTTTTGGTCAGAGCTTTATCATAGCAACAAAAAAACAAATGAAAACCAGGAAAAAGATAAACGTCCCATATGCAAGCTACACTTCCATGCCAGGAAGGCCAAGACAAGGGGCTAAAACATTTGGTTGGGACAACTTTTAAAACACGCATCAGACATCCTTATTTTCCCACTGATGAAGAAGCTCCATGGAAACCATCTGGGGGTGCGATCCACCTTGCCGTGCACATCTTCAGCTGGAAAGGTTGGGGTGGGAGGGGAATGTAAAGTCTATTGTTAGTGGAGGATGACGGTAGCTGAGGAGGCAGAGAGAGGACAAGCCCTGGGGCTTGCCAGCCAGTCTAGACACCAGGTAGGAGAAGGGTTCCGTGAGAGACACTGTCTCACAAAGTAAGGTGGAGAAGCGTTGACGAAAACACTAGATGTCAACCAGTGGCTTCAACTTGCACACATGTATACCCACACACACATATATAATCATAAATATAATATAATATAATGTAATATTGAGTTCCAGTGGAACTCCACTCTTGCTTTACTGACTGCAGGTGCGGAAAACTAGATGGGATCAATTGAGGTGACATTTGATCTTGATTGTCAACCTGATGGAACTTAGAGTCACAGAAAAAACACACCTCAGGGCGTGTCTATGAGGTTTTAGGTGTTTGGGTTTCTTATCAGGGGAGGGTTGTCATTTGTTTGTCTTTCAGAGAGGAGTGACTGAGGGTGGTACCATCTCCCTGGCACCCCAGATATAAAGAGGCAGGAGGAAACAGAGGTAAGCATGACCCTGCCTTCTCTTCTTGAGGAGCCAGTGTGTCTGTCCCCGCTGCCCCCATCCTATGCTGACATCACACCCTGGCTTCCTCTGCTTTCCAGCTGCTCTCCAGGGAGCCTCCAGGCTCCCAATGCCAGACTGAGACTGCTGAGTACCAGGTTTTGTTGACTGAATGGTTACTGAGTTGATTGTTTTCTTGCCTGTCCATTGTGCTGATAGGCTCTGGTGGACTCCCCAAACCATATGATACAAACCAGCCTAATAGATCTGTTTTTAGCACACAGACCCAGACACACACACACTATTGGTTCCAATTCTTTAGGGAACCTTGTCTAATACAGCTGGTTTTGAGAAAGTCTTTCTAGATTGCTTTGGGTAAAGCCCCAGCAGAAGTCACCCCTGTCTAGGACAGAAACCACAAAGGAAAGGGGACAAGTTGGCACATGGGCCTCTCAGCTGGTGCCATCTAACCCTGGCTGCATGTCCATCTGCCTGTGAAACAGTGAAGGCAAAAGATGCCCCATTCCTTCATCCTTGTTGTTAGAACCCTAGTCACCCCATCCTCTCCCGGATCCTTAACAGTATCCTAGCCCCCTGCACCCATCATCCCCCCCCCACCCCTACACACACTTACTGCTCAGGGTTTCAGGTTGGCTTCAAACTCAGGATCCTCTTGACTTAGTTTCCCCACTTCTCTCCTTGATGGTTCTTAAGGTCAGTAAACCTCTTCTCCACCCCACCCCTGAACATTCCACACCCATTCCACCACCCCACCCCTAGGCCCTTCTTGTTTTCTTTTGGCAATTGTACCTCCTCTGAGGCAAAGCCCTCCCTGATCCAGAAACATCTTCCCTGGACACACACTTCTGTCATGAAAGTCTGATGCCATCCCCCAAATACACAACCAAACATGAATTTCACCTAGGTAGGCACATGATGCCTCTTGGATCATTCTGAACTCAAAACCACTGAGTCACAATGAAAGCACAATGACAATATAAAGCTAAATCATCTTACATTTGCTTCCTAGTCTTATTTCACATTTATTAACAATATCAATATTTCAAAGCTGCTTCTGGGACGTCTCCTACCCTAGTTGCATGTGCTGTAACAACATAATGAAGTCTGTACCCATTCACTGAGATTTTACAGGAGAGCAATAATGCACCAAAAAAAGTCAAACTTTATATTATGGAGGGGTCCTCCTCCCAAATCAGTCTGCCAAACATCGCTGCACAACAGGTGAAGGAGGGCTAATCAAATCAATGTCTCTATATAATTCTGTTAGGCCTCAGCTTTCCCATCTATAAAATAGGCAAAACAACAATCAGAATGATTCTGTGGATTCTGTGAGACACTTGTTAATTACTTGGCTCATTTAAGTACTTCAAACATGATCCAGGACTTAGCATGTATGAGGCCCTGGTGCAACCTTCCACAACATAAAATACACACACACAACAAATCACAGTTAGTGGGTGTTACGTCCTGACTACACGGGCTTTTTTTATACCAAATAACTTCCCAAGAGCAACAGCAAAGAGAAGGTAGCAACAAAAGTTACAGCAGCAATGACTGGAAATACGGCTCAGCCAGCTGACTCTAAATCCAGACTTTTGCTTACATTAGTTGTGTCTGTATCTGCTTTCTCACCTTGACTCGGGCTAATACAGCCAGCGCTGACCACCATGGCATTTTATTGAGCCCTCATTAGCACCCTCAGTTCTTAGGTTGCCTTAGTGGTGGTTCCCAAGAAGGGACAATGAATGGCAGCAGGGTGGTAACTGTTGTTCTTTTTCTCTTGAGTATAAAGAAGTCAAAACTTTGATCTTTTATTTCCCACGAGGGATTTATGCAGGCATGAACAGCATCTTGCTGTCAAAGGTCCTTACAACAGACCTCTGACTGGAAACAGCCTTAATCGTGAATTCATAAAGCGCAACTAACTCAGAAACATCTGCTTGAAGGGTTCCTTCCTTCAGCCATATCTTGAGCCCGGTCTAATCGCTATTGCAGGACACCACCGAGCTTTCTTAATAAAAACCTCCCAAATGAAGTAAACGCAACATTTCACGTTCTCAGGCATCCCCCACTAACCCAATCCTGACACCGGGAGGGGGAGGGGGATGGCACCACAGTGCACTCTTTGCAGTACCCACGTCCAGAAGAACACCTTTAAAAGGAATGCTTACTGTGATTTTCCAAGTACATTTGCTATTTGGAGGGTACATTCCAGGAAAACCTTCACTGCCAATAAATCCAGACTCTCCGGTGAGAATGCCGCCACATGTGAAAACAGGTCTGGAAAATAAAGGAGAGGACACTTAAATTGAAACACGGTCTAGCAATCTAAAGTGGTTTTCAAAACGGTGTAAAAGCTGATATGAACGAGTTAATATTGTTTAGCAAAATCTTGCACCAGATAAGTCTGAAAGCTTGCTCTTAGAATATTGAAATCATAGCCCCATAACTAGTCCAAATTCACCATTAACTTAAGGTAGAGATATTCCACTCAGAGTATTGTATAAAATTGAATGATTAACTGGAGAGAGTGGGAGAGGTCACTGGTGAGGGACATTCTGGGAGAGTCGCATGGTTTAAAAGTCGTGGTAAATATAAAGTTTGTAAGTTCCTAGATTTGGAGACAGGCCTTGCTTTCTCCCCTTTTCGGAAAGTTGAGTTTCTCCGTGCGCCCCTCCCCGCGCCCAAGGGAAGGGGAAGGAAGATAGAGGCGGCTGGAGGTGATGCGGGAGTTGGCCATCCTCTGCCCTGGATGTTAGTGAGGACTTAAAAGAGCGACTCCCTGGGTTCGCCTTAGATTGGCCGAGACTGGGAAGTAAAGAGCAGGGAAGAGGAGGGAGCACGTTCGAGCGCGAGTTAGAGTGCCCTACACCCGCACACAGTGGGGAGGTGAGGCGAGGGAGAGCGAGCCGCGCCACGTGGTGGCCCGGGGGGCGCAGCGCCAGCCTTCGGAGGGAAGCAGGGCAGCCCTCGGTAGCGAGGTGCCGGGTCATGGTGCGGGAAGGGCCGGGCGGGTGTTACCTCTCTGGGGTCTGTGGCCGGGCCAGCTGCGCGGCAGCCAGCAGCAGGCAGAGTGGGATGCAGGCGCTCGCGCCCCCCATGGCCGGCAGCTCACTGCGGCATCCCGCTCGGCGCCGCCAGCCAGGTACCAAGAGCGCCGCGGCCGGCGGGAGGGCCGCTTTTGAAGGCGTTCGCGGCCGACTCCACGCCTAATTTCCCCGGGGGACGCGCCCTGGCAGCGGCGGGCGGCGGCTGAATGTCCCGTTTGTTCTCCGGCGGGAGGGGCCGCGGTCTGTCCCCCGGGGCGGCCGCGGGGGAAGGGAGCCCAGCCAGCGGTACCCACGGCCAGCCGTGGTTCTCCGGGGTGGGGGCGGGGGGTTGCCCCCAGCTTGCTTTTAAGTAAAACGCAGCGGGCCTGCTGGGGAGCCCCCCACCCTCCTCCTTTGTCTTCTTGGAACTGCAGCCCCAAGGGACAAGTAAAGAGATCCTTCCATAGTGGACCTCCAGCTCTCATGCTTGCTTTAAATACACACGCGCTAGAGCCTGTGTTCACGGGACTGTAACAATGACTAGAGAGGTAGTTTTGTGGGTAGATTTCCACATGCGTTTCCAAGTAAGAGATTTGTGAGTGAATTGTCATTAAATGTCAGATCCTCTCATCTCAACACACACGTTAGCTTCTGAAAATGGTGTTTCTCTGCGGGCATGTCTGTTATTTGAAGAGTTACCTCAACGGCTGGAAAAGGAAACTTTATTGATGAGTTAAAATATTTACACACTTTGGACGAGGGCAGTTCTAGCCTTGTGCCACCGAGGCTTTACTTAATGACAGAGAAATGTCTTACCTTTACTGTGGCACGTCAACAGAGAGCCATAAAAGACCGAGAGCAGCAGAATGGGCTGACATTCATGGGAGATAGAATTTAACTGTGAGGCTTCGTCAGTCTTGCTCCTTTTAAAATACATTTTTCTTTGTAAGGAAAAAAATTAAGGCAATGCTTTTTATGACTCCAGTTCTGAGGCTGAAGGGACAGCTCAGAGGTTAAGAGTGCTTGCTGCTCTTTCAGAGGACTCGAGTTCGAGTCCCAGAATCCATGTTAGGCAGCTCAGTTAGACACTTCAGTTCTCTGGGATTTAATACCCTCTTCTGGTTTCTATGGGCGTGAGCACACCACACACACACACACACACACACACACACACACACACACACACAAACTAATATATTTTTAAAAGACTTAATTGCTAATGAGTTTGTAATGTTAAGAACTTAACACTCTGGCAAGCAAAGACTACAGGCTGAAAGTTGGAAGCCCTCTTCAGAGTGTAGATTGCATTAGTATTTTGAATAATTTTAAAATATCTATTTTACATGTTTGGGTGTTTTGCCTGCATGTATGTCTGTGCACCATGTGTGTGCAGTATTCACGGAGGCTAGAAAAGGACATCAGATCCCCTGGAACTGGTCAGTTGTGAGCTACCATGTTGGTGCTAGGGACTGAACCCTGGTCCTCTGGAAGAGTTGCTGGGACTCCTAATTGCTGAACCCTCTCTCCAGCCCCTTCCTGCCTTATGACTGCTTTTTGTTTGTTTGCTTGTTTTGTTTTTTAGTTTGTTTTAAAGCAAGGGCAAAAAACCTTAATTACAACTTTTTAAAAATTCCCTAAATGTACCACACCCTGTATGACATTTTTGTAAAAGGAATTACAGAATTTGGCAGCATGCATTATATTCTGAAACTTACACCCTCAACTTAGTAAAAGCTTCTTTAAAAGAGCCAAGAGGAAATTAATTTGTTTATTTGATACACAGTCCCAGAATAAGCTATCAGAAAATCAAGACTTTGTAGATGATGGTTTATTAAAAAGTCACAGTTTGGGGTTCTAAAGTGAAACTTGATTTTCTAGTAATGGTTTGGAGTTCTCATGCCTGAAACTATTTTATTTGTAGGATTTTTAAAAATAAAATAAGATAAATAAGTGTTAACCATGCATAAATTGAAAACTGCTTGAGCACAAATATGCAGAATTATTTTCTTTTCTTAATTTATAGGATAATGCCTAAGTTTGTATTCTCACTAAGAAGTAAAAGGTTCTAACATGGATCATTCTGTTGTTGACACTCACAAAAAAGACCTTACCATGTGATTTTAAAAGTTTATTAAGAACCATGTTATTTGCTCTTAAAAACACATATTTGACCTGGAACTACAGTTCTAACCAAAATTATAAACCTTAAATGTCCTGAAATGTTTAATGTGTTAAATTTGAGACAGACTCAAGGGACCTCTGAAGGTGTGTGTACACTTCACATGTGTGAGGTCAGTTTCTGGTGTTTTAGGATGTAATTAGGGCAAGAAGGGACAGAAGCAGAGGGAGCTGTTGAGAGATCGTCTGAGGAATGGCAGAGTGAGGGGCCAGGGGTTCTCTTCACACAAGTATGTGATAGCCTTTCTGATGTTGCCTGGTAGCACAAAGAATCTAAGTCATGGGAACACGTACAAAACCACCAGTAAACTGACCTCTTGTAAAGTTAGCATGCATTGTGCAGAATATTAGCATCTAGTGTTTGCTGCTTCATCTCTGGTTGATTCATCAACCTTGCAAACATCTAAAATACACCATAAATTCCAACCCAATCACCTACAGGTCAGCATCAGCCCTATAAAAGATGGACTGTTAGCTGGGAGAGTAACCAAATAGACCTTTCCTCCTTGAAACTGATTTGATCATGGGGTTTATCATAGCAGCAGGATACCTGGTGTCTGAGCTAGTGTTCTTTCACTGTGAAGAGACAAAAAGAAAAACATTTAGTTTGGGTGGCTTACAGTCCATTATCATCAAGGTGAGACACATCAGTGTGCAGGCAGACATGGTGCTGGAGAGGTAGCTGAGAGTTCTACACCTTGTGTAGGCAACAGGAAGTGTTCTGAGATACCGGCTGTGGCTTGAGCACATATGAGACCTCAAAGCCCATCCCCACAGTGACACACTTCCTCCAACAAGGCCTTACCTACTCCAGCAAAGTCACACCTCCTAATAGTGCCACTCCCTTTGGTGGCCATTTTCTTTCAAACCACCACACAGGCTTCCTCTGGTTATCTTGAAAGGTGCCTCAAAACCAGTCCAGCGAGGGCTTTGGATTAGGCAGAGGAGGAGGCCATGAGAGTTTCTGGACTCTCCCCTCTCTTTGTTCCGAGCTGTACCTGAAGGAGCTCAGGTGGGCTCCATGTTCCTACTGTATTTCATTGGTCTTCTGGCTTCTAAGTCATAACGTGAGGAAGAAAGCAGGACCGGGAAGCTGTCAGTGTGGACATTCTCTTTGTACAGCCTGAGCTAATGATAATATAGCATTCTTGATGTTTCCATAATATTTTTAATTTGCTAGAGATTTGAAAGTGGGGATTCCTTATGTTCTTTCTGGGAAAATATAATAGTGTAGAACTTTGAAACTAATGCTACAGTGCTCAAGATATTGGATTCAGCTTTTTCTCTCCCCATTTAGCTCTTGCTGTTGTTGTTGTTACTATGCGTAATTATTCTGATACGGGGGGATTGAACGTAAAACCCGATGCCTGCTAGTCAAGTATTCTATACTGAGCAGCATAATCAGGCCCTGAATTCGTCTTGAGAAATAATAATATCAACATGTAAGATCTCTGTTACATGTGACACTAAATACTCTATGTTCTTTCAACTTTACAATTAAAGGTTCACTTTAAAAATGTGGTTACCAGTCAGGAGTAGTGGCATGTGCCTTTGATCTCAGCACTCTAGAGGCAGAGGGGCAAGCAGAAATTTGTCAGTTCAAGGCTAGTTTGGCCTACATAAAGAAATCTAGGCCAGCCAGGGCTATATAGAGAAAGACTCTATATACATTTGTGACTATATATTAGGAAGAAAAGTAAAATGTAAAGGCCAACAGCCCAACTCCCAGTCCCTACTCGGGTTTCCAAAAGAGAAATGGTTCCCAGAAGCAGGTACTGAAAGATTTCTATAATAAGTTCACACAGTATCTGAGGGTCATTTTCTTTATTTCTTCTTTAATTCTAATTCTCTTGTCCTAATTGACTATAATTTCTTAGCTCTAATTTTCTGTACCAATTCTAACATTCTTATTTCTTCTACATTCTTATTCCTCTAAATTTATATCTTCTACATTCTTATTCCCCAACTATTACAAAATCCCGAGCGTATATACATCCATTCATTAGCAACTTGTCAGCAATCAAAAAAGGTTACAAGGTCCTGTCTCAGGAACACAGGCGTTCGTTGAAGATATAGAACAAAAATTATCAGCCAACCGCAGCTGCAGCTCTGCAGAGGTCCCAGCCATCTCTTCAAGGGGCTGCCACAGGTTACAAAGGGAGAAAACTAAACCATTGAGAGCACTAAGGAAAATACGAAGAGTACGTTATTATTTTATATTTCTTAAGTGCAGTTAATAATAGTATCTAGACATGGTTAGAAAATTAACAGCCTTCTTTTATTGTCTGAATCTCAGGATGTAAACAAAAACAGCTTACTGAATCTAAAATCTTTGCTCAAAAACTGACACAAAGTGTTAATTGCTTTTTTGAGTCAGAGTAGGGAGGTGCTAATTAAGGAAACTAGAGCAATATCAGTGCTGTTGGTCTCTTGAAGGGCTGTGATAGAACAAAGACAGACACCTGCAATATCGCCCTAGTTCGCCATAAATCCTCTGAAGGGCTTAGATCCTACAGGATCAAACACCTGCAACTTCATAAGCAAAATCTGTGGAAGTTCTGTCCGTGCTCTGTTCAGAAGGACCCATGTCTGGCCAAATTGCTCTGTCAGTGAGGCTAATGATAGAGAATAGGTTTCTGAGTTTCCAACCACAAGGTGGAGAACATAATCATCTTCCTGACCACCCACAGATATATGTGCCCATAAGAGTGAGACGTAATCATGAGATTACATATACACACTACATGAAAATGCATGGTAGAGGGGAGATGTCATTGCTCTCATGGCACAAGCAAAATTACAGATGGAAGCAGCAGTTTTCGGAGTCAGTGGCTCTGCTGGCCTTACTGGGCAGGGCCCCTCCATCTGAGAACAATTTCTCTGGTGGGTTGACATTAATCTGAATTAGTAAATGCTGTAAGCTGCACTTGTGTCACGGTCAACGATAGCTTGTGACAAATGCTCCCCACAGTAAACTTTCTTTCTACCCTCCCAATACTCCTCCCAAGAATCTGCTGTTACAGAGGGACTGAATCGGTAATGGCTTCTTAGTCACAAAGATGGCCAAGCGAGTAGTGCACAATACCATTTACAGAAGCAAAGAAAAAGACTTAAGTCTAATTACCCTAGAATAATGGCTAGAATTTCACCTGGCAAGTGGCCCTCTGAGAGATCCACTGACATCACTACCTCTAAAACTGACCACTAAATGCAGTCACTTGAACTTACTGCTGTCACCTCTGCAGCAAGCCTGTTGGATGCTTTTCTGCTCTGGGAAATTCCTGCAATTCTCTACAGATGAGAGCTCAGCACAGGACCCAGGGACTCATCTAAGTGCCTAGATGGGTACCATCCATGTCACCTGCCTGCCTCTCAGCTCCAAGGGAGGTAGAAACTCATCATGTGGGAAATGAAGGGCATGAGCTGCCATTGAAATCCTGTCCCTTTCAAAAGCCAATGGACAGGCAAGAGACTAATTAACATCCATGCTAAAGATGGATTAGGTTAATCCATGCTAGGATTAACGTCTGCATAGCTCAGTGAACCCGTCGCCTTCATGGAGAAAAGGTCCCTGAAGAGGAGTTTTCCTGGGTATTTCCAATGCAATAGGTTTGAAATAGAAGCAGCTGCAACCACCTGCAGAGGTGAGGCTAGGTCAGTCAAAGGCAGCCAGGTGAAGCTGGACTCAAAGGAGCAAGCTGCAGCTGGCTGATTTCTAATGGAGGTCCTCCACGATGGATCGCCGCTGTCATCATCATCGCTATCAGCATCATGGCAGTAATGATCTCTGCCTTCTGCTGAGCATCAGCAGTGTATAACAGGAACCGTGCGAGTCCTGCACGGCAACATTCCACTTGCTTTGCTTTTCCTTTTTCCTTTTTTAAAAAATGTTTATTCATTTATTTTCCTTTTCTCCCCTTTGTTGAAAACAGTTTTTCTCATACAATATATCCTGATTATAGTTTCCTGTCCCTCCACCTTCCCAGTTCTTCTCCCACCTTCCCTCCCCTCTGGATCAGCTCCCTTTGTGTCTCTCATTAGAAAAGAACAGGCTTCTAAGAAATAACAACCGAACATATCAAAATACAAGACAATAAGATTAACTTGCTTCTATTTTCAAGTCTGTGGGGTAAGAGTGCCTGCTGTCATTTTACAGGCGGAGATTCTGAGGTCTGAAGTACTTAGCTGTTAATTTGAGTAAATGAAAAGCTGGGATTGGAACCCAGACTGACTGAAAAATCAAGCTTTTAATCAGTACTCTAAGCTAACTCATCATGGCCTCTATCAGGATGCAAAATGCTCATGGAACACGGAGGCAGTGGGTGTAAATGGACTTGCAGATGCTGTTTGCCTTCCCAAAATCTCTTCTGCAAAAAACCACCCCACCTTGTGCTTTGTGGTTCTGGGAACACTAAGCCCATTCACTATTCCTCAGGCACCCAGGTAGGGAATGTGACCAAGGGCTGAATGAGAGCGCTCACTCAAGGTTTTAATTATCTATTTTTGTCTCCTCTTTAATCCCCTGGAAGTAGTGTGTAAGCAAACATTTCCAAGACCAAACCTGAGGTCAGTGTTGCAGAACAACAGACCACATAAGGCTTCCTTATGGAGCTAGAGTTCCAAGAATTACAAAGACTCCTGAAAACACAATAGTTCTACCATGTAGTACTGAGAAGTCATGAATGAAAGATATAAGGATAATCAAAACATTACTCAAATTAGCTGGTTATGGTTGCTTATGCCTGTAATCAATCCCAGCATTCAGGAGGCAGAGGCAGTTGGATTCAAGGCCAGCTTGGACTCTAACAAACCAAAGCCTAGAGATATAGCTCAGTGATATAATGGTTGCATGTGCAAGGCCCTGGGTTTGCAAATAACAACAACAACAACAACAATAATAATAATAAAAGAAGCCAATTATGTGAATGATGAGTGGCAATAAGAAGTATGAAGTATAGAAAATAATTAGGACCACCAAATCATACCAAAATACCTCTGAATTGTCCCATTGTGTTGACTTGTAGAGGCAGATTTTTGGCTGTAAGAGGGATTAGTATCATCTGCCTGTAACACAGATCTTATTGTACAGATGTACTTACCACATGGGAATAGCCTCATCCTGTAAATGTACAGTCAGTGAGTACATTTTGTAGCTGGCTAGCCTGACTGTCTCACTAGGCTCAGTATTACTCATAACCTTGACTCATAGCAAGCTAGCATTTGTCTGCAAGAAAGGCAATGCCATAGGTCCACCCAAGGTAAGGATAAGGACAGCAAAGATGAGCCACTAAGCCATGAGTCTAAAACAAGGCATACTCAGAGTAGCAGAAGCCATTATCCCGGATTCCCTCTCTCTCAGATGTTCCTCCTCACTCACTGGTTCTACAAGGTCAGGGCAGACCACACCAAGGAATAAAATCAAATTGGCTTTTCAGCTTTGTTGTGGGGGGGGGCAGTGTCTTAAGTAACAATATCCTTCAGTATAAAGGAAATAACCTCTGTCTTAGGGTTTCTATTGCTGTGAAGAGACACCATGACCACAGCAACTCTTATATATAAAGGAGATCATTTAATTGAGGTGATAGCTAATAGTTTCAGGTTTAGTTCATTATCCTCGTGGCAGGGAGCATGACTGGGAGTATGGCTTCGTGCTGGTAGACATGGTGCTGGAGCTGAGAGTTCTACAGGAAGTGGTCTGTTTCACTGGGTGTGACTTGAGCATATATGAGACCTTAAAGCCCACCTCCACAGTGACACACTTCCTCTAATAAGACCACACCTACTCCAACAACCACCACACCTCCTAACAGTGCCACTCCCTTCAGGGGCCATTTCTTTCAAACCAGCACATCTGTTCATTATGTAAAATCTGGAAATTAAAAAGAAAGAAAGGGAAGGAAGGAAAAAAGAAAGAAAGAAAGAAAGAAAGAAAGAAAGAAAGAAAGAAAGAAAGAAAGAAAGAAAGGAAGGAAGGAAGGAAGGAAGGAAGGAAGGAAGGACACTAGTGCCACATTGGCCCATTTACTCCGTCCTCTCTAACCTGCTATTTGGAGAACTTCCTTTTCATCAAGGGCACAGTAGACAATGAGAATGGCCAGTTCACAGGGGAAACATAGCATCCACTGCGTGTTTGAGTGGAAGAGCCATCGAGCCTGGATTGTTATTACATTGAAAGAGTGTTTTAGCACTATCATTTATGAAAAAGTAGGATCACGAAAAAGGTATTATCCAAATAAATGTTCTATGGAAACAAAGGGACTGGAGGTGTGAGACTGAGTAACTAAGGGCTGCTTTTCAATTTAGAACTTGAGAGAAAATCCCTACAGCGTTTGCGAACATGTGTACTTACATATATTCACACATAAAATTACGCTTATGAATATAGTCACAAATCCACAATATCAATAAAATCGGCTTAAAGCCTAAGTCAACTCCTTTGCTCTGAGAATTCTGAAAATATTTTACAGTCTTGTGAAAGCTGGTGAAATAATCCCAACAAAAAATTTCATTTTTCCTGTGAAAGGAGAACTCTGGATACACATTTTTGCTAAGATAATTGCAGAAGAAGATACAGGAGAGGAGAGCATCATTCTCAGCACGGGGACACATTATGTCATGTCAACACACTCGAACATTAGCATAAGCTTATCACGGGCATTAAATGGTTGTTTTTAACCCCAGTGCCATCCTTGCCTGTTTGACTGAATTTAATCAGAACATACTTCGTGCTTGACTCTTTTTTTTTTCCTCTCAGGGATATTAGGATTGATGCTTCTGAGCTGGGGTGTTAGCCAGACACTAGCAACAGCAATCTCCTGACCCCCGGCTCTCGGCTAACCGCACAAATGGGAACTACCCTCAGCAGACACACCACCTCTGTGCCTGGATCTGGCGTTGGCTCTGTTTCGTTGATTGGCAATGTTTCCATGACAGTGTCTAGACACTTTGTTGTTGTTGCTATTACTGCTGGCTCATTTTCCTTTTATTTTTGTGGCATATTTAGGTCTTATTTGTAAGTATTGAATATTTTGTGAAAAATATTAGGCATATGAATGCATATTTTGTGTATTATATCCTGAACATTTCATTCATGCCTATGTAGACAGAGATGGAGGGATGAATGTGTCTGTGTACATGTTTGTCTCCCAGGCAATGCTAGAAACACACCCTTTGGGATGCTCCTTTTCTAAATTTCAAATCAAGGCTGCTCATCTGCCTGCAGATTTTCTATTCAAATTGGTTTGTTTTTTTTTTTTTATATAACATTTACTAACACTTGATTAGATTTTAGTCCAGGCTAATCCAAATCTTATTTCTTCATTCCTTCTCTCCTCTCCGTCCCCCAATCTCTCTCTCTCTCTCCATCCCTTCCTCCTTCCTCCCTCCTCCCTCTCTCCCTTCCTTCTGTTTTTCCTGTTATTAGGAGCCTGCTCAATGCCAAATGCAACAGCAGGTCCTGGAGACCCAGCATGCTCAGCAGAGTCTGGTTCCCACACTCCTTGTTGAGAATGCCTCTAAGCCTGTTTTTTAGGACCTGAGGAGATGGCGCAGTCAGTAACGCGCTGGCCTCTCAAGCACAAGGACCTGAGTTTAAACCCCAGCACATAAAGAGCCAGACATAACCGCACACACAGGAAGGGCCCTAAACCCAATGGCTCACCAGTCCAGCCTAATCAATACACTCCAGGCCAATGAGAAACCCAGTCTCAAAAAAGGAGGTAAAGGACATTCCTGAGGAAGAGACCCGAGTTTCTCCTTTGGCCTCTACAAAGACTTACATCATTGCTGCCTTCTACTTTTAAAAGAGGGATTTAATGTTTGAAGAGTTTCATTCATTTTGTAATGTGTGGGTTTGGTCCTCTGAGTAGAAAACACCAAGACAGAATTAGACCTGCAAGATAATACCTCCAAGAGAGCCTTGATGTGGGATTCCCCTCTGTATGCTAGAAATACCATTAATGAATGAAGAAATTGCTTTGGCCTATAGCAAGGCAGAACTTAGGTAGGTGGAGAAAATGAAACTGAATGCTGGCAAAAAGGAGGCAGGGTCAGAGAGAAGCCATGGAGCCCCGCTGGAGACAGATGCCGGAACTTTACCGGGTAAGCCACAGCCTCGTGGCGATACACAGATTAATGGAGATGGGTTAGTTTAAGATATGGGTTAGCCGGGCAGTGGTGGCGCACGCCTTTAATCCCAGCACTCGGGAGGCAGAGGCAGGCAGATCTCTGTGAGTTCGAGGCCAGCCTGGTCTACAAGAGCTAGTTCCAGGACAGGCTCTAAAAAAGCTGCAGAGAAACCCTGTCTCGAAAAACCAAAAAAAGAAAAAAGAAGAAGAAAAGATATGGGTTAGCCAGAAATACACTTAAACTATTGGCCAAACAGTATTGCAACTAATATGGTTTCTGTGTGGTTATTTCAGGGCTGAGCCGCTGAGAATAAACAAGCAGCCTCCTGCTACAGAGCCTGAGACTACGAGAAATCTGACCTCAGCTTGGAGTCAGAGGAACAAAGGGGAGCAGAGCTCCAGACTCTACTGCAGCCTAAGTAATAGTTTGTCCCCAGCAGTGAAGAACTTTAGCAAAAAGATGGCCCAGTGACAGGGAGGCTGTGAAGGGTACTGCTGATTGCAGAGAGAAAGCAGCCTAGGTGAGGGTGAGTTTAGCATTGGCATGCCTGAAGTTGTAGATCCAGTGTGTGGTGGGCAGGGCTGCCAGCCAATGACAGCCCTTACAGCAGATTTTTTTTTTCTTGGAAGGAGAACTATGGGATTCACTGGCTGGATGCTTGAGTTTTATCCTAATAGGCAACTTTGCTTTCCATGCCATGGGATAGGTGGGGATGGAGGAAACGGGGCAGTACCATACTGCGGCCCTGAGGACTCCAATGTCCCAGGTCTCCCTCCCGCCATCCATGCTCTCTGTCTCACTAGGAAGGTCTCAGCATGGAAAGTATCACTGGGCTTGTAGGGAGGGCTGGTGGGGGTGGGGCTTGTCTCAGGTGCCTGGGAAGTCACCTCTCTGTCCACTTTTGTCCTATAGCAATCACCTACCAGGAGTCACACACAGAAGACACCTTTATCACCTGCCTCCTCCAGCTGCTCAGGTTGTGTCCTCCTTGAGTCTCCAATCTAGGGACAACCTTGGGTTACCTTTTCTTATTTTTTAAAAAAAGTAAGACATAAACACCCAGTCTTCGCTATCAGTAAATACAAGAGTTGAAATAGAAAAAAGAGAGACTATTCTCTTTAACATGTCTGGTGACAGGACCCTAGACTTTTAAACAGCAAACTTTTGTTTCTCATAGCTCTAGACTCTGGAAAGTTTGGATCAAGGTTCTCATAGTGTGCGGATAACAACTGATTCTCACGGGTGCCACTTTCCCATAGTGTCTTTGCTTGGTAGAGGGAGCAAAGTAATTGACCTGATCTTGTAGATCAGGCACTAATTCCAGTCCTGACTCTATTCCTTATTGCCCTATCACCCCCCAAAGGACCCATCCCCCTAAGCCCAGCCCCTGCAGAGGTTGGCATTTTCATTTCTAAATTTTGAAGAGGACAGAAACATTGAGATAATAGGACCACACAAGAAAAACGAACTTGAAAACTACAAGGCCGTGTGACTAGTTCCAGAATGATTATAAGTGACCCACATATGACTGAACCCATCCTCGGGTTACCCTCTTGTCAAAGAATTCTAGCAAGTTTGAAAACGTCTTGAATATCTCCATCAGCGGCATAATAGAGAAATAACTCCACCTTCAACATTATTACTGCCAAGAGAATTTGGAAATTAAGAAAAATTAACTATTTAAGGCAAAAACAACAAGCAAACAAAACAAACCGTTAAGAATGCAAGTAGGGAGTGCTTGAAGATCTTGTAGTTGGTGGGCAAGGAAGCCTACAGGCGCTCCTACTCCCAGGGAGATTCTAGTGAGGATAGTATAGGCAGGATTTCTGTCTGTGAGCCACTCCTAAGTAATCACACAGAGGCTTAATATTAATTATAAATAGCTCAGGCTAGTTACTAGCTAACTCTTACATGTTAAATTAACCCATATTCCTTATCTACGTTTTGCCATGTGGCTTGGTACCTTTTCTTACTACGGCACGCCTGTCTTGCTGTGTCTGCTCACAATTCCTCTGACTCTACCGGTCTTCTTCCTGGCATCCTCCTAGTCTGACTCTCCTGATCATTCTCTTCCGGCCCAAATATAGGCCAGTCACTTCTTTATTAACGAATGAGAATAATACATATTCACAGTGTACAGGAGGATTGTTCCACAGTAGTATAGCAGCATAACAGAGACTGGGTTTGGCAAACATGGGCATGGAGAGGGGAGAAATCAGTGGCAGGGAAGAAGAGAGAAGGAACATACCCTAGCTAATGGGAGCCTTTCAAGATGTCAGGTGTTCATTGGCTCCCTCCAGTAAGTAAGTCAAGCTTCACAATTGTGGGAATGAGGAGGAAACCTTCTGGTTCACTGCTTTTGGGCATGATGGGAAGAAATGTTTCCTTTTGGAGCATTTGAGAGATGCTAGTCACTTAGAGCATGCAGTGTGGAACTGCTTCAGAGTTCTGGCCACAGGAGATGTAGTGTTGACCCAGAGGTTGACTGTCAACTCTTTCTCGAAAGAACAATTCCCAGATTGCCCATCTAGACTCTTACCCTGAATCAATCCAGCTGAATGTCTCTGGGTGTTACTCAATTGTGGGGCTCCCAGGATTGGGAACAGGAAATCCTGCACTGATTTTTGTAGTAACTATTGTCAAACTCTGCTCTCAGGTAGGGCGCTCAATGGCATATGGCTGAACTGAATGTCACTGAATCTCTCTGTCCCCCTCCCAATGTGGCCATATTGAATAAATCTCCCCTTTCTGTTTTTACTATTGATTTGGATGTTTTAATTGGCTTATTGAGTACAGGTGGTTGAACATTATTTCTTGGAATACAGACTGGTACCCCATGTTCAGTAATAGTCATCTCTAGGGGGAAAAAAACTGAAGAAGTCAGTAAAGTTGATGAGTAGCTTCTGAGTATTTTCTACATTTTTACTCGTCAACTGAATTTGTTTATTAAAGGCAATTTTTCTCTTCATTAACATGAGAAACTGTGTGGTAGAGTAAACTAGTAGAATAAGATTACATTAATAAATGTAGAAAAAATTAATACGTCAGATGATTTTCTAAAATTATTCTCAAGACCATCTTTGTAAACAGACCTGATTAAGTGCTATGTCTTGATGTCCTCATTGTGTTGACATTTCCTGTTTCCCAAATCAGAAGGTAGCCAACTCCAAGCCTTGGGCTAGTCCTTAAAAATAACAAGAACATGATCTTATTACCTCTTCAATGGGATAATAAAACCACAACTCCTGGCTATATCTTAAGGCTAGAATAAAGATTACCTGAAGAAAGACTAAAATTAGACTATGTCATCTTATGTTTAACTCCACATTGCTTGTCTGATAAATTGAAGCCCAACAGAGAAATGATACAAACACCTATAAGGAAAGCTAAAGTGAATTGGCTCTCATAACTT
This sequence comes from Arvicola amphibius, assembly GCF_903992535.2. Lineage (NCBI taxonomy): Eukaryota > Metazoa > Chordata > Mammalia > Rodentia > Cricetidae > Arvicola > Arvicola amphibius. Next base: position 162,028,793 of record NC_052049.1, on the reverse strand, counting down.
AAAGACGAATCTTGGTTCCATGTCGGAGACCAGCTTGAACAAAAATACCACTTGCCAGGGTAGGGGCAAATTAGAAAATTAGAATTAGAAAAACAGCAAAGAGAGCAAAGATGCAAGTTAAAATAATAAAACAGAAAACATAGGATAGTACTGGAAGGGAGTTCCAGTGAATACTGAAATTCCTGTATTTAATTTTCCATATACTTTTATATCACAATACAACAGGGGGAAGAAGACAAAAGACTCCTTTAACATGATACAAAGACAACTAGAACAGTTATTTGTTTCAACATTTTGAGCCATCAAGCCATTAATCCATGAGAAAAACATTCCATTGTTTAGGCAGTGAACCCACCCTAGACCAAGTATCCTAAAGGAAGCCACTTCCAAGGTCAAACCTCCTATTTCAAAAGAAGGGGCAAAAGCATGCTTGAATATGCTGACCATTGGTCAGGATGCAGTGGATCTACCTGTATGGGCCATCTTAATGTCAAAATGACCAAACAACCACACCCTAGGTCAGGTAGCCACACTTGCTGTCAACAACTTTGAACAAGTTAAAACTCTCTGACCTTCAGACTCACATTTTTGGGCCTTCACAGTTCCAATGATGTCACTGGAACCTAGCCAGTCTCTCACCTTTGTTTCTTCCCTGTTGGTTCAATTTCACGTTACTGCTCCACCAGTTCACAAGATGCTTGCAGCAGCAACAGACTTCAAGTCTATTGGATAAGAAGTAGTTATTGGGAGACTGCCCCCCAAACTAGCAGCAGGTGGTATCAGAGAGCCTGGAAATCCTCTTCCCCCAGACTATGAGAAAGCAATGATGAGTCCTGTGGAGTGCTGAACTTAACTGAGTATGTAAGAGGATATCACTGGTGGAACTGAGTATTTGGCCAAAGTTTGGGACCTAACATAGAAAAATACTCAGTAGCTCTTCAGGTTGTACTGAGTGACTTGACTCTCTGGTGTGCAAGAATTTAATTCCAGATGGAATTAAAGGCTGGAAAACTTGCAGAAACTGGTAGGTGTTGACTTTCTTCTACACATGGCCAGCCATGGCGGCTTTGTGCAAATCAATTAGAAGAGAGTTACAGCATCCTGCTTGCCCAGGGCCTCCCTTGTCCAAGAACGTTTGGTATTGTTAGTCTTGCCTGAGAGTTCTAGGTTGGCATTAGGGAAAACAGCTGTGTAGACTAGAATTGTCAGACCAGAAAGACTGCAGCTTTTCTGACTATGGCCCTTTATTAGGAAGTCCTCATTCTATAGTCTATGCATTATAAACATGGGGCATTTCGTATTTTTGATATCAGTTATAAGATGCAGGCTTTTACTGTGTTAAATGCCTTTATATTGAATGTGGGATTGATTTTTAATTTCATCATCTATTTTTATTAGTACCTCAAATATAATGCTAAATAAAATCAGTTCTTAATATAAAGCAATAATTATCATTTTCCTGAACCACATCCCATTTTTATTGGCTCTATTTGGATGCTGCTCCATCCCTACCCCAGTTTTTGTGACCAAAAGTGACAATCTTCAATGACAGCAGTCACCGGACAGATGTGTAGCTTGGCTAGAATAAGAGGCTGACTGCTCAGCTCTAGATGGGATACCTGTCCCTGCCCTAAGGTCCCCACCATCATCACCAGGGATCAGGGAATGTAGTGGAAGATGAGGTAGAAGGAATGTAAGCCAGAGGCTGGGGAAGAGGGCTGTGACATGTTGTCTTCTGGAGAGGACGCTGCCATCACACTCATGAATTCACAGCAGCTGGGGTGACCTGCATAATTTCAGGTCAGCCAAAATGCCAGCACCTACAGGGCAGACAGTGTCCAGGCCTGCCTGTTCCTTATTGAGGACCGACTGGCAGTTGATAACTGCTCGGGGAGTGTAAAACAGAGACTGCTCATTTGTTTCCTGGCTACCCAGACCCGAATAATCACATAGAAACAATATTAATTACAATGCTGCTCGGCCAACAGCATAGGCGTGTTTCTACCTAAGCTCTTATATCTGAAATTAACCCTTTTCTATTATTTTGTATTGTCACGAGGCTGGGGCCTACTGGTAAGGTTCCGTCCAGCGTCTGTCTCCTTTGGCAGCTCCATGATGTCCCTTTGACACCACCTACTCTCTCTCTCCATCTTTGTTTGGATTTCCCCACCTAGGTTTACTTTGCTAAATCATTGGCCAAAACAGCTTTAGTCATTAGCCAATAAAGCAACACATATACAGAAGGACTTCCAACATCAGGGAGGGATAATCATCTTTACTCCAACACCCATGTATGTATGGACTAGCACAAACTGGATTTTGTGGGCTATTAAAAAAATGTGCAGTTTGAGTTGGGGGTGTGTTGGGGAGGAGAGTTAGAGTTTGCGAGGGAAATGAAGGGGTAGCTATGATTACATTTCATCATATACATGTATGAAATTCTCAGGTATGAAAGTATGAAATTCTCAAGAATAAAATTTTAGCTAATAATAATAAAAAGTGGCATTCTTTCTAAATATCAGTAATTGTGGCTTCAGTCACACTGCCATGTAACAAGCCAAGTGCTGAACTAACCCCACCATAATTTTAAGGTTTGGGAGAGCAGAGCTGGTGACAGCCCTGAGAGGAATCTTGTTATATTTACCTGAAGGAAGAATGAGGGCCACGTGACATACAACAGGTGTCATTTACGTAAGTGAAACTCATAATACCTCAGGCCATACAAGGGTGGTGTCAGTGGAAGAGATGGACAGGAGAGACAATTGGGATCACAAAAATAAAAACTGGAATTTCTCCAGCTGTATTCCCACCTACGATGTAGGGACTTTATCTTCTCAGCTCCACACAGTTGTTTGTTGGTCCTCGGGGTCTCTCAGTGAGGAACCACACGTGGACTGAACGGTTCATCTAGCATGTAAATGGCACTCCAGTCCTCGGGGTCTCTCAGTGAGGAACCACACATGGACTGAACGGTTCATCTAGCATGTAAATGGCACTCACCGCCTTTGACCCTCTCCACCCTTTGCCACAGTGGCCTGTGGTGCTTCAGTGGCTGTCAAGACCAGGGCTGTTGCTGGGTCTCCAACATCCTCCAGAGGCTGAATAGACATTACACATCACAGGAAGGATCAACTCCCAAAGTGTCGCTTCCTGCTTCTCCCTAACGCTTGCACTCGAGGCCCATGCCCTCTGCTCCCACTGCTGGAACCCACTGAAAGATCAGATAAAGGGAACCCCAATGTTGTGTGCACAAGCAACAGGTGGGGCTGTTGGATAGCATTGTTTGTGGCGCTAGAATCAAGGGTGTGGAGACAGGGCAATTCCTAGATGTGGTGCCTTGTCCAGAGCCTCATGTAAGAGACAAAGGGAGTGGAGCTGAGGAGCACCGTGGTGGAGAGATGGACGGGAGCGTGGGTGGATTGCCTGGTGCATAACCCACAGTGACTTACGCGGGGCTGCTGGCCCAGTTAGGCAGGGTGTGGTGAGAGGGGCCATGTTTATGCCCATGGCGATTTCAGTCAGACAGCCTTGTGAGTTGTCACATATCTTCTTGTAGCCCTCTTGTTCTGAGACTCTTGGGTGACAGGCTGGTCATCAGTGCTCAGGGGAGGCTGTTGGGAATCATAACTTTCTACACTGGAAGTTTGCCCTGCATTTGCAGGTCCAACCAAAAATCAAAAGTATATTGAGAAAAAAAAATAGCATCCCTTTCCTACATCATTATTCCCTTAACAATACAGTACACAAACTATCAACATGGCGCTTCCATTGGCCCCCAATGTACTTAATACCCCTAATAAGTAATGTAGACATAGTTTAACAGGCCCAGGTTCTGCACAAATGCTATACAGTTCTATGTAAGAGTCTTGAGAATATGCAGAGTTCCCAGTGGCCCTTGAATCCCCAAGCACCTGTACATGCCTGGGAACAGTGACAGCAGTGGACCTGACTGGTCTATTGGCCCTTCAGGTCATCTTCAGACAATGCAGAGTAGACATTTTAGTCACAGCATCTAATAATGAGCGACTGCCATGTGCTATGCGAAGTGTTACAGGCTTAGCATGCCTTGTCTCCTTTGCTCTGTACGGCAAACATGAGGGTCAAGAGCTATTACTACCCATAATTTACGGATGAGGTCAAGTACAACAAAGAAATGTTTAGTAAACATAGCTGTCTATTGCCAGACTTCTGTCTGCCTCAATCATTGTTATATTCCAACAGTGATGCATTCCCAGGGCCTGCTTGGAGCAGTGATTCGATGAACATCTTTCTTCAGGTAGACATAGTGACGCTTATCTGTAGTTCTAGCATGTGGGAGGCGGAAAAAGAATGACCAAGGGTCAAAACCAGACTTCGCTACGTAGTGAGATTGAGAACAGCCAGAGGCACATGAGATCCTTTCTCGTGTGTGTGTGTGTGTGTGTGTGTGTGTGTGTGTGTGTGTGCGTGCGCATGCTCGCGTGTGATTCAATAATGTTTTGAGTTGATGGGTGTTGCTGTGGATGTATGCAATCTCTCTGTTCAGGACCATGGCACTATGCCACGGGATTGCACCCAAGACCGAGTTCCTTCTGAGGGTCACTCAGCTGAAGTCTGTCACAGCCCGACAGCAGTTCTGCCTCTCCTCGGTCTGATCCAGCTGCCTGTCTTCCCTCACAGGTGTCTTCACTGCCGGGATTACTTGTAGACACTGTGTAGACATTCCAGTTAGGAGTCTGTCGCCAGGGAACTGGACTCCAGGAGCGTGAATGCGCTCTTGGCCCCGTCTGGGGGCTCTCACTTCCAGCATGATCTCCACAGCCTGGATCTTCCTCAGAAACTGTTTGAGACCACTTTGTAGCTTGTTGCTTGCTCTAAATTGTGCTTTTAAAACACTTATGTAAGCCTTGGGGAAAGCTGAATGCTCAGGGACCTTAGATTACTCTTCCAATTCCCTACCCCATCACCCCACTTCTGGGGGCAGCAACTGCTTCCTGCAGCCGCCACTGCTACTATTCTTGAGTGTCCTCTTTAACGGTTTGGTTACCTCACTAGCCTCATACCTAGAGTCTTAGTTAGGGTTTCTGTTGCTGTGAGGAGATACCATGACCACGGCAACTCTTAATAAAGAAAACATGTACAGTACAGAGGTTGTAGTCCACTGTCATCACAGAAGGAGAAGGAGGGCAGCAGGCAGGCGGACATGGTGCTGGAGGGCAGCTGAAAGTTATCCATCTGCAGGAGCAGGAAGCAGGGAGAGAGGGAGACAGACACTGGACCTGGCTGGAGTATCTGAGACCTCAACGACCCGGTCCCCCCAATGACACACTTCCTCCATTGAGGCCATACCTACCCCAACAAGGCCACACCTCCTAATAGTGCCACTCCCCACAGACCTGTGGGTGTTTCTCATTCAAACTACCACACCTAGTTAGCAATGTTTTAAGTACTTAATTTTCACTGCTCAGAGAACTGGTCTGAATTTTGTCTCCTGATTGGATCCTAATGGGTTCATTACATAAGTAAAAAACCAGGCTCGCATTGTGTAACACAATACTAATGTCTTATTTTTTAAAAACAAAACAAAACAAAACAAAAAACCCAAGTCAGATATCCGGGTAAATGCTGAAAGATCAGAGAAGTAAAGGAGCCAGCCACTAGTGATACCTTTTACCTCTACCAAATCCTCAGATCAGAGTGGACAAAATCCTGTCTCCACGAATCCTCAGACTGAATGCCATGAGCTCAAGTCTCCTCCCGCTTATATTCCTCTCTCTTCCCAGCCATATCCCTTCCTGTCTCCACCTTCCTAGTGCTGGGATTAAAGCACGTGACTCCCAAGTACTGGGATTAATGTTTGTGCCACCACTGTCTGGCCTCTATGGGCAACTAGTAGTTTAGCTCTGCCCTTCAGTCTTCAGGAAAGCTCTCTTTGTTAGATCACTAACAAAATATCACAACATTGGTTCAGGATTTCCCCATGGCCACCTGTTGGGCCTATAAATCCAGTCCACCTGGAACCAGAACGGATGGCAGCTGAGCGGGATCAGGATGCTTTCACTACAGGGCGTTCCCACCTTCTCACCCACTGAGGCCCAACATATGTTCCACCCACCTCCCTGAAGCTTGGGACTCTAGGTGAAGCCACAGCTGCAATGCTGAGATAGTGTCTACAACAGCTAGGTTCTTCTCAAAGATCTATCTGAGAAAATGATTTGAACCAACTTCTGAATTTTTCATCAAGTAAAAAGGGGTAAATCATAAATTAGTCATAAAGGGATATAAAAGTAATCCTCATGGAAATGAATCCTCCATATCTGACCCAGAATTCTGTGGAAGAAGACAAACCAAACCAACCCCCCCTAAAACAACAACAACAAAATAACCTCAAAACATGGCAATTTTAATTTCACTTGTATTTTCAAAAGAATCCCACAGAATATTTTTCGATGGAAGACAGGTGGCTAGAGAGGAGAAGGGGGTGGGGCCAAAGGAGAACTCTTTCACATTGAACATCCTTAAGATGCAAAGCCCACATTGCAATTGACTAGGGAAAGGCACAGCGACATTGCTGGGAAGCTGGCCAAGGCAGGGACTATTGCTGAATTTTTAAAACCTTTGCACACAACCGTTCTGGAACTCAAATTTCTTTATAGTGCCATAAAGGTAGAATTTTCTCATATGAAGGATCTCACTAAGTCTTTTAGTAAAACATTCAATTTTTATTGTAATGAGTATCTAATTGGAAATGGTGTCTCAAAAGAAAAAAGTTAGATAATCATTCTGAAGAAATAATGAGTCATGTCAGTAGATGAGTGGAAAACCCTACACAACATGTTTGTGAAAACACAGGACAGTTCCAACTCTCGGGTCATTACCAAGGAATGAGGGCAGAGTTCTCCTTGCGGGCACTGACACGGGGCTTATGATTCTCTGCTAAGAAAAACAAAATCAGGGACACACAAGAAAAGTCCTTTCCTCAAGTTTTAAGAACCAAGGCCACTTAATTTTTCTGTTACCAAAAAGAATGTTCCTTGGGGGGAAATAATCACAGACAAATGTAGTTTTTTTATATAAAAATTGATGCTCATGGTTATGGCTGAGTTCAACATTCAGAATTTATTAAATAGTAAATGTCAAATAAATGCCGAGAAGTAAATATTCTCCCGGGTGTCATGTTTCTTCTCTCTACTATGCCAGCAACTTGCCTTTTCATTGACTGATTCTGTTCCTTGGAGGTTCTTGTGGTTTATACTGTTTTAGATACTACTACATTTTAAAGACAGAGAAGTAACAGGATTTGATAATTTTTTTTTTTTTGGCCAAGCTGACAGCTTCCTCCAGTGCACATTTTGCAATCTTCTGAATGACTATTACGAAGAACCTTGTTAAAGTAGTTTCCGTTGTGCAGTGCTAGGGTTTGAATCCTGAGCCTCACAAATGCTAGACAAAATCTAGAACACTGAGCTACCAGAAACAAAGGCAGAAGGAAGTCAGCAATTGAAGTATGGTGTCCTGTTTATTAGAGACTTGATTTGGTGACCTTGAAGCTGTGTCATTTGTAATGGAGATTGGCAAGCAGTGAAATGGCAGAAAGTGTGTCTGTGGGGTGGGACACGGTAGGGTGGAGCATCCGAGAACAAAGTGGAGGCCAGAGGTCAGGGGAAAGCATGCCTCGATTTCAGTTGTCAAAGAGGAAGAAAGAAGGGAGAGAGGGGAATGAAGAAGGAAGGAAGGAAGTTAGAAAGAAGGAAAGAAAGAAAGAAAAAAAGAAGTGAGGAGGAAGAGAGAGAGAGGATATGAGTAGGGAGAGATTGGAAGGGAGGACGGGAGAGGTAGAAGGGAGGAGGGGAGGAAGTGAGGATGACCGAGCCTGTGGTTATGCCGATCAAGGCTGGAAGAAGGAGGCAACGGACGGTAAAGAAGGAAGGAGGGGGAGGAAGGAAGGAAGGAAGGAAGGAAAGAAGAAAGAAGAGAAGGAGAAGAAGGAGGAGGAAAAACCAGCATGTGACAAGCCTGAGGCTCTGCAGTGTTGCCTGATGAAAGGGGTGCAAGTGGCTTCCTTGAGGAGAGGCTTCTGGGAAAGAAAAGTGTATTATTATCTCATTAAGAGGACAGCTAATCCTCTATTCTCTGGAATGCCTCTTCAGGTAACTCATTTCCTGAAGGATGAACTCTCAGCTGGGGGATTGACAGGCCTGGCTAAATTAACTCCATTTTCTTTTATTTTTTTAAAGACAGAGTCTTTAAAATACGTAGCCCTGATTGTTCTGGCACTTGCTACGTAGACCAGGCTGACCTTGAACCCACAAAGATCTGTCTCTGCCTGCCAGGATTAAAGGTGTGCAGATTCACTTGGGGTCTGAATTAACTCGTAAAAGGGGGAGACACAAGCACAAGACACAAGGTTGTCACACACCTTGAATCCCAGCATTTGGGAGGCAGAGGCAGGCCGATCTCTGTGAGTTCGAGGACAGCCTGGTCTACAGAGTGAGTTCCAGGACTGGCTCCATAACTACTGAGAAACCCTGTCTCAAAACAAACCCCCAATGCCCCCTCCCCAAAAATATAAAAATAGGTGGAGACAACAGAACACAATGTTTGGGGTCTGAGGTAGAAGTAGAACTTAAATTTTATTCTTTTGTCCTGGAGGAAATAACTTTGCCTTAATGAAGCCTCAGCAAAGCACAGATACCTCCCACTTTTTGTATGGAGAGGCAGAGCTGTCACCAGGGAAATGGAGAACGCTCCAAAGCTGTACCACTATAGTAGTCTCCAGCTAAGGCTAAAGAGTAATCATAAAATCTGAAGAGTTAGTACCGCGTAAGCATAAAAGTACAAGTACATATCAACAATGTGTAGACACACAGTCATAGGTAAAGATAGAGCTTATCATTTTTCTATATAAAATATAAGACCTTTGAAGATGAGGACAGAACCTAACCTGTATGTTGACAAGGCGTTAATAGGGCTGAGCAGGCACCAACAGCTTGTTTCTGTTTTAAATTTTGTCATATTTGTTTATGTGCATGGGTGTGTATGTCTGTGTACAGGTGTGTATGTCTGTGTACCACATGTGTGCCTGGTAGCTGCAAAGGCCAAAAGAGGGCATCAGATCCCCTGGGACTGGAATTACAGACAGATGTGAGCTGCCATGTGGGTGCTAGGCCTCAAACCCAGTCCTCTGCAAGAGCAGCCGGTGCCTTAACCGCTCAGCCATCTCTCCAGCCCCAGTAGTTTTTTTTTTCTCCTTTACTTTAAGTTGGACAAGATAAGAACCTTGAAAAACTCAGGAATTTTTGTTTGTTTGCCTACTTACTTGTTCTTTGTTGTTGCTTTAGGCAAATTAAAGGACTAGGCTACTAAGTAGCCCTGGCTGGCCTGAAACTTGCTATGTAGTCCAGGCTAGACTTGAAATCAGAGATTATGTATCTCTGCCTCCAGAATGCTGGGATTAAAAGCATGTACTGTGGGAACTCATGGTCTCTAGACTGACAGCTGGGGAACCTGCAGGGGACCAAATTAGGGCCTCAGAATATGAGTGACAGTTATGTGACTTGATTTGTTGGGGAGTGGCTGGCAATGGGACAAGGACTTATTCTGAGTGCATGAACTGGCTTTTTGGAGCCCATTCCCTATGGTGGGATACCTCGTTCAGCCTTGATATGGGGTGAGGAGCTTGGTCCTGCCTCAACGTTGTGTACCAGACTTTGTTGACTCCCCAAGGAAGGCCTTACTCCCTCTGAGGAGTGGATGTGGGGGATGGGGAGAGGTAGGGGTGGAAGAAGGGGAGGGAACGGGAACTGGGGCTAGTATGTAAATTTTTAAAAAATTTAAGTAAATTTAAATAAATAAAAAGAGGAGGGAAAGAAATAGAAAAAAAGTAGTAAAAGCCCAGAGGCAGAAGATAAATGGGGCAATTTAAGTTAAGAAAAAAAATTGCTAGAACTAAACCAAGGGATTTATAAGTAATAAGTCTCTATGTGTTTATTTGGGAGCTGGGTGGCAGGCCTCCTCCAAAGAGTAAAGAGTAAAAAAACAACCAGTAACACCCTATACCGTCTCTCTGCCTCCTTGCTCGATGGGGAGAGACCTTATCTCCTGAGACCCAGACTGACCATCCTGCGCTGGCCCCCTGGGCCATGGGCTGAGGACAGGCACAGGTGGGCTCAAGACTGAGGTTCCTGACCGGGGTCAGGTTCATATTCCTTGGACCAGATGGTCTTGATAAGCCATTATCTCCCCAGTGAAGTGCCCACTTGTGGGTTCTTAGACTTACCAGTGAAAGAGTTCTTAGCCAGTCTGATGGGGAACAACTGGGTGAGCCCGATTAGCCCAGTGATGCCAGCGTTGATGGGCTCAGCCTGCAGGCTATTCTGCTTTACCTGTCTCTTAGCTGGGAGCCTAACAGACAGAGCAGAAGGCTGACCCAGTCCAGGCTGATGCGGGGAGAGGGTGCCTGGTGGTGGTGGCTGGTAATGGAGGACAGGACATCCTCAGAGGATTTTCAAGGCTCCCGCCACTGTGCTTTGCCTCGGTGTTGCTTATCTCCCCAGTGAAGTACCACTCGTGGGTTCTCAGGCTTGCTAGTGAAGAGTTCATCAGTGGACTGGGAAGAAGAGGACAATTTGATTAGCGTTTGAAAGAAAAACCAGAGATCAGACAAGCTGTACATCTCAACGGCTGCCTGGAGTGGAGAGAAGGAGGAGGGGGGAGGAGGAGGAGGAGAAGAGGAGGGGAGGAGGAGGAGAAGAGGAGGGGAGGAGGGGAAGAGGAGGGGGAGGAGGAGAAGCAGAAGTCATGTCTTTTACAGTGAAAGCTGGAAAGCAAGGTATGGTAGAAAGTTGGGAGGTAGTGCTTCGGAGAATGAATGGGAAGCCCCAGTGCCTGCTCAGGCTTGGTCAATATTAGAAAGAAAAAAAGAGATAGAAACAAAGAAGATATAAAGTTAAGTTTTTCAGAGTTAGGACTCAGAAAAGCAGACCAACTCGGCCATGTTGCCTGATAGAAGCATTGTAAGTCACTACACCCAAGGAGGGGTTTCTAGGGAGGAGAGGTATGTTTTCTCTTAAGGGGATAATTAGTCCTCCCTCTTCTTAGCATGTCCTCAGGTGGACCAGCTTTCCTGGTAGACTCTAGGCTAAGTGAAGGGACACCTGAGCAATCAAACTTGGTACAGAAGTGAAAACACACAGTTTGTTATCTTATGTGAGCAACAGCCCCCAGCATTCCAGGAAGTGATCTGTCCTGGGGCAAAGGGCTTATAGGTTAGAGACGGTTTTGTTTTATAGATCTCTTAAGCACAGTAATTTAATCTTAAAACATGACATTAGCCATCACAGGGTCTCATCAAAGCTCAGGTACCTCCAGTTTTTTATAGAGTAATTTAAATCCTAAAGAGGGGCTTTCTTTCCACTGTTACCAAAGGCAACAGAAGGTGGGCTTCCTCAGTGGCCTCCAAGGCTGTTTGCCCCTGTAACAGCCTGAGTGGGCTCATTAAACATTCAATGTTTCTGTAGCTTCCCCCCCCGAAAAAAAAAAAGGCAAAGAACTGAAAGTAATATGGGAACCAAGAGTAGAGCTGAGTAGGTAAGTGGCAACAATAATAAAACAAATAATAAATAGAAATAAATAAAATAATAAACTCACCAGCAGAGCTTCACAGTATCTCCCCGCTTGCTACCATGGAGGACTGTTAGTGGGAGTGAGAGGCACAGCTCAACACAGCCAGCTGTAGTTGGAAAATCCAGTCCAGAGTCCATGTCAGAGACTCCTACTGAGGTGAAACCTGGATTCTTGACTTACAATACAGAAAAAAGTGTTAGGATGAGTCAATATGAAGGAAAGCTGGAGTTTATCAAGAAGCCGCCTTAGTGTACATTGTAAAGATTTGTCACTCATATTAGTTTAATAAAATGCTAATTGTCCAATAGCCAGGCAAAAAGTATAGGCAGGGCAACCAGACTAGGAGAATTCTGGGAAGAGGAAAGGCAGAGACACAGTCACTGGCCAGACGCAGAGGAAGCAAGAAGAGAATGTCTTAATGAGAAAAGGTACCGAGCCACGTGGCTAAACATAGACAAGAATTATGGATTAATTTAAGTTGTAAGAGCTAGTTAGTAATTAACCTGAGCAATAGACTGAACAGTTTATAATTAATATAAGCCTCTGTGTGTTTCTTGGGGACTGAATGGCTGCAGGACCAGGCAGGACAGAAACTTCCATCTACAGAGAGATGCCCGAATCAGTGTTCTTCGAGCCAGTTTTCTGTCAACATTACTGAGAGCAGATGGTATAAGAAAACCTTATAGTTTCAAACTGAGAATCGGGCTTTAGCTCTGTATCGTGTGCCTAACTTTGAATTAAAAAATTTTGAATAACCTTCCATTATGTGAGTCATTTTAAGCTTCATCATATACACACTTGTTTTTGTAACATGCTTTAATTTAGTTTCCATGTTAGACAAAAGCAGCATCTTATCATACAAAATACATTTTAATCCAAAGCTATTTTTCCTTTCTCTTTAATCTTTTAGAATAGTCCCACAGTATACTGGTTGGTTTTGTCAGCTTGTTGCAAACGAGACATATCTGGGAAGAGGGAATCTTAACTGAGAAACTACCTCCATAAGATTGGCCTGAAGCAAGCCTGTGAGCATTTTCTTGATTAATGATTACTGTGGGAGGACCCATCCCACTGTGGCCCTCTGTAGGTGGTGGGTGGTGCCACCCTGGGAAGGTGGTACTGGATGTATAAGAGATCACACTAAGCAAGCTGCAGGGAGGAGGCTGTGAGCAACGCACTTCCATGACCCTGCTTCAGCTCCTGCCTCATATTCTTGTCTTGATTTCCTGTCCTGACATTTTCGATTATGGACTTTGATGTAGAAATGTAAGCCAAACACACTCTTTGCTCCCCAAGTTGCTTCTGGTCATGGTGTTTATCACAGCAACAGAAATCCTGAGACTCATTCCTAAAACTGGATCTTCTCATGCTTGCTGGTCCCTTTCTGCCTTGTTTGTTTGTTTGTTTTTTTAATTAAATTCTTGGGTTAAAAAATTTTTTTCAAGCCAGGCATGGTTGCACATACCTGAATCCAAGCATTTTGGAGGCCAAAGTAGTGTTTGCAGGTTTGAGGATAGCCTCAAACTATCCTCAAACTAGTAGTGAGATCCTGTCTCCAGAACAAATAAATTAATTTGCTAACAAAATAAATAATATCACATTTTAATAAAAACCTAGAAAGATGAAAAATGAAGTGTGAGCATTGTATTTCAAACATTAACAGCGGTAAAAAAAAAAAGAGAGAGAGAGAGAAACAGTTGAAACATATGGTTATAGCCTTTCTCTACCAGCAAATTAACTTCAACTGTTAAGTAATGTATACAAGGGAACGAAGTTGGTTCTCTTCAAGTTCGCATTATTTGATGTTATTTTAGCTTTTGTTTGAAGCTGTGAAAACCTGGATGTAGGGCACTCAGACCATCTGCTTGACCGCCTACCAAAAAAGATGATTTCTTCAGGATCGGGAGTTGAAATCCTCTTAATGGTGACGATTGCATCCCTGTAGTATCTCCCAGAGATAGATGGCTGATTCCCCCTTCTGGGGGAGAGAAGAAAAGTCAGGGACCTCTGCTTGCCTAGCTTTGGAAGGCTTCATTTCCCAAACAGTACCTGCCTGGCACAGGAGGTCATGCTCCCTGCCAATGCAGCACCACCTGCAAGGAGGTCTCGGTGCAGTGCCCACCTTTCTGAGAAGGGTCCCTCGTAGTAAGCCTCTGACTCCCTCAGCCCTGCCAGAGGCTGTCAGTGATTCACCGATGGCCTGCTCAGGGTTTCCCGCTTCCTAGATCTGGCATCATTCTCCTTCCATCCCCTAACTATGTCCTGGGACCCGGGAGTAGTCGGGCACGGGTTACCCTGTGGGAAGGAAAGGGGAGAGACTGGTTGAGAGCGAGCAAGAGGGGAGGAGACTGAGCCAGTGTGACCGACTTCTTGCCTGGCCCTTAGGAGATTCGCTTAAGGCTAGGAACACCTTCCTAAAAGCCACAGCTCCTAAATCATAGGTGGCCATGCTGTAGGATTGTGTAAGTGAACGTGGGGGCTTTAAAAGCTCTGGCAACAGTAAAAGGCTTCTGATCACAATGATTAAGTTAATTCTAAATGGAAAAGGTAACGAAGCTTCGGTGTTTCCCGCAGCTCTCACCAGTGTTGAGCCACACAGCTGGTCTAGCGTGCGCCACACAGCTGGTCTAGACTGCAACACACCTGCACTTTGCACTGTACGTGCCTTAACACTCTGCAACTCCAGCAAACGCTTCTCGGACCACCTCAGCTCAACTTTGGGACTATCATACTATGAATGGCAGTGTTTTTTACTAGACAAACAGGGTTTCTGTTCTTATAGAACCATAATGGCTTTGTTGTAGAAAAAGACAATCATTTTCCTATTGTCATTCTTCAGCGTGTAAGAATCAAATTAGCATATCTTTATAATGTTGAAAGGTTTGGTTTGAAGTTTGATCATAGGCCTGACAGTGGTGGTGCATGACTCAGCACTCAGGAGGCAGAGGCAGGCGGATCTCTGTGAGTTCTTCGCTAACCTGGTTTACAAAAGGAATTCCAGGACAGCTAGGATTGTTACATAGAGAAACCCTGTCTTAGGAAACAAAACAACAACAAAATTTAGTGGTAGAGCTGCAGAGTTAGGTGTCATTAAAAAAAAAAATAAATTCCACAAGTTTGGTTTAATATTAGGACAGAATTTCCAGTAACTTCTGAAATGGCCCCAAACGTACTTTTGTAGTGTCTGTTGATGTGAAGCAGCATTCTCAGTATTGACAATTATAAAATCAAAATAGTGATGGACTCTCAAAACACCCTAGAGATGTTCCATGTCCTGCAGTAGCAAATATTCAGCCAAGATTTAATTCTGTATGTAAAAATAAATGCCTCTAATTCGTTAATATGTATTTGCTTTTTGTTATAAATGTGAAAATTATATGTATATCAAGCAATTGTTTTACAATAAATTTCTTTGGTTGTGATTAAGAACATATACTGCTCTTGCAGAGGACCTGGGTTCAGTTCCCAAAATCCAGATCAGGCAGCTCACAACCGCCAGTAATGCTAGGTACAAGAAACTATTGTCCTGCCCGCTTCCCTGTGCACGTGAACACGCATGGTACACACAGAAACATACACATGAATTCTAATCAAAAAACTATTTATGATTTATTGTCACTAATTGTTTGATTTGTATGCATGTATTATATATTTGTATTCCTGGGATCTTGTAAAATTTTACTCAGACAAAAAGAAAAATGGTTGCGAGTGGAGAAGTTAAGAGGCCTGCCCTGGAGAATCTTCCTGAAGAACCAAAGGGGAACAGAAGACGGGTCAAGCCACAGCAGGAGGCGTCTCAGAGGACAGTGTGGGCGAATGTGGTGGCATATTATTTTGACTATGTAAAGATGTGTTTCATTTGATTATGTTGCAGGATATTACTTTAACTGTGTAAAGGTATGTTGCATTTGTTTGTGCTACATTGTTTAATGATGTGAGGATTGAAAGCTGGCCTCATATTTTCTCTATCCAGATTATTTTTATGTGTATGTATTGTTATATACATATACATATATATATATTATACTTTTTTCTTGATAACCAGATTTGATAGGCCATGTAAAAGGAAGTGTTTTAAATGCACCTTTCGCATATATAAAGCATGGGGAGGGGATGCTCTATAGGCCTGCTTAGCCCCAGACTCGAATTGTGAACTCACATTTTCCTAGTTCACCTCTTGACATAGGACAGGCATCTGGAGGGGCTGGACTCAAGTATGTCCAGTCCCAACTATTTCTACATTCTGATAAAACTTCAGTAGTGGAGGTTCTGGCTAAGGGTTTTTTCCTGTGGGAAGGCTTCATTAAGAAGAACACAATTCTATTGCATTGTGAAAAATAGTTTCAACTTCTTGCTGGAAGGATGGGGCTTGGGGAGGTTTCTCCAGTATTCGCCCTGAGGCCTGCTAGAGGCCCTGTAGGGAAGCTAAGAGTGGAGCCTCCCCAGGACTCAGTTCCCTTGGGTTTTCGCCTCTTACACCTGTTCATGGTTGTGTTAGAATTGGCTCCAGAAGTTTCTAATCTCAGCCAGACTTTCCTACCCAGACCTATGGTTCTGTGGGCTTTCGGGCCCACTGGGTTGGCCTCTCTGCCCCTGCCTGTTGGTCTC
Source organism: Arvicola amphibius (assembly GCF_903992535.2). Lineage (NCBI taxonomy): Eukaryota > Metazoa > Chordata > Mammalia > Rodentia > Cricetidae > Arvicola > Arvicola amphibius. Next base: position 162,012,581 of record NC_052049.1, on the reverse strand, counting down.
CAGGCTTCCGGGAAGTCTGCCTCTCGCGATCACTTCTCTTACAGGTTAAAAACAGGGTTGGGTTTTGCAGTTCCCTCTCTTCCCTTCTCCTTGTCCGAGCTCCTTTGCTGCTGGATCCTCAAATGTGTTCTTCCCCTTTCACTAAGGTAGGGTCTCATGTGTAGCCCTCACTGGCCTGGAGACCAGGATGGCCTTGAAATTTCGGTGATGGGTTCGCCTCCCTCCCCAGTGCGGAGGATTCAAGCTGTTCATCCTTTGGGCTCTGCCTTGAGGCCTCCTTTAGGGGCCTTCTCTGACTTCCCAGTGTGCTTCCCTGCTGTGCGATCCCAGAGTCCCTTTGCTTCCCAGAACTTTTATCTTTATGATTATACGTTCAGTTGCTAGATCCCCCTTTGGATAGAAGGATTTCTGAGGAAAGGGCTATGTGACCTCATGTATGCTGCTTTCTGGTGATTCATTCATTCATTCATTCATTCACACACTCATCTCCCAGTATTGGGCATGCAGTCCTGTTCAGGAATGTGTCCCGGGAGGTGAATGCACGCATGAATAACTGAAATAGGTTCTCTATCTATAGATACAAAGAAATTAGAAACAAATCTTATAAAATTAATTAATTCTATGATTATTTACTAAAGATCTACCGATGTCAGGCAATAGATTATAAAATTGATTACGATAAAGATACAGAAATATGGGAAGATATTTATAATGGAATCTAATGAAAGAAAAAGAACAGAATCCAGAGCTTGTTGAATTATTCTAAACCTAAGTGCATGTAGGAGGCACCTGGTGGTGTGCAGTTGTTTTAAGGCTATTTTTATCTGAGGTCTCTTTCTTTAGATGAAACCTTAGAAACCCAAAGTACAAAAATAAAAAATATGAAAACAGAGTTTTGGTTTCTTTTAGTGTTTTTTGTTTTGCTTTCTTTTGCTTAGAGCTGGGGCATGGACCAGAGCTTGCCCACCCCCCTCTGCCTGTCCACCCCCTCTCTGCCTGCCCACCTCTCTCTGCCTGCCCACCCCTTCCCTACCTGCCCACCCCCATCTCTGCCTGCCCACCCCTCTCTGCCTGCCCACCCCTCACTGCCTGCCCACCCCTCTCTGCCTGCCCACCCCTCTCTGCCTGCCCACCCCCCTCTCTGCCTGCCCACCCCTTCTCTACCTGCCCACCCCCATCTCTGCCTGCCCACCTCTTCTCTACCTGCCCACCCCCTCTCTGCCTGCCCACCCCTTCTCTACCTGCCCACTCCACTCTCCGCCTGCCCACCCCTCACTGCCTGCCCACCCCTCACCGCCTGCCCACCCCTCTCTGCCTGCCCACCCCTCTCTACCTGCCCACCCCCCTCTCTGCCTGCCCACCCCCTCTCTACCTGCCCACCCCCTCTTTCTTGTCTCCTTTTTACACTGTATGGTAGCACCCTCTCCTATGGCATCATCAGAGAGCACTACTGAGAATCCCTCCAATTAGGCCTGGGTAACCATTGCAGTTTAGGATAATTTTCCTTTGATCTCTCAGAATGCCACTAACATAACAGTAAAGATGCCCTAAAGGCCCAGGTCCACAGGATAACGGAAATGGCTGAAGATCTTGTGTCAGCTCAGTTTTGGAACATAGGTGGGGGCTTGTTGAGAAAGATCTGATGCAAAGCTGCTAAGATGAAAACTCATTTTCTGCAGATGTAGGAGGGAGGAGAGGAACCCTGTTTCATAGCACAGATTCTTCAGAAAAGGATGAGCTGTAGGGTTGGAAACAGTGGGTTTGGGGGCAAGTCTTTTGTAGATGTCAAATGTCTGCATTCCTTTCAAGCCAGGTTTGCTCCTAGGGAAGCTGAACAAGAGGCTCTAGACTCAAGGGTGCTGGAAACAATTCTCTGGAATAACAGAATTCACTGATTGACTATAGTGGGAGACATGACTCAGATGGGATTGATGGAGTATATGCTTGGCACTGCTGCTGAAGTTGGCAGGAAAGAAAATAAGAGTGGAAATATTACAATGGCAGACATTGGCTGCTGTGACAGAATCGAGTTGAATGGTTGATGCTGATTGTCAACTTGAAAAGATCTAGAATCAAGGAGAGGTGAGCTCCAGCATTCCTGAGAGGGATTTCCCAGATTCGGTTAACTGAAGTGGAAAGACGCTTCCTAAATGTGGGTAGCACTATCCACGGCTTGGGGTCCAGGACTGCATCAAAAGGAGAAAGTGAGTCGAGCCCCAGCTACCTGAGCATCAGCGGTCACCTCTCACCGTGAATGAAGTGTGACCACTGTTAGGAAAAAAGTGCGAAGAGGGGCGGCTCCGCCCGCGCAAAGAATCCAATTAGGTCAGATCAAACTGAATTAAAATGCCCACCGTTTTATTAAGTACGGCGCTCACGGATGGCTGAGCACATGACGGGGAGACAGGGAAATGGGGACTACATGCAAACCTGGAACCATGTGTTTCCCCTCTGGAAGTCCACTTAAATACCCTTAAATACCCTGTAGGTATTTAAGTGGAGGGGTCAGGACCTGGCATGCCGGGATTTGGAGTCCAGACTAATGCAGATCCCAGGCCAGGGGACTGGAATGGATGCCAGGGGCTGGGGCTACGCTCCAGACTTAACACCCACCTGCTTCGTGCTCCTGCCATCATGCCATGAGAGACTGCACCCTCTGACTTGATACTGATAGGCTACTTCCTAAAGCGTAAGGAGGAGTGTGGGTTCAATCAAGGTCAGCCTGAGCTATTCCTTTCCCAAGTGTGGTGATGTAAGCCTGTGATCTCAACAGTGGGAGGTAGGGGCAGGAGGACCTGGAGTTCAAGGTCAGCCTGGCATACATGGTGAGAAACATTAAAAAACAAAACCAAAAAAACAATAACAAAACCACAAAAATCACAGGAGGCCATTGTTTTGTACCATGCTCTGCTCCAGGTCCTGACAAACCTGCCTATCAGAGTATTTATCTGACTTCAGGAGAGACGAGACTTAAAAAGATCATAGTCAAATTTCCCAAAGAGGTCAGTTTCAGAAACCCTGTGCGCTTTAACCCTGCACAAAAGAGCAAGCCTGGAGTAAGCTGGCCTTGTCTGATCCGCCATCATCCTATTGCGCTGCCTTCCGTCTCCAGCTTACGACGGAAGTAGCTCGACATGACTCATCCAGTTTTGTTCTCTCAGTTCTGTTTTCTCCAGTCTCTCTCACTGTGTGATACAGATTGCTGTTCAGAGCCTTGGACCATTTATTCTGCTAGATGAGGGAAGAGCTGCCTCATGCTAGAATTAAAAATTAAGCCAATTAAAGATGGTTGAACGAAACTGTAACTCTGTCCTTTGTTTGATCCTATGCTTTCCCCTCCTCAGAGTGAAAGCCCACGTAATGTAGATGTGGTGGTTTGAAAGAAAATGGCCCCCAAAGGGAGTGGCACTACTCAAGGTGTGGCCTTATTAGAATAGGTGTGGTCTTGTTGGAGGAAGTGTGTCACTGTGGGGGCGGGCTTTGAGGTCTCATATATGCTCAAGCCATACTGAGTTCACTTCCTGTTGCTGTACAAGATGTAGAACTCTCAGCACCATGTTTGCTTGTATGCCATTATGATGATAATGGACCGAACCTCTGAACGGTAAGTCACCCAATTAAATGTTTTCAGCTATATGAGTTGCCATGGTCATGGTGTCTTTTACAGCAATAGAAACCCTAACTAAGACAATAGACAAGCATGAAGGTAAGCATAAGAACAGAGATGGACTCATACACATGTGTGTGTCCTGACTGTGTTGAACCTCTAGTCCTCATCCTTGAACTGTTGGCTCTGACATTTCTTGTAATTCTCCTTTAATTCCGTGACTTGCCCAGCATCCATTGCCTTGTTCTCTTTGTGCTGCACTAAAACATTACCCCCGCCAGGTTATTTTCTCATGATTTTGGAAGCTGCAGATATGGGTGCTGGAGGTCTGGTTCTACTGAGTTATATGTGCATTATGGCTTATTGACCCCATAGTGCCTACATGAAATAATGATGTGGTATGTAATTCTAGCACCTTCTCTCATAAATGTCTGTGTTACAGGACGTCTTCCTGCCTCTGCCCTCCTCGTCCCAGGTCAGGTGTGCATTAGTACTCCTGACCCATACTAAGCAATTCCTCATATCCCCATTACTCGGTGTGTTTTTATTTGCCCATATAATTTTCTAAAATTCCTTTCCATTGCTTAGTCAACAGCTATCAACACACAGCTATAATTCTGAAGCTCTTATCTTAATAATTTAGGCAGTTTGGTGAGATGAGCAAAATGGAGTGATTTTCTCATATGTTGTGATAAGAGAAAAAATCCTGAGAAGTCTCATGTTTAATTATAAGGATCAGAAATGGGTGGGGAGGGAAGAGAAGAAACAGCTCTTGGCCATAGCCTGAACAAAAGCCTTTGTCATGTTTCCAAATACGTGTGGAAAGCCTGACTCACGTCCCACTGGGGGGGACCACCAGTTGCCACCATACCTACCCGCAGGTGAGGTTTCTGAACTGCTAATGCCAGCCAATCTCAAAGAGACAAACTTGCCCTGTTTTGCACAATTCTCCTCCTCATCTCTATAACTAGTGTAGATCCAGTGTAAACTATTCATGCTTTTTTTCTCACAAGTTTGCATTATAAAACTATTTATGACTCAAGTTTGTCAGGCATATTTCCAACTGTTATCCAGCCTCGATGTTAGCAGCAACAGGGACATGTCTTACAACCTGGCTCTTTTCCTGGCCTCTCAAAGGCTCAACAAACCTCACTGCAGAGATCCTTCAGCCTCAAGAGCTTTGGCTTGACAGTTGGAAGTGCTGTTGTTTTGGATCGGGGAGAGGTGGGAGCTGAAGCTGTTGGCTTCTGGTCCTCACATTATGCTCAGATGCTGAGTCACACGCAAGGAGTTTTTCTGAAGTTGCTTATACTCTCTGTGCTCTGGCGTGTTTATTTTATAAACTGAGGCCAAACTGTGTGACTGTGTGTGAGTGAATACATGTGAGTGTGAGAGTGTGTGTGACGACTGTGTGATTGTGTGTGCAAGAGACTGTGGTGTGTATGTGTGTGTGAGCATGTATGTGTGTATAAGCATGTGTGTATATGACTATGTGAACATGTGTGACTGTGTGCAAGAGACTCTGTGTGTGTGTGTGTGTGTGCAAGCATGTACTTGCCACAGTATGCATGTTAAAGTCAGAGGACAACCTCCAGAGTCATTCCTTGCCTTCCATCTTGCTTTGAGGTCAGTGTTTCTCTTTTGTTGTTCCTTGCTATGTAGGCCATGCCAACTAGCCAATGAGCTTCCAGCTATTCTCTTACCTCCACTTTCCATCTCTCCATAGGAGCACCTGGTTTACAGATGTGCCTCCCAGCCAGCTGTTACATGGGTGCTGGGGCTTCAAGTTCAGATCTTCACACTTGTATGAACCCATGTAGCCACCTCTCTCACTCAGTTTTTACGATCTTTGACACTAACATTCAGTATTATTCTTGCAAGGGTATCTTATATGGACAGACACTTTAAAAATTACATCCCTATTGGGCATGGTGGTGCACTACCTTAATCTCAGCATTGTGGAGGCAGAAGCAGTTGGATCTCTGAGTTCAAGGCCAGTTTGGTCTACATAATGAGTTCTAGGCCAGCCAGAGCCATACAGTGAGATCCTGCTCTGAAAGCCCTGGTATATCTCCTTCCTTTCTTACTTCATTATAATGGCAATCATAGTGCTCAGTGATTGCGAAATACAACAGATGCTTTTCTAGGTATCGGCTACAGGAGTGAGAAGGAAATGGCTAAAAATTGGCAATAATTAATAGTATAGTCTCTTTTAACAAGTTGAACATTTTTCTTTCTTTTTCCTCCTTCCTTCCTCTTTCCTTCCTTCCTTCCTTCCTTCCTTCCTTCCTTCCTTCCTTTCTTCCTTCCATTTTTGTTTTTTGTTTTTGTGTTTTCTGAGACAGGGTTTCTCTAAATAACCCTGGCTGTCCTGGAACTTACTCTGTAAACCAGGCCTTGAACTCAGAGATCCAGCTGCCTCTGCCTCCTGAGCTGGCACCGGGTTCACCTTGTGTATCTGCCCAGAGAGCAGATCCTTTGCCTGCCTCCATAACCCACTATCAATAAGCATGGAATGAACGGAAGAAGAATTATTCAAACTTTGTAGGCCAGCTTTAAAAAAAGTAATAAATTATTACTATATCGAGAGAGGAGAATGTAATTGATTATTCTCCTTAATTACATTTCTATTGTTCAAAAGAAAAAGTACACATGCCTTCATATTAACTACAGAAATGACTAATAACATTGTAGATTAACAGTAATTACTACAAAAAGAGTCAATATCAGTTTATCAAGAGTTTATCATATGTGAATTTGAATTAATATGCCCCGCTTCCCAAAGCAGACCTTGCAGTTTACACTGTTTTGCTGTTTCAAAATTTGATCCTGAGCGAACACTCTGTGGAAGCTTTTATGAGAGAATGAAGTTGATGAGAAAGATTGAAGTTTTAATTGCTCAGATGCTGTCATGGTTGCTGTTCTGCCACGACTTATTTCAGATCTAGTGTTTGAGTACAGGAGCAGCGCGCCCCACACAGGTTGGTGGTGGAACTGCACCCAAGGCAGTTCCGGCAGCAAGGGTGATTCGGCGCCACGAGGGACTCAGCTTTAAAACAATTGCATGTTAATAGCCCAGTCTACATCAGAGTTTCTCTGAGTTGAGTTGGCCAGAGATACAGTGCTGACTTAAGGACAGGCAGTGTTGTGTGCCAATTGGATTTACTGCAAAATTGTGGCAAGTGCAGAAGTTATTTAAAGGTTAAGTCATGGGAGTATTTATTTATTTATTTATTTATTTATTTATTATGTATACAATATTCTGTCTGTGTGTATGCCTGTAGGCCAGAAGAGGGCAGCAGACCCCATTAGAGATGGTTGTGAGCCAACATATGGTTGCTGGGAATTGAACTCAGGACCTTTGGAAGAGCAGGCAATGCTCTTAACCTCTGAGCCATCTCTCCAGCCCCCGTCATGGGAGTTTTTGGAGGGGAAGGACGTTTGGCATAATGTACAATTGCTAGTGTGTAATCATATTAAAAGTAGACCAACTTTTAGCCTTCTACATTATTGTTCTTAAAATCTCTGTAGTCAACATGCTTCCTTATTCCCTGGGACCACACCTATCACTGTTCTAGGGATACTAATGACACAAGAGATGAGGAAATTAGTATTGAAGGAGCTGGAGAGAAGCCTCGGTGTTTAAGAGCTCTTAATGCTTTTGCAGAGGATCAAGGTTCAATTAATAGCACCCTACGGCGCCTCACAAGCCTATGTATCTTATGTTCCAGGGGATCTGATGCCCTCTTCTGGTCTCTGCAGGCATTACATACACATGGTTTATTTATGTACATGAAGGCAAAACACTCTTACACATAAAATAAGAACTTAAAAAATCTTTGAGAATAAAGAAAAATAGCATTGAACCTGTAAGTTGAAGCCATATGAATGTAGGCTAGGTAGTCACAGGCTTCCATGGGAACCCCACCATGCCCCAGCGGGTTCCCCAGATCTTGATGTGTGGTTATGAGGGGAACTCACTGCTTACCTGTTAGGTGGATACAAAATGGGTGTGGACATGTGAGTCTGGGCTCGGGGTGGGTGGGAAGAGCTGCATGCACATAGGGAGGGAAGGGAGACAGCAAAGAGAACTAAGAATGAGCATCAAATACAGCCGGTGCTCTCTCCCGGGAACAATGGGCAACTCTGCGCTTAAAATGAACGTGGATTTAAATGTTACTGTCTCTCCTCGGTTCCAAATGCCTCATAGCATTAAACTTACTTTGGGCTATCCTGTGAATTTGGCAGCTGATGCCGATTACCAGTTTAATCAGGAGGACATTGTAATGGGAATATGTGGCTATTCCACCACCTTCAGGGTCTCTGGTGGACTTTTTAAAGATATTTATTTATTTATTTATTTGCGTGTATGAGGGCACTGCACGTGTGTAGGTGACGCTCAGCAGACAGCTTGCAGGAGTTGGTTCTATCCTTCTATCATGGGGGTCCTGGGTATCAAATGCAGGTCAGGTCATCAGTAGGTGCCTTTACCCGCTGAGCCATCTGGCTAGTCTTCAATGTACCTTTTAAGGAAGGAAAGAAAATTAGATGGGATCCGTGACCAGTAACTCTCTGGGGCTATTATTTAAGACTGCAATCTGATATAGCTGGTGAAGTTAAAATGAGCATTCGCAATGACCAACCATCACACTTCTAAACATACAGCCGAGAAAAACCTCCTGTGCCAGCATGAGACCCAGGTGAGAATGTTCTGCCAGTCTGAGTTCATCGATCCTACCCAGTGCTCAGTCGATCAAGGAAGATCCCCTTTCAACCTTTGGCAGGACGCTTTCGCCATTGCTACAGGAGCTCTCAGGACTCCACGGCTACAACAGCCATTCTGCTGTAGAGTTCTCCCTGCTCAGGCAGCCCTGCCGTGCCCGCTGCTACTGGGTACGCCGCCTTGTACCTTACTCTGGGCTGCACGCCTTTCACCAGGGTTCCCCGTCACAAGATACAAGACGCAGTGGGACCATGTGGGGTATACCGGTGTGATACAGCTCAGGAGGCTTCAGGCTGTAAGAATTCATCTTTCTGTGCCCGCTCCCTACTCAGTCTGGCACTCACCGGGGGCAAATGCCACAGCAGCTGCTTGTATACTGTTCGGAGGTTCGTAAGTTATTTTGTACTAAGAAGGACTTGGTGCGCAGTGAGGTAAAGAAGGATGAGAGAGTCTAGGAGTGAATTCTTCCCCTCCCCGAAAGGACTCTTTAGAAAAATGGTTCCATGTAGTTTATCTCAAAATCCTGACCTGACCAAGCAACCTACACTACTTTCTAGAGCTAGAGGACCCAGCTCGGTGTAAACCATCGTTTCTCCCCTCCCTTTGCCTCTCGCTGCCCGGAGTTCGGGTTTGTCTAACAAAGCCTTAGAATATAAATTCTACTTCCAATGGCAGTCTGGGAAATCCAGACTCAGAAAAAAAAAAAAAAAAAAAAAGCTTCTACAGCAAAATTGTTACAATGCTCAGACATTGCCACAAAAAGTAATTAAGTCATTAGCACGGAGAACGAGGGAAAAAATGAAGGAAAAAGAATTTAAGCTAGAAACTAGAAAGAAAACAGACAGGCTGGCACACAAGGTATCCCGACCCTAACATTTCCCTTCCATTTTTTTTCTGCTGCTCATTTGAAAACAGTTGTGCAATATTATGCCTTAAATGATTACAATATTGTAAAAACAAAACAACAACAACCAAAAAAAAAAAAAAACTTTGAACACCCTGGGAGGCGGGGGAGACAGTTTTTAGTACAGGCATGTGTTGCATCGTGAGACCTGCACTGCTAGCTGATTTCATGGCTGTGTGAATATTTTAGTGTGCTTGCACACACCTACATTCTATAGATAATTCACTTGAGGAACCATGGAAAACCTAGACGGACGAGGCGCTGCCGGCCTTACGTCACAACTGCCTTACAGGAGGCCGTTTCTAGAAGTAAAAGATCTAAAGGTAAAATAACCGATCAGAGGCACGCCTAGGCAGCAATATGTATGCTTAGCAAGTGCCAACAAACCGTTGATTAAAGATAAAAAGTCAATAAACACATAAAACGGCGAGTCCTTTATTACCAATATCAAGTACTATATCATCACCATTATTAATTATTATAAGATATGAATATCTGTTAAAATTTTGCACAGTTGGCAGTGCAATCGGGTGTCTCGTACAAGCATTACCAACAACCCCCATGAGTAATGTATCTTTCTAGGGTGTGATGAATTGTTTGGTCATATAGGAGACATGGAATCATTTTTCTGAGAGTCCTTTCGGGGAGGGGAAGAATTTAGCCCTCTAGATCCTTCATAATTCTCCGTGTTTGCTGTGGTTCCTGTGTCTATTGTTGACCCAGTCACCATCACTGCTGCGGTACAGCATATGCATGCCAATAAGATTGTGTCTCGGACAAAACTGCGTTCAGGAAAGAAGTCAGTAGTTTGGGGAAAACTTGAACACAATTTATTTTGTAAAAATTTATCAGAATTTTAGAAATCCATCCTAGAATTCTGGGTCATATAACCTTGGATTAGAGACCTGTCTCTAGTTAACACAAGTCATTGGATCTTGGGCCCCAGGATGGTTTGGCAGGTAGAGGTGCTTACCACAGACGCCTGGTAAGCTGAGTTGGATTTCTGGAACCCACGTTCAGGTGGGAGGAGACAACTGATATGGCAATGTTGTCCTCTGACTGTCCCCATGCTGTGGCATGTGTACCCACACAATAGTAAAAAATTAAAAAAACACCGATCTTTTAAAGTTCCAGTGTCTCTTTTGTTGAGACGGGGATAGCGCACACATCAGTGGGAGAAGTCGGAATCTCGCATACAACACTTAAGAAATACAATTGTGAGGCTGGAGAAGCAGCTTCAGCAGTAAAAGGCTTGCTGAGTAAGTATGTGGACTGAGTTTGATCCCCAACACCCACATAAAATGTTGAGCATGGCTGTGCACTTGTGATCCCAGCACTGGGGAGGAAGAGACTGGGGGATTCCTGGACCTTACTGGCCAATCAGTTTAGCCTAATTGGCAAGCTTAAGGTTCCAGTGAGAGCCCCCAAAAGGACAGATGACACCTGTGGTTGTCTTCTGCCCCCCACATGCACTAGCAGCATCAGCATCTGCACCCCACACACCTGAGCAGCCCCTCTCACACACACCAGCACATACTGAAAGAAATATTACTATTATGACCCACAGTAGTTCTAGTGAGAAAAATTATTTGAGGAACAACAGAAAAAATGGTGCTGATTGAGGCTGTTTATGGTTATTTTGAGATAGACAAATTCTGGTTGAAAGTTTTACCACAGAAAGCAACGTACTTTTTTAAACGTTATTTTAAATGTGTGTGTGTGTGATATGTGAACTAACTCACTAATTTTTTTAAAGTATTTATTTACTTATTATGTATACAGTGTTCTGCCTGCATGCCAGAAGAGGGCGCCAGCTCTCATTATAGATGATTGTGAGCCACCATGTGGGTGCTGAAATTGAACTCAGGACCTCTGAAAGAGCAGCCTGTGCTCTTAACCTGTGAGCCATCTCTCCAGCCCTTTAACTCATTTTATGAGGCGCTGTAGCTTTTACCTTTTTCTAAGTACAAGGAGAAATGGAAATCAAGATAGACCAGGACCCTCAAGCATCTCAAAGACGGCAACCAGTTTGTCACTGCCCTTTGTACCTGTTTCAGAAGCGGCACGTGCCAGGCTGACACCCAAGGATAGAACGAAGACTGGGGCTTTGCACCTTGAACCCATCAAATGTGCTTTTGAAGAGGATTGGCTGGGTCTCTGGGAAAGGGAACAGGAGCCCAGAGCTCAAAAGGCAGAGGGCTCAGTGGGAAAGGGGTCCCGGGGAAGAGCCCAGGAAGGCGAAAGCAACGTGAGTGCTAGTTACTCTTTCTATTTCCGTGATAAAACACCAGAACCAATGTGAATTATAGAAGGAAGGGTTTATTTGGGGGCTTGGAAGAGTCCACTATGGCAGGGCAGTGTGGCCGCAAGCAGTGGGCATAGCAGTGGAACACAGCTGAGACCTCACATCTCAAAGCCCAAGCAGGAAGCAGAGAGCACATCCGAAAGGGCAGAGATTCTTTGCAAACTCACCGCTTGCCCCCAGTAGCACGCCTCCTCCAACAAGGCCACGCCTCCTAATCCTCCCCAGATGGTTCCACCAACTGAGGCCCAAGCCTTCAAGGATGTGAGCCCAAGGTGGCCAAACTCACAAGTGGCAAGCTGGGGCATAGTGGGGACACCTGGTGTAGCAGCCCGGACGCACAAATCACTCTGCTATCTACTCTGAAGTTGCAAACCTGCATCCACTGATGTTTCTGCCTCTGGGGGGTGGGGATCGGCAGTCCGGAACTTCCTGTATCAGGTTTCCTGAGCTCGGTCCAGGCTTTGCTCTCACAAGGCAGCTCATCCTAAGCCCAGAGAGGGACCTCCTTGCTGGGTATTACCAGTTCTCCGAATTAGTCGTCCTAAACAGCGCGTGCAAACTTAGCAGACAAGGACAGGTTTTACTGGATGACTTTTAAAATTAGAACTAGTTCACCATGCTCTAACCACACGTCTTCCCCCTCCCCCCTCTTTTTGAATATGTCATGTTGCTGTTTCAGGGTCTCAGCACATGCCATTCCTTCTGCTTGGAAGGCTTATCCCCAGAGTATCACTGAATTATCAAGCGAACTTCAGCCTGTATGTCGTCACCTCCAAGAGGCTTGCCCGGACCTCTCTTTTTACCGGAGACAGCTAACCTGCAGCCCAGACACCATCTAGTGAGTTACCCGACTCCTTCTTTCCTCCCTTCCATTCTTTGTTTTCTTCTGCCTCACACGAAAAGTCAGTCACATAACTTGGTCCCCAGTGCAGCCATTCCTTGTCTTTTGTGGATGTTATCTGCATTCACCCTTGGTCTCTACATAGGTGCCCTTCAACGTACACACTCACTGTTAAGTAGAGCTTTATGTCCTTGGATATTACCAAGTGTAAAGGGTTTGACTTGCTCACTGTTTTCACAGGTGTGCCAGGGCCTTCATTCTCTTGGCTGTGGGTGCGTCCCATTATGGGTTTAAAGATCCGGGTCCATTTGTCATGCATATGTGCACCTGTAACTGACCCCCGGTATTTTGTAGTGTGCATTTCACCCATTCTCCCGAGATGCATCCAACTGCCCGACTTCATGTGCGGCTCCATAGTGAGTCTGCTCCTTCTATCCTGATGGAGACCAGTCTGAGCATGGACGGGATGTACACCCGGGACAGAGGTTTAAATACACACACATTCTAATCACCTTGCATGCATTTTCTCAAGGAGTCACCATGACCCAATGAGGAGGCACCATCCTCAATTTGCAGATGAAGAACCGGAGGGACAGTGTGCCTGCCCCACAGGGAGCCACCGCCACTGTTTTCTGCCTGCTGTCTACCGTCTGCACTTGTCCCAGTCCACAGTCGCTAGTCTTCGGGCTGTGGGGAAGCTGTGGGTTCAGACTTCCGATGTTGCAACTGTTACCAGGTCAGTCCGACACTAATACTGTCCCCGTGTGACCTCACTGCTTCTGTCTGGAGATGCCAGGCAATGACCTGCCAGAGAGAGTGTTCAGAAGAAGCAAACACTTGGAACTCCGCCTCTACTGCAGCCAACAATGGCTTCCTCTGCTTTGCCTACCCTTTCTCCCACAGCAAGCCACAGCTGTCCCTCCTCAGTCCCAGGGACTTTTGTGGCTTTTGCCTAGATTTGCATAGATTTGTAGACCTGTACATTTCGTCCTTGTTTCTGGTGCATTCTCAGGTTTGGATTTGTGGTGGGGGTGTCTCTTATAGTCTTGTTTTTATCACTACTTGGAATTGTCGTCTCGGCTTGTTCATTTACCTGTGCATCCCCACCGCCCCCTGCAGACCCCAGTAAGACGGTAAACGCCTCGCCAGCAAGGACCAGGTCTGTCTTATTTATGTCCCAGTCTTCAGATCAGTGCCAGCACAGAGCAGTTAGAGGGACATAAGAGCTGGCCACGTTTTCTACAGAAACACAGTTGAATGCTCTCTCCTTTCTGGACTCACCTGCATGAACCAGAATCTCTCTCACCTCAGATTTTTCACTATCCGTCAAGAGTACCAAGCTGGGGACTAAGCCTTTAACATACGAGCTTTGAAGGCCATTTTCAGTTGGAACTAGAGCACTCTCCCCACAGCCCCTTGTCCTTGGGGAGTTGCCCTAGCTGATAATCGAAGACTATTTGGAGGCTGGAAAATCTATCATCTTGCCGATATCCCGATTTTGCCTTTCCTTTCCTTTCTCGTTTCTTTCAGCGCACTGAGCTATACCCCTCCCCCCCCCCAGTCTCATTTCACTAAGGCTGACCTTGAACTCACTCGGCAGCGAAGGCAAGCTTTGAGCTTGCGATCTTCCTGCCACAGCTTCCTGAGCAGCTAGGATTATAGGTTCACATTACCAGGTCCAGCCCAGTTTTTATTTCTTAACTTAAATTTATAGTAGAACTAATAAAATCATTTTCAAAAGGCTAGAGAGATAACTCAGTGGGTGAGAGTATTCACTGTATAAGTGTGAGAACTGGCGTTCAGATTCCAAGCTCCCACATAAAAACCTGGGTGGGATAGCCTTGGCCCTGTGATGGGATGGAGATGGGAGGGTCGCTGAGAGCCGGATGGTCAGCCACTGTAGCTCCGGGTTCATGAAGAAGCCCTGTCTCAAGGAAGTAATGCAGAAAGTGATTGAGCAGGGCATTGGACATTCTCTTCTGGCATCCATGCCCATGGTAGGAGTCTGTACCTGCCTGTACATATGTGTTCAAACAGTATACTACATTCTCACACACATGATAAATAAATACATAATAGTTTTAATATTGGCTGACTATTTTGTTTTGTTTGAGACAGGGTCTCTCTGTGTAGCCCTGGCTGTCCTGGAACTTGCTTATGTAGACCTGGCTGGCCTTGAACTCACAGAGATCCATCTGACTGCCGTGGCTTCCTGAGTGCAGAGATTAAAGGCATGAGTCAACATACCCAGCAAGATCAACTAAAATTTTCTATGAATGAAAACCCTTAAAATCTCACAGGCCCATGGTAATAAAATATATAGTGTTACCAGATCCTCACTGGCGTGGGCTTTGAGCTAGTGAGTATTTATTTCTGTCTTGCACCATTGGTCAAAGCAAAGTCACATGGCCAAACCCAGTCACAGAACCCACTGTGAGGGAGACAAAGTGCAAAGTCCCATTGCTAAGGAGTAGATACAAGGAGACACGGAGGACTGTTCTGTCAACCACCTCTGCCATTCAACAAGGCAAGCAGGTCCACTTTCCAGTCACAAAGGCTTTCCATCTGAGGGTCAGAGCTTCTTCCCTAGAGCTCTGGAATGAAGGCCAGGGAACCTTTCAGGGTTCATTGGGTTGACCATAAACAACTTGTGAAATAGACACTTGATCCATAAAGTTCTGCTTTGGTAAAATTTCGAGTTAACTATTTAAGACAGTTACTATTTAACTCCCTCTGAACAAAGACTTCTGAAAACGATCTCCCCAGTGGTCATTTCAAGATAATGGGGGAGTTAGTTGCACGACCTTGGTCTCTCCACACTTTTCTTGCAGTTCAATCTGCTGAATACTTAATCATGTAAAAACAGAGTTTCTAAATATTAAAAAATAAAACCAATGGGAAAAATAAGAGAAGAACAAGATGGACATTCTGAAATACTAATAGAAGCGGCTGGAGGGGCAACGCTTTCTTTACCTCATCCGTTAGCTTGAACTCATCTTGAAACAGTCCTGCTACTCGTGTGGGATGATGTGGCTTTTGCCCAAGCCCCAAGATGATCACTAATTAGCCCAAATCAACCAGAGACTTAAGGGTGGGTTCTGGTAAGTCCCAGAATGCCTGTGGTGGAAAGATTAAAGGAGAGCCAGAACTCAGAACTGTCAGGAACTTCTGGGACACATACTCTGCGGGGTGCAGGTGTGACCCTGGACTTGCTTCTGAACACCTCACCAGGCTTGACGATTCCCTTGCCACCTGCTGCCCCTAAGGCAGAGATGTTTCCTAGCAGAGAAAACGAGAGTCACAGTCCCAGGCTGCTTTCCCACCAGGCCACAGGCACTCCTGTCTGCTTGGCCATCAGACCTTCTCTCCCCCGACAACCCCGACAAGGCTTTGTAAGTCCTGAGCTGGAGAGAGGGATCAGCCAAAAAGTGGGGATTTGTCTTGGTGGGGCAGCAGCAATGGTTACAGTAGCTCTCTGGTGGCGACTTCAAGGAATGGCTATTAGTACCTGCACTAATCTAGAACACAGGACAGCATCCCTGTCTATCGGCACTGTGTTTACCAGATCGCTTCTCTGGAGAGATCTGACTGCCATCCTTTCTGCCCAGCCTTTGGATTATCCTTTTAACAAATTGGTAGCACCCTTATTAGTCAGAATCAATTTAGTGCTTAAACTTGAGGACCCCCGGTGGAACTATTAGCCAAAAGATTGTTGTCTGACTCCATCTAAATTGGGCTTTCAGTTACTAGACACAGAAGGCCCCAGCTGATATGGGAGTGCTGGCAGTGAGTGTCCTCGGGTGGTTTGAGCAACAACAGATGGTTAGAGTAGTGTGTATGGCCTCTACCACTAGTCTGTAGTTTGGGCAGGAAATAGTCACATGGTGGTAGAGTTCAGGGAGGACTCAAGGCTGACCCACGCTCAGCAGCAGGATCCTCTTGAGAACTCTCCACTTCCCTGTTGGCTGTGGGAAGGCAGATGAGAAGGAACACAGTTTATTCCTCCCAACCATTGCTTCTTCCCCAAGCTCTCAACCAGTTCTGCTTCAGTATTGTCGGCTTTGCAAACCTGGCCTGTCTGTTCCTCCGTGGTCTCCACCCTGCTTGAACAAATCTAATGCTGAGAGGGCCAGGGTTCCCTTCAAATTGTGTGTGTTGGATTAAGCCACCACTGTAACGAAGACACGGGAGACAGGCTGTCTAGGTGGAGGTCTTATTCACAGAGTCATCAAGACATGAATCTAAGTTGTGATGCCCCCACACACGCAGTACATGCAGAATTTACCTTGAATAAATTACAATGCTGTTATCCCTGCTACGGTTTGGGTATGAAATGTCCCCTGAGGCCCTGATATATTGAAGGCTTGGTCCCTAGCTAATGATGCTATTTGGGGAAGCAGTAGAAACTTTAGAAGGTGGGGCCTGTTTGGAAGAAGCAGGTCACTGAGGACATGTTCCATCATGCCCTGGCCCCTTGCTGTCTCTTCTCCCTGTGTCTTGGAAATCACGAGGTGAGTAGCTCTTCTTTATATTCCCTCTCTGTCCTAATGTTCTGCCTCACCACAGGCCCAGGAGCAGAGGGTCACGGCCATCACAGGAAACATGAGACCCTGTTTCGAAAGAAAGCAAAATATGCTTCTCTGACATTTAAACATGGCTTTCCACTGCCTGCTTGTATTGTCAAGATTACCTTACATTTTTTCTAAAATTAACATAATTATTTTACTTTATATCTGAAATATATTAATAGGTAATATCTAAATCTTTAGAGTGCTTTAATGATAATGTCATCTTCTGTTTCTGTTGGTTATTGCTCAGGGTACTTTTTCCCCTAGTGTATTGAGTGTTTCTGAGAGGAGGATCTTTGTTTCATAGAAGTGTGTGTTTATTCTCTCTTCCCATGAGGATACATATAAAAACATTTCCATAGTTTATTGCAAAGTGAGATGATATTGTTATAGAAATAATATGCTATTGAAGAATCACTCCCCACACTGAGAGATTAGTGAAGGAAAAGCTCTTCAACAGTGTTTGCCCAGCTCTGGCTAATGCTCAGAGAAGGGCTGGGCTCAAAGAGAAGGTTTTAAGCTTATGTATTTCCCTTTTTTTTTTTTTTTTTTTGGTTTTTTGAGACAGGGTTTCTCTGCAGCTTTTTTAGAGCCTGTCCTGGAACTAGCTCTTGTAGACCAGGCTGGCCTCGAACTCACAGAGATCCGCCTGCCTCTGCCTCCCGAGTGCTGGGATTAAAGGCGTGCGCCACCACCGCCCGGCTGCTTATGTATTTCATATACACAGTCATCACTAAATCTCATTCAGGCCCCAGCCCCAGGTTACACTCTGAACAATTTGAACAGAGACAGGAGACTCCAAGTCTGGTCACTTGGGCAGATGGGAGATTTACACAGCAAAGATATTGCCAGATTTATTTCTCAAGTACACCAGGGTTGTTCTTTTCCCATGGTCGTTACCCAGGGTCATCTTGCCCACCTGGCAGAATTATGCTTCCCTCAAGAAGAGAACTGTGTGTGTGGCATGCCAGGACTTAACATTGATGGTGACCCTGCGCGCCCCCTTTGATCTCTGTTAGAGTCATGTTCTTCAGGAATGACTGGTCAATCCTGGGGAACAAACATGAGTAGCGGGCTTAGCATAGCTCTAACCCAGACTGGTTAGCAGGCTATTTATCCTTGGGGTATTTTGGTGGCGGCATTCCTTTAGATAAATTCTGCTTTCTGTGATTTAATGTCTTCTAAGCAAATCTGTTAGGAAATCCTCTAAAACATTAATTCTGTTGCTTTGAGTTTCTTCTACATCAACTTTAGTTTGCAGTAAAAACTTGAAGCATACTGACTGTTGGTGTGGGGAGACAAGAAGGGGAGGCGAAGAGGAGAGAGTTGTGGGGATGGGAGGGGAGGCAAGATAGTGACACACAGGGACAAAAGGCGAAACGTTATGGTTCGCTTTAGGAATTCCTACAAATGCCTACGCAGAAAGAAAGCCTAAAAAGACAATGTCTAAAGAAAATTATTTTTTTTACTTTTAAATTTTACATAGAAAAATTAGAAGTAATCATTCTGGTGGAAGTTTCACCCCAAGTTCCCTCCCCTTCTCTCTCCAAGCCCTGCCACATCTCAGAAAGCCTGCCAAATGATGACCCCACCCCCAGAGATACTCAAGACCATTCCCACAGGGTATTGAAACTGTTCCCCAGAAAACAAACATGTGGTTTTCTGGTCTCTCTTTTACATCTCCTTTCTGGGAGGCTGGAAAATCATCCCAGAGCGCTGTACCGAATTTTTCTAATTTGGTTTGATTTGGTCTGATTTGGATTGCTGTGTTGGCGGAGAGGCTTATTGGGGTGCAGCAACCTTTCAGTAATATAAAAACAACTTGAGAAAATAATGCATCATAGCCTCATAAAGAATTTAATCTTCAGGAAATATATTAATATAATTTTATTTAGCATATCAACTACGCATAATACTGTTAAAATAAGTATATACCCCCAAGACTATGCTTAAGGAAAAAGCTTGAAAAGTTTGTTTTTATGTGTGTGCAGGGGGTGGGGGGGGCGCGTCATGAATGTGGAGGCCAGAGGACAACTTGCTAGAGTTGGCTCTCTTCTCCTACCCTGTGGGTCCTGGGACTCGAACTCAGGCTTGGCAGTAAGACCTTTACCTACTGAGTCATCTCTCAGCTCATAAGTAAAAATTTTAATTGGTGGGGAAAAATCAGGAACTGTTCATAAAAAGTAAAGACAAGTATAAAACAAAAATGTAGAAAACTAGAGTTGTTATATTGAAAAGTCAGTGTGCATCAGGGACCCCGTACCTCTGTCACATTCGCCTCAAGTAATCTCGACCACTGCCATCCTACTAAATTTTTAAGGCTTTTTTTTTAAAACAGAAATTTGAAATATTTTTCATGTGTGAGTGCACATTCCTCACTTTTTGGCTTTATGAATATGCTGTCATTTACCATAGAGATTTGTGCACATCAATGAGTTTGCACTAACATACAGCACTTTAGAAGTATGAGGAAACCGATGTTCTCATTTCAGACTTGATGGGGCGCAGCAGCAGGTTTGAAATATAACCAGGCAAAACTATGGAGTGTAAAAACGTCTGTCCTTTGATCCTTTCCTCACCACTTTTGGGGTCTCTATTACAGAGATAAATATCATACTACCGGGCGTGTCCAACCCATAGCTGAGGGGCAGTGTGCACTAAGAGATAGCTCTAAATGTAGCCAATGCAAAGTCACAAACTTACTTAAAATGTTATGGGGTGATTTGGTGTGTGATTTTATACACACACACACACACACACACACACACACATATATGTATATAAAACTGTATCGCTCTTGAGTGTGAGCTTCGCAGATGACAATATTCTGTCCCAATGTCAAAAGACTGGACTCTCCTGAACCTAGATCGTACTGTTTTGGTCAGTGTTCCATTGCTGTAAAGAGACACCATGACCAGGACAACTCGTATAATAGAAAGTATTTAATTGGGGCTGGCTTATAGGTTCAGAGGTTTAATTCATTATTGTTATGATGGGAAGCATGGTGGCATCCAGGCAGACATGGTGCTGGAGAGGAGCTCGGAGTTCTGTCTACATTTGGATCAGCAGGCAGCCAGGCCGTGAGCATCTGAAACCCCAAAGCCTACCCCAGTGGCATGCTTCCTCCAACAAGGCCACACCTACTCCAACAATACTCCCTGGTCACCAAACATTCAAATCTATGAACCTATGAGGGCCATTCTTATTCAAACCACCATGTATACTATAACTGTTTCTTGCAGTAATGTTTGTAGTATAAAACTTCGCAGATGGTGAGGGAAAGACAACAGAATATCCACCAGTAATGAAATGATGTATTTGTAGGATCTAAACAGAGCTACAGGGAGTAAGGTTTTAATCTGCCATAGCGAACATTACATTGACTACTTTATATGGACAAACATCCATGACAAGCTCTGTTTAAATGAAGAAAACATGTCACAGTGCACACAAGCGTATTCTTTTGTTAGGCCAGGCTTTGCTAATCCACCTAGTGTCTGACTTTATTGACCAGGGCAGGCAGAGTCATGTCAGCCTGAGTTTTTCTCTGTTCGCAGTCATTTGATTCAGCTAGAGTCGCTAAGCACAAAATCTTAGAAATAATGTCAGTCCCTCTTGAAAGAAAGGAATTCCAGTCTGCCTTCTTCTATGGGAATTAAAAAAAAAATATGTGAACCAAGAGGACAATTTGCCTAACAATGGGCTAACACAGAGCCCAAAATGGAGAGGATAAAGCCTTTCTAGGTGCTGAGTTAAGTCCCTAGATTGCTATTCTTGAAACCTTCTTGGGCGTGTGAACCTATTTCTGTTGTTTGCAGTCAAGAGTCCTGACCAATAATAACAGAATAATATGGGTAATTTGATTTTGACTTAAAAACCTTTATAATAAAGCATTTTACTAATGGGAGACCTATAGTACAACCAATGTAGATGTTAAGTTTCTGGTGGGTTATGGTGGGGAGAGATTAATAATTTTCCATTACATATCTTTGTAATATTTGATCCACAAACCAGTGTTTACATTTTATGTATCATTAAAATTCTATAAAATTTAAACAGGTAGCATATCGCTGTTTTTTCTAAGTATTGGGTTTTATGGAGAAAGGACTAATATGAGCGACTTGGGAAAAGAACCAAATCTTACACTTGAAATTAGAAAAAAAAACGTAAATATTGTTCTGATTATGGCATAAGTTGGAACCCTGGCAGGTCCCATGGTGGGTGAGGAATGCAGTCAGATAAATACGCCTTTCAGACAGAGCTTCAGTGTGGAGTTTATTGAAAGGAGAGGAGAGGAGAGGAGAGGAGAGGAGAGGAGAGGAGAGGGAAGGGGAGGTGATGAGAGGGTGGGGAGAGAAAGAGGGGGAGAGAAAAAGACGGAAAGCTACCTCCTCAGAGAAAATGGCAGAAAGGAAGGGAGTAGGCGGGACTTGTCTCTTAAAGGGACCTTTTGTACTTGTGTACATACTAGGACCCTGGGCTGGCCAGGGTACTGTCTGGGTGCATCCAGCCAGATGACAGGGCAGGCCAGGACAAGGCCTGAATCCTAACAAATATCGTGAATTATTGCTTCTTATATAACCACTTTAAGTTAATTTTTAAAGCTAGCATACAAAGTAATGGGTTTCACTGTGGCATTTTCATGCATACTTAGCTGTCTAAGCCTGCCTTTCTTTTGATGGTCTCATTCCTTCCCCCAATGGCATTCTAAATCCATTCTTCTCTTCTCATGATCCCGTTTAGTTTAAACACACACAGACACACACACACACACACACACACACACAAATCTAGGTTTTGCATATGAAAGAGCATGGCATATGCCTGAGTCTGACTGGTTTCTCTTAACAATGATCTTTAGCTGCATTATCTTCCTACAGATATGGTGATTTTGTTTTTATTTATGACTGAATAAAATTCTGTTCTGTATAAATTACATATTCTTTATCCATTCATCTGCATATAAGATTAATATTCTTTTGAATGTCCTTCTAGATAACTTGACGTACCTACAACGTTAGTCCAGTTTGGGCATGATGACGTATGCCTATAATCCCAGATACCTGAGAAGCTGAAGCAGGAGGATGGCACATTCCAGCTGTATAATAGAGGCTATGTAGATAATTAAGGGCCTGTCTGGGCAACTTAGTGACACTTCATCTTAAAATAAAGTGTTAGGTCAGGAAGCACCCAACAGGGAGCACTGGGAAATGTATCACAGTGGTAGAGTGCTGGCCTCACACTGGGTTCAATTCCAGGAACTGGGGAACACACACACACACACACACACACACACACACACACACACACAAATGACAACAACACAAAAGAACTAAAACATTAAGAAATTTAGGAATGAGACATAGAATTTTCTCTTGACCTCTACCAGCACAAAGAAAATAAAATGTTAGATTATTTCATCATGATCTTTTAATTTATCTGTTGAATTCTAATTGTGAGTTAATGAGCCAATTAAAATTCCTTATTTTGCAGTACTTTAATGATGACCTGTGGTCATGTGTGAGCCTTTATTTCTTGTAGGGGCATCTTCACTACTTGACTAGAAATACACCACACGCCTGGACAGTCTACACACAGAATGCTCTATCTTCTACATTTATAGAAACACAATTTGGTGATGTGGGTATACAGTATTTACTTTTGTGTTATTCAGGATTATTTCTTCTTCTCCCTGCCCCCCACCCCCACCCCGGGGAGGGGAGAACAGGGCAGGAAGGGATCAGTGGAAACACTGATGACAGAATGCAGAGGGAAATAAATGTTGCCAACCATGGCCTCTGGGTGGCATTTCAGGAGTCTGCTCAGGCTCCCTGTCCAATTGAAACTTTAAAAAGGTCATTTACCTTCTCCACAGTTGCTAACTCACCTGAGAAATGGGCTTCACCAAAGAGGGCTCCTGGGAATTGTGACCTATCTTTGGGGGAAAGGCTGGCCCAGTAACTACGGTGCTGAATCAACAGACACCAAACATCTCTGCACAAGAAGGTGCATAGCTGTGATTACCGAGCGCTGTCTCTTCACGGCCGTGTCCGGCTGCCTGACGCTCCCTTCTCGGGGAGAGGATACATTTCAACATAATTAAAAGTTGAGAACTGTTTCCTGGACTTTGAGTATATCCAGTTACCACATTGCTTTGTTTCAGCAAATGTAGTGGTTATTATAAATTTATAAAGAGAGAGAGAGAGAGAAAGAGAGAGAGAGAGAGAGAGAGCAAGAAAGAAAAAGACGATTAGCAGAATAAGACTTTAATGTGGTATATATGAATGTGGTAATATATATTATTTGCTCATAAAATTTTCTCATAAATAAATTTTGAGAAATGATAATGAATGGAAGACGATGCCCATCTCAAAGAAAGCACAGTAAAGTCTACCTAATTTTCATCTTATAAAAGACATGAGGGCACAATCGATTTTACTGATTTACAGCAGAGCCCAGAGCCTTGTCATGTAAAATTTAATAGGTAGCTTGGACATTAAATTTTAAACTCAGAATCATCATCAATCTTTTATTTAAATCTGATAAGCTACTGGGGTTACTGCATGGGTGGAATCCTAGTATGTTCCTCCCGCATGGTTCATCTTCTGGGTATTCTGTCCTCCTGTACAAATCTAGAAATACATGGATTACTTCTGACAATGGTAATAGCATATGACTAAAGTTTCCACAGCACTGGAATAAGGCTGTGTTCCTTTGCCTAACAATTTATGTTCCCTTCCCCTCAGCTTTACTAACTCCAGCTAAGATGTTAATTTTCATAAATAGAATTGAAATTGCTGCTCTTTTAATTTTTCGAGTTGAATTCTGGGTCATGCAAAGATTAAGTGAAGTGACTCAAAACCCAAATCCTGTAATTACAGAAAGGTTGTTTAGATGAAATAAGTTTTCCTTTTCCCTACGCTGGGCTGGAAGGCAATTTCCTGAACTGCAAATTCAGAAAGGCTGGCTGCTTGTCTGCATAAAACCAACTCGTGATGAAGACACCGAGGTCATGAAGACACCGGCTACTTAGCTGCCATTTGCTTTGTTTAATCTGAGATTAGACCTAGGTTTACAAGGGAAACCTAAATTTAGAGCTGACAGGATTGTTTAAGGTGGCATTACTGACTGCAATTTCATCCGGTAGCTTTCCTGAGTGGTCTCTGACTCCGGAAAAGAGTAGCCATATTAAACTCAGAGAGAGAGAGAGAGAGAAGAGAGAGAGAGAGAGAGAGAGAGAGAGAGAGAGAGAGAGAGAGAGAGAGAGAGAGAGAGAGAGAGAGAGATTAAAGTTGTGAAGGAAACAGAAATATCTACAAACTGGCCAGCTGATTTACTGGACTTCCAAATCCAGCGAGTATCCACCCTCCTTCCAACCCCGCCACCCCGGTGGGGGCTGTTTCCAAGGTGCTTGGGACAATGAAGATTCACTAGCTGTTTTTGCCCCTGCCCATCACCTAAGGGAACGATCACGTGACTCATTACTCTAATGGCCCGGGAAAAGAAACCCCCAGGGGAGGGAGGGCTGAGAACTGCAACCACTTTCCTAATTGGACTGCGGTGAAAGACAGGGAACTGCGGGGACAGGATGCTGTCTGGAGCAGCCAGGACAGCCAAACTGTGTCCACCCAGGAAGAGACAGCGTTGGCAGCTAACCTGGGGGCTTCATTCTGCAAAGTCTCAGAGCCACCGAATGTTGGACGTTTTCTAGATTGAGACTTAGAAGTGCTGTTTTAAGAAAGGCTGCCATGGGGAAAGAGTGGGCTTCTGCTTTAGAGACTTTGTTAGTCAGTGAAAGGTCTTAGTTCAGTTTCATTTTGTAGCCCTGGAAAGCTTTGTTTTGGTGGCCCCTGAACGCGGGGGAGCATAGTGTGCTTCCCCAGTGGGTATTTTTCTGCTAGGGGAGCACGCCTGGAGCTGCATGGTGAGTTGGAAGGCAGACAGACAGACAGGCAGGCAGACAGACTTGCACTCACACCTGAGCTTCTATACTTAGGAATTCTGCAGCTCAGTGTCTCCCAGCTGCTGGCTGTGAATATGGAGCATGCTCTGTTTTCACAATGAAATGGGATCAATAATTACTTGGAAGGAAAATGCAGATAGGCAAATACCATGTGCAAAGGGCCTGACAGGTAGCAGATGCTCCGAACACTGCTTCCCCACCTGCCTTCTGAATCACTCCGTGTGGGCTTCCCTTCCCCCACAGCTTTCAAGTCTCTTCTGTCGTGAAGGTGGAAATTTGGGACTGGGTGTGTAGTTCAATGATAGAGTACTTCCCTGGAATGCACAAGGCCCTGGGTTTGATCTCTAGTGTCACAAGAAGGTACACAAAAGAGAAAGGAGGGAAGGGAGGAGGAAGATGGAAATGCTGGACTTTAGTTGGGATATTCTCAAGTGACCTTGGTGTAGGACCCAGCCTGGAAAAGCTCAATAGAGGTTCAAGTCTCAGTAGTTTACCCTAAGGCAATACCTGGTTCCAAGAAAGACCACAAACTGAGACTACCCAGGCACCACCCAGGAACAGACCATCCAAAGGGAGTTCCTAACGTTCTAACATTGTAGGTAGGATAACCTGCCTGTACACACCAGGACACCCTAGACAAATGTCAGCCCATCAGGGGTCCTGAACCTTAGAAATCCCTCACCCCAGACTGTGCTATTATAAAAGCCCCACCCCAATTGAGCTCTGGAGCCACAGAGAGTCTGAGTTAGCAAACGTATAAGAATAATAAAGGCTCTTTGCTTTTACATACAAGACTTGGTCTCCTAGTTGGTTTTGGGGGAACTCCGTGATCTGGGTATAACACTCAGAACATAGGACCTACACTCTTCCAAGAGGCAGATCAGATCCCTGCCAAACAGCCAGCTGTGACAGCAGACACAATGAACCTTCACAGAGGACCAGGCCCTGGAGTCAGCAAAGGGCAGCCATTGATTTTGGCCAGTCCAAACATGAGTTCTGCTAAGTCAGCCGGATAGCCAAGCTTCCGCTTTTATATCTGACCTCCTAACCCAGTCTTGTCCTCACTGGCTGAGCTTCCCACTTGGCTTGTCCTTTGGTCTAGCTCTCCACCTGCTGTCTGCCCTATTGAGAAACTGCCCGGTCAGCAGCCATGCTACCCAGCTGCTACGTTGGCTGCCTCTATAATCTTTGCTCTTGAGTTTTTTTTTTTTTCAGAGGCCCCCAGGTCTTCACAGTGGCCCTTGCAGCTCAGCAAACAATTTTGTCATATTTCCGTAAAGAGTACAGCTAAATCAATACTTTTAATTTGTTTCAGTGCCAAAATTCGATGAACAGTCCCAATTCTTGCCCAGTACAGCCAATCATTTGTGTTACCCTGTTTCGAATGTTGTTTGCAGACCTGTTCTGACTGGTTTACTAATCCACCCTCAGAGTGAAACTTTGATATGTAGGGTTAACAACATTTCATTACGTTTTTCCTAGTTCAGAGAAATACTATTTTATGGTTAGTGGTAAAGCTAATTGCATATGTCATTTACAACCGTTCCCCAAGATTCTCCCTATAATTCTGCTTTGGTGGGTTTTTATTTATGCCAATCCTGAATTAGTTTACTAACCTTTGTGGCTTCCAATCTACAGACTAGACATGACTCAGTCTACCTGATGCTTCAAACACTGCTATAGTTTCATTAGGTCTTTGATGTTTGTGCCTAAATTTAATGGCTGGTAAGTGCTCATAAGCCAAATTTCTCACTTCTACAATTGGCAGTGTTTGTAAGTTGTGTTTAATAATTCTTCTGACAGGCTTATTATGATGATGATGATGATGATTAAGTAAAGCAGTCCGTTCAAATCATTTCTTTCTGGTGTAAAAGGCCAGATAGTAAATATTTCAAACTTTACATGTGACACCATCTCTACTGCAACTATCCAACCCTGCCACTGTGGCCCTGTGTCAACCACAGAAGACACAGAGTGGCATAGCCGTATCTATGGACACCAACATCTAAACTGCACGTGGCATGGGGTATTACTCTTCTTTTGATTTTTTTCCCACCATTTAAATACGTCAAAACTATTCTTAGCTTGTGGGCCATATAAAAGCAGGCGGAAAGCTGGGTTTGCCCTGTGGCTATAGCTTTCTAAGTTTAGTACAGTTTCTGGTTAGAGGCAGATTTAGGTTTCATGGAGACTGAATCCTTTATAATTAGGGAACTTTAAGAAAAAGAAATACAGAGCCGGGAATCTTGTTCAGTGGCAGAGCATTCGCCTAGCCAGTGTGAGGCCCTGGGTTCAATCCCCAGTACTTCCAAAGAAGGTGGAGAAAGAGAAGAGAAAGAAGAAGAAAATCATAATTCCAGAATGAGTCACAGTAGTTTATAAGCAAATGAGAAGCCCTGGGTACCGAGCTTCGTAGGAACCTCGGGTGACTCTGAACCCTAGGAACTAGGAAGACACTGTGAGCTTCTACTACAGAGGTTCCCAGACCTGGCTGGTGAGTGGAGCCACCAAGGGGACTTTGTAAACTTCAGGCTCGAAAGCTCTGAGAGGTGGTGTGAGTTAGTCTCTGTGAAGACCAAGCCTAGGAATCAGTAGCCCACAAAGCTCCCTAGGTCGCGCTACCATGCAACCAAGGCTGGAAACTTCCATCCTACTTAGTTTGTGTTTTGTGTTCTGTAGACCAAGCTGGTCTTGAACTCAGAGAACCGCCTGCTTCTACCTCTGGAGTGCCGGGATTAAAGGCGTGCGCCACAATGCCCAGCCCTCTACTCATATTTTATAGCTGAGTGACTCTGTCAGAACGGGTGCCACAAATACATTCATTGCCTTAACCATGTTGCTTGCCCAGGTTTTAATAGTATTGTCACTGACTTGTAGACCGAGTATTTAACTTTATCAAGAGTGCGACAGTAAATGATCTTGACTGAACAGACACTCGCTGTATTCCCGTACACTTCCCTCACCCGCTTCCACAGTCATGTTCTTTTTCTTTATCTGGAGGGACTCGCTCTAGCCCAGGCTGTCCTCAAACTCACAGTGATCCTCCTACCTCAGCCACCCAAGTGCTGGGTTATAGGCGTGAGCCACTATGCCGGCCTATTTGTTCTCTTATCAGTGAGTTAAGCCACGAGTTGTAAATCGAGTCTTCCTGGACTCTGTCCAATTCAGCGTTGATAATTGCAAAATGTTATATCCAACACTAAGTATTTTAAATATTTTTTTTTCCTCTTTCCTTTGTTTGTTTTTGAGACAGGGTCTTGTGCTTCCCAGGCTGGCCATCACCACACTATTTAGCTGAGGATTACCCTGAAGTCCGCATTTCTTCACATCCCAAATGCTAGGATTATAGACTTGTGCCTCCATGCCAGACTCTTAAAAGGAATCTTTGAGTTGGCCCAAGTTTCAGATAATCTATACAACAAATAAGAGGCTCTTAAGGAACATCTAACAGCGCTGTCATCACGGCCGGGAGAGCTGCGCTAATAGCCTTGGTGTGAGGATAGGAGCTGAGTCATGGTTATTGCCTAGTGTTAATCCTCGAATGTAGAGGTGTCCATCTTCGTGCCCCTGTGAGTACTGGTTTCCTCAGGGTAGTTCAGTTATAGTGTTATTCAGTGATGCTGAGATGTCTTCTTGACTGGTACTGGGCCATTCTATGAGCGGAACAGAGAGACACGCCACTGAGCTTGTCTATTGTTGACCATCTGGGAACTCACGCTGCTTTCAGTAAACAAACGCCTCATCACTGCCAGTAACACAGCTTTTGTGTCAACCGGAAGCTTCATTTGAGGGTCTATGAGGACCTGGCCTTGCTCTTTTACGTTATCCTTCTTAATAGGGACTTCAGAATTTAATGACTCAGGAAGCATGCAAACTCAAATGCCTCTAATTCTGCTAGAAAGCGAAACTACTTACTTCGTTCATTTGGAAGCATGTAGAGAAAGTGCTGATTTTGGCTGGTTTGGGGGCAGCAATCTTTTCCCTGGTTAGAGGTTTTTGTTCTTGGAAGCTAAGACTCTTATCATGTCAAACTATTTCTTCAAGGACTACCAAGTTAGCCATTCACTCCTCTGTTCATAACACACGCACACACACACACACACACACACACACACACACACACACACACACACACACGAGTCCTAACAAGGCACCAGGGATTGTGACATGTGGGAAAGGCCCAACTCAGACTTGGAGTTTAGGCTCCAGTGTGGGGAGTACTGGTTAGACTTTTGTGTCAACTTGACACAAACCAGGGTTATCTGGGAGCAAAGAACTTCATTAGGAAAATGCTTCATCAAACTGGTCTGCAGGCACATTTTCTTGGTTAATGATTGATGGCGGGTGGGGGGTCAGCCCACTGCGGGTGGTGCCATCCTGGGCAGGTGGTCCTGGGTTGTAGAACAAAGCAAGCTGGGCCATCCAGTAAGCATCGCTTCTTCCTGGTCTCTGCTTCAGTTCCTGCCTCCAGGTTCCTGCCCTGAGTTTCCTGTAAAACTGAAATGAACTCTTTCCTCCTCAAGTTGCTTTTGGTCACAGTGTTTATCAGAGCAAGTGAATGCAAACTCGAGCAGAGAAAGAAACAATGAAGAATTTCACTTAGTGACAAATGATGTGTAGGAAAGAAAATGGTGACTGCATGATGAAGGAGCGCATTTGGGTGGAGGAGGGCTGCTGAGGAAGGAGCGTGTTTGGGTAGAAGAGAGATACTGACGAAGGACCGTGTTTGCCTACAGGAGGGATGATGAGGAAGGAGCGTGTTTCCATAGAGGAGGGAGGAGTGTCTAGGCTACCTGCTCCAAGTGATGGTGACTTTGAGCTTATATCCAAATGATGGCAAGGAAAACTGTCTTCACAGACCTCAGAGAACAGCTACCATGGGCTGTCCAGCACACAGGCACACTCTGAAGCAGTAATACTTTGGTTATACGGGGGTCGCATAAAGCATATACTAAAGTTAACTCACTTGGTTTTGTACTTTTAATGTGCCTGCTAGAATATTTAAATTGTGTGTGTGTGTTTCATGTTATATTTCAATAGAACATCACTTACTGTCCTAAACTAGTTAGGTTTCTATTGCTGTGCTAAAATACCATGACCAAAAGCAACTTGGGCAGGGTTTATTTGGGTTATAATAGTTCATATTCCATCGTGAAGGGAAGTCAGAGCAGGAGCTGACGCAGAGACCACGAGGGAAAGCTGCTTACTGGCTTGCTCCCATGGCTTTCTCAGTGGGCTATTTTTATACAACACAGGACCATCTGCCCAGGGGTGGCTCACCGGTAGCCCAGACCACATCAATCATTAATCACGATGATGTCTCAAGGACGTGCCTACGGGGAAGACATTTCCTTAGTTAACATTTTCTCTTCCCAGCTGGTTCTAGTTTGTCTAGCGTTGACCAAAAAACAACCAACACACGGATTTAGAAGGAAAGTCTTCATTCACGTCTTGCTTGTTTCTAGAATGTACAGATCTCTCCCCCTGCCCCTCCCCACAAGCATTGGTGAGATAGTATTCTTTTTCTTTTCTTTCCTTTTCTTTTTTATGAGACAGGGCCTCTCTGTCCTGGAACTCACTCTGTAGCCCAGGCTGGTCTCAAACTCACAGAGAGCTGCCCACCTCTGCCTCCCGAGTGCTGGGATTAAAGGCATGCGCTACCAGGGCCCAGCTATGATAAGTGCTCTTGAGAGTCTGAGGTAACGTAATGTGTGTTGGCTAAAATGAACTGAATAGCAGTGATACGCTGAGCAAAACCACGCTGCAGGGATTCACTGACTCCTCACGCTGCTATGAGGTAAAATAGATTCCTAGCTCATTCTAGAGCTGAGGAGTGGAGGGCCAAACAGCCAAGGCAGTTCGTTTGGGAACACGACTGTGAAATAATAGAGTAAGAGGTCAAAGCCTGACCAAGTTTGAGGGTGTAGACGATGAAAACCCTAGAGCATGGCTCCAACTCCAGTCAGAAGCTGGCTACCACAGGCCTAAAGAAGACAGGAGCAGAAGAGGCTAGACCCCGCTGTAGAGGCCGCCTCCTAACCAGACAGAGTCCCAACTCCTGCCTCCTATGCCTGGAAAACACCACATAGACTGCTTGCCGGCCACAGTGTCTTCCCCAGCCTTTCCCTACAGGAATCCAGCGAGTTCCAGGCCTTTTCCTTCTCTATCCAGACCCTCTTCCCTTCTGCTGTCTTACCTGGTTCCAAAAGAGGTCTTTCTGGAAACTTTCTCACAAGCATAGTAATCCTGCGTCTCTGAGAGTGGTGTGTGTGTGTGGGGGGGGAGGTTGGTGAGGGCAACGGAGCTTAAGAATCCCCCACTCCCAATTTGGGGTACAGTTTTCCCCCTTTTAGTTGTAAGTAACTCCACTCTGCCACCACACAAGACTGTGGACAATAACAACACAGCACCCCACACAGTGCACCACACACAAGGGTAATTCAAGACCCTAACACAGCCCTAACAACTAGGCTGTTATTCACGATGACAAGTGACTTCTCAAGAGAAGTTGTAAACTGGCCCCCACATTTGTGAAGGGGCCAAGGACACTGTGACTAGACAGGTACTTTTGTTGAAACCATTTATGCAACTATACAGCAAAACTAGAGGAAGGGGCTCAACAGTTAACCAGAGGACCCAAGCTGAGTTCCCGGCACCCACATCATGTGACTAACAACTGCCTATAACTCCAGCTCCAGGGGATCTGACCTACTATTTTGGCCTCCCTTGGCACCCGAGTTCATGTGCACATGCTTATACAACACACACACACACACACACACACACACACACACACACGGTTCCAAAACAGAAACCCTTCACTCCTTGTTCTTTTTCTTTTTTCTTTTACTTCTAATTGCGCGCGCGCGCGCGCGCGCGCGCGCGCGCGTGTGTGTGTGTGTGTGTGTGTGTGTGTGTGTGTGTGTGTGTGTGTGAGCGTGCACAGGCTTGCCATGGTTTACGTGTGCAGGTCAGAAGACAGCTTGGAGGAGTCAGTTCTCTCCTTCTGCTATGTGGGTCCTGGGGATTGAACTCAGGTCATCAGGTGAGGCCTCGAGAGCCTTTACCGGCTGAGTCGTCTTAACCGGTCTCCTTTTGTACCTTATGTGTCTGTGAACGAAAATCAGAACCTGAAGGAACTTGAGGCTCATGTTTAGACCACACCTGAGAAGACCTGCTCACGTGAGGTAAAGCCCCACCAATACAGCACCACTCAATCAAGAGGGGATGGAGTACAAACCCTTTTGGGGGTCTCACTATCCCAAGCTGGCATAAACTCATGGCAATTCTCCTGCCTTAGCCCAAGTGCTGTGATTACAGGTGTGAGCCACTGTGCCCAGCAATCATGTGGAAGTAATAATCACATCTCGA
This sequence comes from Arvicola amphibius, assembly GCF_903992535.2. NCBI lineage: Eukaryota > Metazoa > Chordata > Mammalia > Rodentia > Cricetidae > Arvicola > Arvicola amphibius. Next base: position 161,980,299 of record NC_052049.1, on the reverse strand, counting down.
GGAGAACTGTGTTTTATACTGACAAACATCCACATGATGCCCACACTTCTGGACATTTCCTACATGTTCTTCTATGTTGTGGAGGATCCAGGCGGGAAAGGAGGAAATTGTTGCGAGCAGGTAGGGGAGCATTCTCTTTTGCTAATACTATAGCTTTAAACCTTGCAAATCTCAAAGGTAAATCCCCATACCTCCAAGGAATTCTTTTACCTTGCAAGAAAAAAAAAAAGATTGGCAAACAGAAATGGAGAGTGGATTTCTGAGACAGAAAGGAAAGAACCTCATTTACAAGTGATGAAAAAGCAGTGAAAGTTCTATGGGAGCGATTTTCTTCCCTCGCAGGAGGCAGGTGTCAGGTGCAGGCTGCAGGCGCCGGGCGGAGGCTGCAGGTGCCGGACACTTGATGCATCAGATACTGGTTCTTAGTTCTGTTATCTCCACTGCACAGGACATGCTGCAGACATTCACAGTCTTAGACACTTTCCAGTATTTGCTTCTCAGTTTCCTGTTTTCCCTGTGGGTTTGTGTTGGAATCTTTGTGTTTTTGAAGCACTAGGAATAAAGCCAGCTGCCCGCCCCATGCTAAGACAGTGCTGGGTCCCTAAACTACATCTCCAGCCCTTAGCGTGCCCCACCACACCTAGCTTTGAATCTTTACATTCTGCCCTCTGTGTAGATGACTTACCTTTCTAAAATATTGATCGTTTAGCCCAACTGTTTTGAGTCTGCTGATAGCAACATTCTTGCCAAATCTGGACTTCATTCTGGTGCATGCTCTGTGTCTTGAAACTATGGGTATCCCCCTCTTTTTCGGTAAGCCTTGTGATTTTTTCTTTTTGGTTGAAAAATAGACATGTCTTCTGGGTGGGGTGAATGAAATACGAAGACAGCCCAAAACTCTAGACTGCTTCCTGCTCTGGGTTCTGTGCCTCCGGGTCCATCTCCACTTCCAGGCAGCTGCTCTGTGACCTCGTTTATCTGGTAGATCTGAGAAGCGTTGCGGGTTTTCATTTCAGTTTCTCGTTAGCTTTTTGCTTGCTACTTGGAGTCACAACCTGCAAGTTCCTTACTCACCACCCAGGAAGCCAGAGGTCCTCAGCCTAAATCCTTTACTCAAAGTGAAATAGGGAAAAGAATAACAAAAAAGGAAAGACTATTGGGTTAAGATTCAAGAATTGCAAGATGTGTGTGGAGAAGGAAGGGACAAGCTCAGGATGGACCCCTCGTGACATACCTTCCTAAGCCTGCTAACACAGTCCCACCAAGGATTGGTGGGTTCAATAGGAGAGTCCCTTTTTCAGGGGAATTTCAGGAGGGCGCTAGTAGAAACAGTAGATGCAGTATAAACACAAGTACCTTGTCCTAAAACAAGAAGAAAGCCAAAAGCTTACTCCTCCTTACATACGTAATATATGTAAGTATATACTCCTCCTGTAAAACAAACTTTGTGGTCCAAAGGAACTCAGCATAGGAGAGGGTTAATTTGACTTATATTTTCATTTCGTAATCCATCACTAAAAGAAGTCAGGGCAGGAATTTAAGGCAGGAATCTGGAAGCAGGAACTGAAGCAGAGGCCATGGATGAGTGCCCACTGTGAGCTGGGCCCTCCCCCATCATCTACCAAGAAAACACCCCACAGACTTGCTTAGAGGCAATCTGCTGGAGGCATTTTTCTCAATTAGGTTCCTTCTTCCCAACGGAGTAGAGCTTGTGTCTAGCCAACAAAACTAACCAAGATATAATATTACTGACCTTTTGGTTACTGGAGCATGAAATTGATATGAACAGTGTATAAATTATCTTTTTTATGGAAACACTACTTGTCATTTATAGTATTTATTTTTAGATTTCTTTTATTTGATATATACTCTTAAAATTATATGTGTGTGTATAGTATTCAGGCAGTGGGCCGCTTCCCACCACCCGGCTAGCTTTACCCGAAATAATTACACAGAAACTGTATTAATTTAAACACTGCCTGGCCCTTTAGTTTCAGCCTCTTATTGGCTAATTCTCACATCTTCCTTTAACCCATATTTAGTAATCTGTGTAGCACCACGAGGTGGTCGTTTACCAGGAGAGATGTTAACCTGTGTCTGTCTCGGAGAGGAGAGGCATGGTGAATGCCTGAAGCATCTGCCTGACTCTGCTTTCTTTCTCCCACAATTCTGTTCTGTCTACTCCGCCTACCTAATTTTCTGTCCTATTAAAGGGCCAAGGCAGTTTCTTTATTAACCAATGAAAGTAACACATAGACAGATGACCCACCTACATCATTTCCCCTTTTTCTGTTTAAACAAAAAAGAAAAGCTTTCACTTTAACATAGTAAAATTACATATAACAAAACAGTTATAAAGCAAGAATTACAGTCACAATATTTATATCTATTTTATCTTTTATCATAACTAAGGAAAACTGTAACTATAACTATCTATCTATTCTTCAACTTCATCAAAGACTCCAGAAGGATATAATATTACCTAAGTAAACAAGAAGTAAGCAACTTCCAAAACTCTAGAAATGACAGAGACATCTTGCTGCCTGGACAGTCACCCAAAGTTACTCTGTACCATTGGGGCATTCAGGTCCATAGTATCCAGCAGATATCTCCATGAAGCAGGAAAATTCAAAGACAGTTCAGTCACTATCTGCTGTGTCCTGCAGAATGTCTTGCAGACTCTTCCATGAAGCAGGAACCCCGAAAGACCATCTCACCTTTAGGCAAGTTCAGCAGTCCTCTCTCTGAGGGTTCTCTGTGTCCAGTTTGTGCAACAGTCCAGGCAAGAGCAGTTTCTTGCCCAAATGGCTAACCAACTCCATAAGTAGCCTCTTTGATGCCCATCTTCCTCTCGAAGTAGATTGGTGCTGTCAGGAGCAGGTGTGTCTTATTGTCATGAAAAGTCCTAAGTTATTAAAACATTTAAATGCCATATTCTGTAGTCTTTAAAAGATATGAAGAATGCCTATCTGAAATATATCTATGCACATATAGAAACTCTAACATGATTACAAGCTTGACTATTATCGATGATTATCCATTAACAACCTATATTTCCTAATTATACATTACATTCTTAAATGAACTACACAATCACAATACCTTAATCAAGATCAGATATACATATAACAAAATTGACCTTAAATTTATATCAATGCAAATTATTCATATCTATATCAGTGTGTGTGTGTGTGTGTGTGTGTGTGTGTGTGTGTGCACATATACATACCACTGTGCACACTTGGAGCTCAGAGGACAACTTGCAGGAGTCTGGTCTCTCCTCCTACAATGTGGGGCCAGGATGGAGCTCAAATCATCAGGCGTGGCAGCAGGTCCCTTTACCCACTGAGCCATTTCACCAGCCCCTCATCCAATGAACACTCTAGGTATCCATGCTGTACCTCCCTTACTCATTTAAAACTCCCATTAAAGAGGGAAATTTCTGGTAATTATCCTTCTAATGTTTATTATTTTGATTTTGTTTTGCTTTGAACCAAACTCCCCAAAGAGGTTGCCTGGTACAAAACCTGCTTTGTTTTGCCAAGAATTTTTTTTTAAAATTAAAGATTAAAAAACCAGAAGCCTAATAGTATGCTTGTCAGTTGTTTGGGGAACATGGAGCTATTCCTCTCTGTTACCAGAATCCCCTCCCATCCTTACCCCTGTTTATAACAAGGTTATATGAAGCCCAGACTGGCCTCAAATTCATCATAGAGCCCAAGCAAGAATGGAATTTAGTATGTGGCTGAGAACTGTCTTGAATTCCTAATCCTCCTGTCTTTATCTCCCTCAGCTACCCTCTTGCCCAGCTTGCCCACAATTTTTGATCCTCTTCTTCTCTGCTTATCTGGGATGTCAGTTTGAACTCAGTTGCAGACAACAGATCACACTCAGGCAGCTTAAGGGAGGGGGTGATTAACTGACAATGGCTGACTTACAGACTCACTGGATAAACTAAAGGAGTCTGATCTCAAGGTCAAGTTTCCTGAACAAGAACGCAGTACCCTGGTGGAGCAGAAGTGCTGATGCCTAGCAGCCGAATCAGAAAAGTGCTGACTGAGACCTCAAAGCAAAGCGATGTCGATGGCTTCTGTTCATACTTTGAACCTTCCTCCATGCCTTTATGGAGGGGACGATCTAGCAGAAGCGGTCATGTGAGAACAGCAGAAGGTTCCAGAGGCAACACAGAGAGCCTTAGGAGAGAGTAATGGAAAAGAGGATCTCAGAAACGTTTGTCCGGCTGGGGAGATAGCGCAGTGGATAAACTACCTGCTGTACAAACATGGGGACCTGAGTTCCAAATAAAAAAGCCAGGCATGGTGGCATGCATGTGTAACTGCAGCATGGGAGGGCATGGTGGCATGCATGTGTAACTGCAGCACGGGAAGGCATGGTGGCATGCATCTGTAACTGCAGTACAGGAGGGCATGGTGGCATGTATCTGTAACTGCAGTACGGGATGGCATGGTGGCATGCGTCTGTAACTGCAGCACGGGAGGGCAGATGCACAGATCCCAGAGCTCGATGGTCAGTCAGTTTGATTGAAAAAACAAGCTTCAAGTTCACTGAGAGAGCTGGTCTTGAAAACTCAGGTGGAGAATAATAGATGAAGACACTTGCCTGTGGGCTTCCACACACCCACATGCTCCCTGGCCTATGTATCACACACACACACACACACACACACACCGCACGTGTGCACACGCAAATACATAATTTTTACTAGTCAATGAGGAAGTGGTTAATGATTGCAGAAACATTAATGAACCCAGAGCACAGTGGGTGGAGGAGTGAGCGGTAAGAAAGCAAGGACAATCCCCAGCACCTTTCCAAAAGCCTGCTGAAAGGGAGTGGGGGTGGATAATGGTCAGAGGGTAGCATGGAGGCGGGGGTGGGGCTGACAGCAAGGCAGTGTTCTCAACAGGGAGAGGAAGCCATTAGTAGTTCACGTTTTAATGCTCTCATGACTAATTCAGTCAGGAGGAAATAGCTGAAAACACATCGGAGCGCAATGCATGATGGATACAGTGTGGTATCTGAACAGGTGGGCAGTGGTGGGAACTGAAATCGGAGAGGTGAAGAGTAATGGGGTTGGAGACTTGTAATGCCTGCACTGAAGGAGAGGATAGAGAAAGGAAGCTCTGTGGGTATCACAATAAGGTCGCTGGCTGAGTCCTACTGGGATGCAGAAAATCTGCACTTACAAATGAAGTATCACAGGACCAGCAAAATAACTTAGTGGGTATGCTAGATGACGTTGCAGCCTGACACAAACCTAGGCTTGTCTGGAAAGAGGGACTCTCACCTGAGAAATTGCTTTCATCAAATTGGCCCGTAGGCAAGTCCGTGGGACGTTTTCTTGATTGATGATTCATGTGGGATGGCCCAGCTCAGTGTGGGTGGTATCACCCCTGGGCAGGTGGCCCTGTGTTGTTTCAGAAAGCAGGCCGGCCGAGCAAGCCATGAGGAACAAGCCAGTAAGCAGAGTTCCTTCGGGCCTCTGCTTCAGTTCCTGCCTCCGGATTTTTGCCTCCAGTTCCTGTTCTGACTCCCCTCAGGAATGGAATGTGACCCGAGAGCTGTAAATGGAAACAACCCCTTTTCTTCCCAGTTGCTTCGGTTGTGGTGTTGCGTCACAGCTACGGGAAGCCTAAGGTAGCAGGTAATGCACTTGTCACCATGATGTTAGCCTGGCTTCAATCCCAGTGCGCGGTGTGATAAAGCTTTTCCTGAAGAGATGCAACACACATCTGGGCCTACTCACCCCGGAGAGGGAACCCATAACAGGCCAAAAGTCCAACTTTGGGAACCAATGAGTTTTACTGGTTATTTATTGGTTATTTACATGCATACGGATGAGGGGTTACCTACAGGTGAAGAGAGAAATGACTCAAAGACAACTACGTCACCAAAGCCCATGCCAGGACAGGTGACAGCTCTGCTTGGCGAGAAGTCTTCATTGCAGCTTGGCTTCACTGAGGGAGGACGCTCAGCTTTAGTTGCTTACTCTGTCAAAGGGGAGCCTAGGGAATCTGGTCAGTTTCAGGGACTTCCTGAAGCTATTCTGAGTTGTTTACCTTCCTGTTTAAGGAGTTTCCCTGCAGGATGGGGTGTTTCTATCTCAGAAGCCTACTCAACAATACACAAGAAGTACAGAATGAGCTCCTTCAAGTTGTGCATTCATTTCCCCACATGTACTATGGCACGACTTCCCACCTAATGAGTAAATAAAAGTAATTTTTAAAAAATTTAGCAATGTTTTACAAAGATTTAGTTTGCAGATGCTACAATGTTGGACTAGTTCAGTTGAGGTGGGCAGAAGAGAGATTTTATAGTTCCAAAGGTTTGTCAGGCCACCTTTAAGGTGAGAATGAAGCCCAGACAACGATGGGTCATCCAGAAGATGAACTTGGTGATGATGGTGGGGTGGGGACACTGGTTTTCTCTGTCCCTCTTCCCGAGGTGGCTGCAATGAATGCATCTCCTTGGTGTTTTCTTTTTTTTTTTTAAACTATGTTTGGCTGTTATAATTGGCTTCTCCAGGATCTGTGGCCATACTTCACTTCTTGGGTACAGAGTGTGACCCCGAGTTTGATAACAGTCCTAACACATGTGACATGAGGTGAGCAAGTCTTACAGAAGAGTTAAGATACTTCTGGTTTCAGCAGTCCAACATAAACCGAACTCAGTGATGAAGGGAATTTATTGGCTTGTAAGAGAAAGTCCAAAGGTGTGTAGGCTTCAGGCCCAGACTAAACAGTCTTCTCAGGCTCACTCAATGTGGCCCTCTGCCACTGCCAGCCCTAGTCTTATCTTCCCTTCTTCTCTCAGGCTAGACAATGGTTGATAACAGCAACCAGGATGGAGGTCTCAAGAAGAAAAAAAACCAAACAACCCCCCTAAAAAAACTAAAACAATGATAACAACAACAAAACCCAGAAGCCCGAGAAGGAGGAAAATTCCTTCTGCCCTCTTCCTGCCAATCCAGCCTTCTACCATTGCATCCCATGGGCAGGACCTTAAAAAAAAAAAAAAAAAAAAAAAAAAAAAAAAAAAAAAAGGAAAAAGTCCAAGGAAGCCTTGGAGCAGCTCTTCCACACAGAATGGGTGAAGGGCAGGTGGCCAGGGAGTCTGAAAGCATCAGGAAAGTGTCTGGCAGGTTCAGGAGGCACTGGACACTCATGGACATTCAGATGGGGTAGCCCTCTTAGGGGTGGCCTCAGATCAAGTTGGGAGGTGGCCAGATGTCCTACACAGTGCATGAATCCTAACCTGCATGAGGGTGGTTTTGGGAACTTAAGTACCCAGTCAGGATTTATGGTTGTCTTTGGGAAAGGAGGGAGCGGTGTAAGAGCTGGAGCATCCGTGTAGTAGTATTCTGTGAAGAATTCTTGAGCGGAAAGGAGGGTGTGTGCTAGCCGGGGTGGGGGGGGGAGTGGGCTAGGGCTGCTATTCTTTTAGTATGCTAGCCTCCCTCCCACTTCCCCTCCCTCCCTCCCTCCCATCCTTCAGTAGGGACCCCAGAGTAGTAGGACACTGGCTTGACTGGCAGCCACAGACACAAGTTCTCATTTTCCCTTAAGGCACCATTGACTTCATATTCCACAACGATGGGCATCTGGGCTTTGCCTCTACCCCACAGCACAGACGGTAGATGAAATGGCTAGCAGTTAGCTTTGTCTAGCTGGCAGTTATTTTGTCTGCCTTCCTGTGGGAAACTCTCTCTACCTTTCTGGTGGTTCTAAAAAAGGCTTAAACGACAGATACCCCCACTTTGTCTTTTGAAAAGACCACGTGGCCTAAGGTAGATCAATCAGATGCTCTTTCCCAAGAATCTGAGTTGGGGATAGCTACAGCCAGGTTAGAGAGCAGCTGATGTTGGCTTGTCTGGTAGCAGTGCCCTGGGCAGCAACTCTGGAAGAAAGCGGTCGTTCTTAGCTGGAATCGCCAGCCTTGTATGTCTGACCAGTCAGCCCTCTGGATCCTGTGAACCGACCTTGCTCCTTCTATAAACCTTGCTTCATTGAAAGGGAAAAGTTCTGTCCCTAATGATCAAAAGCCTCCAACAGAGTCCATGGGATGAAAAGGCTTAGAATTAAAACGCTTCAGAGCTAAAAGACTTAAGTTGGATCTTCCTTCCCAGTTAAAAAAAAAAATTGTAAATTCCCAGCATTGTCAGCATGGGCAGTATTCACTGCCCAGTACCTATGGGCCATCGACCCCTTTAAAATCAGGGAGCTGATATCATAGAAGATATGACTTCAAAGTACCTTAGGAATTTGCTGTTTTCATTCAACAAATGTAAAAACAATATACTAAAGATTTTTTTCAGGGCAATATTCTTCTGATTGCCCTATTTCATTATATTTATCAGTATTTCACATACCTTGCTACTTTTTTTGGAGAATTGCTAGATATCTCGAGCTGGCCTGTAGCTCACTATGTAGCCCAGGCTGGCCTCAGCTTCCTGAGTTCTGGGAGTTTTTCTATATATTTTACTGTTAGTTAGCTGAAGAATATGGTCTGAACATTCGCAGAGGCATACAAACACAGTTCAGAGCACCGTGCTTACACAGTTTTTATTCTTATTTCATACATTTGTTTTTCAGCAAAAAAATGCATAGTTGTGTCATTTTCACAGATTTTTTTTCATATTCAAGACAGGAGCAAACAAATATCTCAAAAAATTAAACTCACGGTGAACTATACAACAGAAATAAAAGGCAATTTGTTCAGTCACATGCAGAGAATTGACCAGAATAATATCTATTTCTATAGATGAGTTTGCCTCACTTTTCTGGAAATCTGAAATTATGATGAAGTAACGGTCTTCTGTCAGAATGGACATGAATGGACCATAGGCTTGAGACCACCTTAGAGTCCAGGCTGGAAGCTCCTCTATCGTGAAAATGCCTCTCTAGATAGTTAAGTCAGCTCGGGGTGAGGACCAGAGTCAGGGTGGCCTAAGAATTTAACAAGCAGTGATTCTTTATGCCTACATTATTCTTCACTCCCGTCTTCTCTGCTGTCACCATTAAATGAAATTTAAAAACAATAGATGAAACCCTTCTATTTGGTCTGTTAAGCCCCCCCCCCTCTGCCCCTGCCCTGAAGAACGTGACGACAGACAGCCCTTTGAGCATCCCTCTCGTAAGGCAGATGGTTGAATGCCTAAATACACAGGGAATCCTTTTAAGAACCCATGTCTTCAAGGCTGGATTTGTGGAAAGCGAAGGCTTCAAAGGTGGCTGGAAAAGCTTGGGGAAGGTTAATGAAGATTCAAGTTCAGAGCTACCACGTGCCTAAGCAAAAGGAAAAGCTGCCACAGAATCCTTCCTACAGGCCCCCAAATAAGAAGCTTTCCTGTCCAGGCAACAATATACGAGACTTAGGGCTTCGTAGGGAAGAAGCAAGTGCGCAGGCAGAGCATGCTAGCGCTGTGATTTGCTATCACGGCACTCCATCCACGTGAAACGTGCCTTGTCCTTCAGTTGCTCGGTGGCATCATCAGAAAGATAAACCAGCGGGGCAGAGACAGGCCTCTACTACTGAGCCTTCTCAGGAGAGGGAATTTAGTGACGTTTCTACCGAGAATTTTATAAAAGACTTTTACGTTTAGCCTTGTTACACACCTAGAGTCTATCTGATGCTTTTTTTGGTCTTTAAAAAATGGTTATCTTTTTTGGAAAACTACACAATATTTACAGTTTGAAAGATCCAAGAGGACTTTATCATTTGGGTAAGAGCTCAGAATGATTAAATGCCCCAAAATGAGGCTTTTGAAAAAGCCCAGGTTCTAATTCCATGTGCTAAAGCCTGTTTTTTTGTCTTGTTTTGCTTTTTTAAACAAACAAATTGCTATTACAAACCTTTCGAATATAAAATTAAAACGTGTGTTTAAAAATTTTCCCCATGAATTGTCTTGTTTTGCATCCAGCAAGTTAAAAAAAAAAAAAAGACTATACTTTCTAAATATAAATGGAACCAAAAGAAGCGTGTCCCGACACTCTGCCCAGAAACAGGGTTTACTGACATGGTGTCCTATCTCGATGTGGGGGGTAACCCATGAGCAGCAAGGTCTTTATGGCTCGGCTAAAGAACCAGCTGAGGACCCCTCCCAACTCTGCCCTGAGTGCAAATGTTTATTGCATATTTTGGGTGGAGTTGTAAGGCGTGGGGAAGGTGGCCTACCACTCTTACACTTTCGAAAATAAATCTGCACACTCTAGACATTTCCTTGAGTGTCATGTTCAGAACAAAATGCATCAAAGCTTCCGTGTTACATTCTGAAGCTTGACACTGGGAGGGGACAGGCGTTTCCGAAAGCGGAAAGAGGCTGCTCTCTTTCTGCACCAAGTCGGAACTGTGTATTGTTGCATACAGGTGTGTGTTCGGAGCTCCCAAAAGGCACACCCTGCCGCCATTCCCAGATAAATGGGCATTTTGGGTCCTGACCTATAACTAAACTATCCAGTTCTGCAGCTTGCTCACAGACTGCGTAAGACGCTAAAACAAAACAAAGCAAATCCCAAACAGCCTACAAATGAGTGAAAAATTCACAAACCAGAAAGGCAATATGTTTGTTCTTTGGGGAATGACAACAGAAAATTATGTTAGGTTTTCTTGATTAGTAAGGACTGATAATTGTTTTGTAATTAAGAAAAACAATATCAAAGACCCCAAGACATCAATAGGAAGGCTCGTGGCCCCTCATAAAAGAATATCCTGAATGTCTGGTTCAGCCGTCCTTTCTTGGGGGTCTACGCTTGTTTGCTTTCGTCTGGCAATACATGTTAACAAATACTGGCAATCCTTCAAGAAAATGACTCAAAATGTGCTTCACAATTAGGCCCTGATGCCTTTTTGACCTATGCCCTAATTTTATGGAAACATATTAAGCCACGGGATAAGCGTACTACTCAAAATATCCCATGGCACTCAGTGCTGTAGTCAAAAGCTACAGGATATTATTAAGATGCCAAATAGGATCCCTTACCACCTGTTTGAACACTGACACCCTCCGAGTCCACAAACTTTTCCAGGGACAACATTTAAAACCAGGTAACACTGTCCATAGATGAGCGGCTGCCCTCATACTGGCAGCTCGAATCCAATCCTACTCCATCTTACCTACACCTTCTGCCAATCGTGCGTGCGTGTGTGTGTGTGTGTGTGTGTGTGTGTGTGTGCACGCGCGCCTATGCATATTTGAATATATATGTGTGTGTGTATGCCTATGCATATTTGGATATATATATATGTATGTATGTCTGTATGTATGTTCCCCCCTTTTGACAAATAATTTCTATGTCAAGATGCTCTCTGAAAGTTGTAACTAAAGGACTGTAGAAGGAAGGACGGAAGGAAAAGGCTAGGAATTTTCTGGAGATTTAAGCATTTAAACTCACGCCTGTGAGGGATCTTGCTTTGATTTTACCACACTGTCTATTAAAGTCACTCAGTTACACCTTGTTAGGCACTTTGAATGGAGCTCTCTTCAGAATGGCATAGATTCTGTAAACCTTCCAGTAGCTCATCATTAGCAATATCATTACTGTGATGATAAATGCTAAATTCTTCATACACATATTCTTCTTATACCTGAATGGTAAATTAAGGTTTCAAGTGGGTTTTTTTGTTTGTTTGATTAAAATAAGATTCTAGCATACTGATCTTATACCAGTGGGAGAAAGAACTCAAACTTGTAACTCTGGTAATGTTTGTAATACTGTGGACAGAGGCACGGATCCTTGTTTAATGTCTCACGTACAGTAGATGTTCAGTCATCACTAGAGAGATTGCACAAAGACAAGATAGACATCAGTCAAAGGACGGTAACAAAGTCAGCAACGCCAAACCTAGCAGATGAAGAACAAGATGAGAAAAACCATTCCAGTGGCTGGTAACATTCTAAGATTTTATAATCTAATTTTAAAGGTAGCCATCCCTTCTTTCGTTCTATTCCAAAACTAAATATTCGATTAGATGGATATATTTATCCAAGATTATATACAATAGATCCAATTAGCATCTGTATGTTTGACCACGTAACGGAGTCCAGAGTCCTGCAGACTAACAGACACAACTGAGCACACAACTATCCCTGCCTTCTAATAACAGTTTGGAGACTGAATTCTGTCACCTTCAGCCAATGGGAAAACCCTTGAGAAGTAACTTCTACCACACCTGTCTACCATAGCTTCGTGCCAACTAATTAGCTGGGGGATTTGAAGATAAAAGAAATCCTGGCTAGCCGGGCAGTGGTGGTACATGCCTTTAATCCCAGCACTTGGAGAAAGAAGCAGGGGACCTCTGTGAGTTCGAGGCTCAGCCTGGTTTACAAGAGCTAGTTCCAGGACAGAGAAACCCTGTCTCAAAGAGGAAGGAAGGAAGGAAGGAGGGAGGGAGGGAGGGAGGGAGGGAGGGAGGGAGGGAGGGAGGGAGGTGAGGGAGGGACGGAGGGAGGGAGGGAAGGGAGAGAGGGAGGGAGGGAGGAAGGAAGGAAGGAAGGGAGGGAGGGAGGGAGGAAGGAAGGAAGGAAGGAATCCTGGCTTATCCTGACTTACTGGAGTTAGCCCCCAGATTTATCACCAAGCAGAAACATTTACCAGTTTTACATTCTCAGCAATGGTCCCCGCACACAAAGGAGGATGGCACAGGAGACTAAGTGGTTTTCTGGCTATAAGCACTTACAGGTGGGGTTTATGAATGGAAGCAGACGAAGGCCACTCTGGACAGTTATGCAGCCCCATACTTTCTCCCTGGGTTATTTATGGAACGTGGATGGCCACTGAGAAAAGATCATGTTTATTTTTACAAGCCAGTCACGACATGAAGGACTTGTACTTCCTTTCTCTGGAAGGTCACCTTCTTCACCTGAGTGGCAAGACGGGTAGGAGAAAAGGCTCTCCCCCTAACCAACTAAACCTAAGCCAGCCAGCCCTGGGACCAACCCACAGAACAACAGACACAGAATCAGACAGTCATTTCCAGGCATAACTCCAAGGGGTTGCTCCTGGAGATGCCACCGAGATTCCGACTAACAAGTGAAAATAAGATGGATTTCCTAATATCGTTCAGAATTTTACTGCCAATTAGATTATATGAAGATAGCAGAGTGAATTCTTATTTATAATTTGTCACATATCGGGAACTGTTAAATGTACTAAAAGAAAACTGAATTTAATGGATGTGGCAAAATGGAGCTCATGGAAAAGTATTTTTTAAAGAAATTCATTCTGAGGGCTACATTACTCCTGAAACGTGTAATAAGCCTGGTTAGCACTGTGCAAACGGAGACCGAGTAAATATTTGCTCTAAAACAGCATTATCCGCCTTAACAGGAATAATATAATTCAGCCGGTCACATGGAGTCAAGCCATCCCTGATCTTGATGGTGTGTGCGGTAACTATTTGCAAACAGGAAGGCAAGCTGATCCGCTGTTTCCAATTAGAATGCCCTATCGCCAATGCTAGTGGCTCATAAAGAGGAGGAAAGGAACCTGGAGAAGGGAAATGCCAGGAGGAGGGGAAGCGAATCCTCCTTCTCCCTGGAGCATAGGGGTGGGGAGACCTTTCCTGGGAAAGCAGGTCATCTCGTTGGCTCATGCATCATAATCACTGGAAAATGATACGGGCATGATTTCATCCTCAAGTGGCCTCTGCTTAAAGACAAAGACACATAGCAAGAGGGGACCTGGAAGACCTCTAGCCAAAGCCTAAAGTGGCAAATTCTGGGTTTTCCTTCCTGTCCTCACGCTCACAGCTTCTTTCAGATGTCTCTCTCTTTTAAAAGTGTGTGTATCAGCTGGGGGAGGGGGTCCCATTCAACAAAAGCAAAACAACAACAAACCCTACAGTTTCTCTAGTTTACAAAGGAACGTTCTTTGCTACCTTACAACAGTGACACGCAAGTAAGTAGATGTGGCTGTGTCCTGATCTCCAGTTATCCTTGAACACACGTGCTGAATTAAGTGTTGCTGAGGTTCAGTCTCTGTGGCGAGTACGCAGCAAAGGATGAGACGCTGACATTCACAGGGTTGTGCAAAGTGTATTTAAAATCCCAGTAAGAAGCCCTCAAGTTAATACGCACACAGGAATTTAACTTGTGTGTGCACGTGAACACACACAGGGCATTGGTTCCTCCAGGGAATTGTGCCAAGATTCACTATTTACAAATACAGTAGCAATTAAGAGCATACACAAAACAGCTACCTTTTTGGGAGCACCGTCTGACCAGTACTGAGGTAACTGCTCATGTACCCCATGTGCTTGCCTAAAATTATACCATGAAGCCGAGACTCCCATTCACCAATGTGGTGTTGGCTCTTAGCCAGAAGGGCTTACCAAGAAGCGTGACGCATATTTAATATACACTACCTCGGTGGTTTGTGATGAAGAGCTGCCATTTTAATGACAGGTTAACATGTATAAGAAATGTCTAACAACACTGGCCAGTAAGGTCATCGGAAGAGTCTGGGGGCATGTCGCTAACCTTCTGAAATAGCTGCCAATCATTTCCATAGTCTGGATTCAAATGAGACTTTGGTGTTTAACTGGACAATTGGAGTCTTAGAAATTTCAGTAGTAAGTAGCACGATCCTGACTTTCATAATAGAACTGCCTCGCGTACTCCTGATTGCCTTTCAAACGTTAAGCAAGGTCACGTGCATTCCTGTCCTCTCTCCCATCCCTTGTGGTTGCATCAGGAACCTCAGCCACATTAGAGGGCTGAGTCTTGCAGAAGTCATATGCACTGTACACCTCTGAGCTACTTCTGCTCCCACTACAAACCTAAAACCAAGCCTGTCTTCCTTCCCTTCTGTTCAACCATGATTTGCAGAAAAGTAGTAAGAAGACGCTATTCTCCCAGTACAAGAACAGTGTCTGAGGACCAGTCATTTGGGCATTGCTTCAAAAGGCACATTTATTTTAGTGGCAACTTAAATAAGTAGAGAGAAAAGAATCAAATTAAAAGATTAAAAAAAATAACAAAAACCCAGGGTGGGGTTTGTGTACTACATTAAAGTAAGTAGGAATTGGAGACCTATACAAACCACTGGGGCCTCACCAATAGTCTAATCGGGGCCCCTAAGTAGTCATTCAGCTTTATCATGACACTCACGGGCCTTCAGAAAACACTGTTTAAAAATGTGGTAGAGTGCTTAAGCAGCTTGTCCTGATGTCCAGCTCACATGTGCGATGTAGAAGGCTGCAAAACCAGAAATGTGTGATGGAAAAAACTCAGCGCGTCTCATGGGCTTTGATAAATTATGAAAAAAATATTATTGTATATATTATCACTTAAATAACATATGATAAACATTTTGAAATAATTAACTTGTGTTCACATTCCATGCATTGTCTAGCGGGTTAAGCCCTGGGTTTGTGTCTCTTGTGCCCATTTCTCAACACAGAAAGGGTCCATTCTTTTGACAAATCCAAGCATTTCTAGACTGCAGTGGGAGCAGCCAGGGATTTGTGTTTATCCTCTTTACTGCATACCTGCCTGAATTCACTAAGGGACACACAAGACTGTTAGGAACGCCAACTGCTTGGGGTTCTGTGATTTCTTCAGTGTCTTTGCAAAATCCCTGAATAGACAATACCTAATTTTCTTCCAGAGGCCTTTTCTTCTGCTTCATCCCCATCCTCCTCTTCCAAAGCCAGGGGACTGGCGGTCCCCAACTAGCCCAGACCTTTTCCCTTGTGGTCTACAGCACCCTCCTCTAGCAAAGGAAACAACAAAAACTTGAAAACAAACCAACAATACAACAGAGAAAACTCCACGCAAACAGGTGGGCAAACCATAGCCTCCTCCCGGGTGGAGGCTCACTTTTTACTGCAGAATTCCGAGCTGTTCAGAACTTCCTGATGACTAGCCCCAGGCAAACCACCAGCAGCAGCATGTAGCCCACAGTGCCGGAGAAGGTGGGCGCATCAGGGGACGCCTGGAGGAACTGGCGCAGGCCCTCTTCTACGTAGTACACCTGGTCATAGATGCTGAGGAAGGTGAAGATGTGGAAGAGTTGGTGGCTGTGGCCGATGATGTCAAAGAGACCCGGCTGGATGCGCTCAGGGATCTTGCTGACATTGAAGAAGGCGGCCCACCACCAGCCAGAAGTAGCGGCGGTAGAAGTGCACGAAGAGCGTGTGGGTTCTTCGCCT
Source organism: Arvicola amphibius (assembly GCF_903992535.2). Classification (NCBI taxonomy): domain Eukaryota; kingdom Metazoa; phylum Chordata; class Mammalia; order Rodentia; family Cricetidae; genus Arvicola; species Arvicola amphibius. The sequence goes on along the minus strand of NC_052049.1, from coordinate 161,964,132 downwards.
CGCAGGTCGAAGAGCCAGCTCTCCAGCATAATGGGGCAGGCCATGCTGAGCGGCATTACGAAGACGAAGGTGCGCAGGGCGAAGGGGTAGGAGCACCAGGTCATGTGCGGTCGTCTTGCAGCAGGCCACGTGCAGGCCACGGCCAGCACGAAGGCCACGGCAGCACGAGCGCACGGTAGACCGCGATGAGGAGGGTGCAGTCCACGTGCCAGCCCAGGCGCTGCTGCACATACGGCGTCATGACCCTGGCGTCCAGCAGGCTCAGGCTGGGCAGCAGGTAGTAGTAGTAGGCCACGGTGCTGCCAAAGCCGTAGTAGATGATGGAAGCTAGTCCAGGTTGGAAAGAGAAGCGGCGCGCAGGCGCAGCGACAGGCAGCTGAACACGTGCGCCGTGCAGCTCATTGGCGAAGGTCAGCAGCAACTCCCGACGCATAGCACACAGGCTGGCAGCAGCCAGGGGTGGTGGAAGGGCAAGTCGCTGCCGCCCAGAAGAACAGGCGACAGAACTTGACTGAGGAACAGCAGCAGCGGGATGAAGTGCGTCCAGAAGTTGAGGCGTCTCGTTGGTGGGCTTCAAGCACCGAGGCCAGGCACTCCTGCGCGGTGCACGGCAGCCGCCGGTAGCCGGACATGAATGAAGCACTCCACGAAGTCGTCGGGCACCTCGTCCCAGCGCAGCAGCGGCTTGGCGGTGGTGGCCGGCTGGGCTCCGGGGTGCGGAGGCGGGGTGCGAGCGCCGGGAGGCAGGGGCTGGCGGTCCCTTGGCGCCCGCGCCCCCGCTGCAGCAGGCGCCGCGGCAATGGTGCCCCGGGCTGAGCTAGGGCGCGCGCAAGGCACACCTCGGGCGCCGGTCGCCCGTCGGAGCCTTTGTGCGCGCGCGTGCGCGCGGGACCCGCGGCCGCAGGTTGGCGACGCGGCCTCGGCTTGGGAGCCGGCTGCTCCGGGAGCTCGGGCAACGGGGGACAGCTGCGCACGGCATTCCCGGCGGCGACCCTCGCCCACGCTCGCCTGTGTCAGAGCGTCAAGCAAGGCCGCCTCTGTCGGTGGTGGCGGCGGTGGCGCGGCTGACTGCGGTGGCGGACGGAGCGGCGGTGGATCTGTGGCATCGTGCGCGCGGGGCGGGCGGCGGGAGGCGGGATGTGAGCGAGGCGCTGGCGGGGGGAGGGCGGCGCCGCGCAGGGCGGGGGCCCCCGGGGTTAGGGTGTGTCTGCGCCGCGACGAGGGATGAAGGTGTCCCCTGTCTTGCGTCGCCTAACATCCCCCCCACCCCTTCTGGGGCTGCAGCGGCCTCGGGCCCGCCGCGTTAATGATTGATGCGGGGCCGGAGGCTGGCCAGAGACGCGGCCGCCGGCGCTCAGGGCGGTGAGTGGACCAGGGGATTCGAAGCGGCGACAGCCACGCCGGCGTTTCTAGAGGACACTGGGGACCGAGTTCGCGGGGGGTGGGGGAGCCGGGCGGGGGGCGGAGGGATGCTCTAACTGTAACCTGCCGAGATGTCAGGGAGGGCTCTGCGATACCCGCTTAGAGACAGCGTCCGGATCCGAGCCTTGCGGTTGTCAGATACCTGGTGTTGCCTCTTCATCCTGCTCTCACCGGGGTGTGTGTGTGTGTGTGTGTGTGTGTGTTGTGTGTGTGTGTGTGTGTGTGTGTTCGCGCGCGTGCGCGAGTGTTGCCCTCCTACTCAATCCACAGCAAGCCTTAGTTTTTCTCCCGCTCTAGGCGACCTATTCAGGTGTGCGTCACTATTCTCCTCTCTCTCTCTTTGTGGTGTTCAAGGGACAGTCCCCAAACTGGTCTTCGGCTCATTTCACCAACATGGGAGCTCCAGCTCACCCCTTTGTGTCTTTAGTCAGATGAGGAGCTCCAGGGGCGATGCTCGACAACAGATTTTGAAGAACAATTTAAGACGATGTCATGGAACTGAATCCTTAAGGAACAGAGGAATTTATTTAAAAGGGTTTCCCAAGCAGAGCTGTTTCAGGAGTTTCGCGGGAGGGTGGTGGATGAGGGGAAGAGTATAGTGCCTTCTAGAAGGAACTTGAAAAGAGAGTTGAGCCCTTTCCTAGGACACAGAGGCACTGGCTTGATAGACCTCTGCATAAACCAGGAGTACCGTGGCCGGCAGTTTTGGGGTTCTTCTGGCAAGGGGTTTGAAGGAAAAAGGAGAATTAAAGAATTCAAAGGTTTTGTGATGGACAGTGGTGTAAAAATACCATACCCTAGGCTTCCAAGATGGCATTTCCCGTGGTGTTGAAATGTTTCACCATGTCCCATGGCCCAGTGACAGGGGTATGGTTTCATCAGACCAGTGCTTCACCTTGGTGTATGTGACGTCTAAAATTTTAGGGAGAATTTTAAAATGTCTTAGATATTCATTACCTCGTTTGGTCAGGTAAAGAAATGAAGGCCCCCGTCACCATCATGAGCACGCCCAGGTGGTGAATCTGAACCCAGACAGGCCTACTTTTAGACTTCAATGTATGAATCTAGAACACCCAAGTAACCTCTTTCGGCCAGGACACTGAAAGGAAGAAGGACCATTTCACCTAGAAAAGGCTTTCAGTTTTCTCTTTTTAAAATGTATTTCATGTTCATTTTAAAGTTGAAAGGTCACTATCATTAAAGCAAATCCTGTAAGGAGGGTTAAAGAAGATTTTCTTAGAGCACAACATGATCTAAGTTATGGATAAGTGTTTATAACTAAACTGTCATTTTCTATTGGTAAATGTGTTAGATAATACTCGTCTTTTTTTTTTAAGTTCAATCCTCTCTGAAATAGTTCATTCATTGATTTAGCAATGCTTGCACAACTAGGCCAAAGGTTCACATTGGCCTTGTATCCTTCTGAACCTATCACGACGTCCTGGTTAGTGGGTTTGTAATGAGTTAGGCTTTGTTGAAGGTTTTTAGCTGGTATTTTTCTTTATATCCTTTTCCCTTTTAGTGCTTTTCAATTTTTAAAATAAGCTTTATTTCCTTTAACGCATGTAAAGGGACCTGTTGTGGGGTATTTTCAACACTGTGTGAAGATGTATTTGCTGTGATTGGTGTATAAAAAGCTAAATGGGACAATAGCTTGGCAGGAGGTATAGGCAGGACTTCTCAGGGAGAGAGAGGGAGAGGAGGAGATAACGTAGGGTGCAGCAGGATGCCAACGAGACTCAGAAGGAGGTCAGAACCACAGAGTGGGAAGAGAGGTAAAAAGCCACCAGTCAAACGATTAATATCAATGCGTTAAATTAAGTTATAAGAGCGAGTGGGAGAGCCTAGCTAAGGCCGAGCTTTCATAATAAGAAATTTTCTTGTCATTATTTGGGAGCTGGCAAGTGGGGCAGGTAAGACTGGTTACAAAACTATATTTTTCTCGTGGCTTTTTACCTTTCTTTCCCATTCTCTATATCCTACCGCCATTTTGAGTCTCGTTGGCATCTCCCTGCACCTCAATTATCTCCTCCTCTTCCTTTCTCTCCCTGAAAATCCGCCTATACCTCCTGCCTAACTATTGGCCGTTCCAGTCTTTTTATTACACCAATCACAGCAAATACTTTCACACAGTGTACCAATAATCCACAACAGGACCCATGCTAATATTGTGTAAAATCGATTAAGAAGAGTCGAGCATTTAATTCAGGTGGATGAATGCTGAATCCGAACCGCAGGCAAATCATAAAAAATTAAATTGTTCATATTCTCTTTGTTTCCTCACAAACAACTAAGCTGTTGGCATGGAGAAAGTGTGCTGATCGTATTATAATTCCAACATTTGCAACCCTTTGTTTCCATAAGCAGCAACTTTTATTATTGGGAGAAATTTCATGTTTATTTCACAAATTTTTCTCTTACATACAGACCATAGACTTTGATTTTCTTTGCCTTGTTTCTTCTTTGGGGGGACAGACTCTTACTATGTAGCTCTGTCTGGTCTTGAACTAGCTATGAAGACCAGACTGGCCTTGAAATCATAGAGATTGACCTGTGTCTGCCTCTGAGTGCTGGATTGAAGAGGAGGGCTCTCATACCCAGGCAGAACTTGATTTTTAACAGCTATAAATGCAAATGCTCTGAGAGCAGGCAGTGGGCTGGCTAGGAGAAGAGGGGGGACCAGTGAGGAAGAAGAGGAGGAAGGCTCTACCAGAAGGGGAGGTGGGTGAGTATGTGCAAAGGCAGAGTGACTCATCTTTATAAAAATGCCCACAGTGAAACATATTCTGTATGGTAAATAAATGCTTCAAGCAAAAGGATGGGTTCTCTAAATTATTGTGCACAATCTCTAGCTAGTCGTATATGCCTTTCTAATTAAGGCTGATAGAACTGGCCTGCATGGATGGCACACACCTTTAAAACCCAGCACTTGGGACCCAGAGCAAGTAGATCTCTGAGTTCAAGGCCAGCCTGGTCTAAAATACAAATTCCAGGATAGCCAGGGCTACACAGAGAAACCCTGTCTCAAAAAAAACAAAAAACAATAAAAAGTTATAGAATTGACTCTGGTAAAATATAGTGGGGTTTTTTTTATTTTAATAAAGTGAGTGTTTTGTAAAGTCAAAAACTGTTTTGTGATGTTCTTTCTTGAGAAAGTGTCATGACCACGGCCCTTCTTCCTTCCTTTATATTTCCAACCCCACATGAAGCGCAAAACCAGCCAATGTAATGGGCAGGGTGACTGTGAGCAAGGAACATGATACACACATATGAAAATGTATACAAATCCCAAGGAGTACCTTTAAAAATATCAAAACAAGAAGAACCAGGTGTGCTACAGAGGGAAAGTGGCGTTCGTGCATCCTTCTCTGTTGTGGAGTCCAGACAACTGTCCTTGCTGCCTGATAGAGCTATAGAGAGGAACTAATGAAATAGCAAAACTTATAATGTTTTCATCATCAAACAGAGCAGCAATGCAAGTCTTCCTTAACTACTGACAATCAATAGAGCTTCTCTAATTCTTTGTTTGTTTGCTTGCTGTTTTGAAACGGGGTTTCTCTGTGTGATCCTGGCTGTCCTGGAACTTGCTTTGTAGATCAGGCTGGCCTCGAACTCACAGAGATCTGCCTGCTTCTGCCTCCTGAGTGCTGGAACAAAAGACGTGTGTCACCACCACCACCTGGATGAGGTTCTCTAATTCTTAAAATTGAAATATGGAACCCCATTTGCCCAAGTCCTGCACGAGCTGGGTTTTGTGTTGGCCTCTGGTAATCTTAACTACTGCTTGTCAGCGAGAAGCATGCGCATATCACTGGGCTTGGCAAGGCAGATAGAAGCATAGGCCATCTGCCAATTCCCAGGGCAGTGCCATAGATTAGGCATCTGGAGGGGAACCAGGCTCTCTGGCAATGGTCTTGATGGCCAGAAACCATCAGGAGTGATGCTGAGAAGCCGATGCTGGCATCAGAGATAGAAGCTAGCAAGGTCTCTCAAGACTGGAAAGTGGCTTTAGTTGGCGAGAATACAGAAACTGTAAATTGGGTTGCTCCACATCCTGGGAATGGAGGCTACCCTGGAACTGCTGTAGCAAACCAGATGGATTTCTCTCCTAATAGGATTTTCTTTTGTGGGTCTTTCTTTGGAAAAAAAATGAGACAGAAAAAAAATTCTTCAGCAATTTCAACCTGTAGAAGAGCAAGTCCTTTTATGATATACCTCTTTTCAGAGAGATTTTTCTTTTGTTCTGGCGTTCAAACCTGGGGCCTTGCACATGCCAGGCAAGTATTCTAATCGCAGAACGACATTTCCAATCCCCTTTTAAGCTTTATTTTGAGACATAGTCTTAATTAACCAGGTTGTCTTGAGCTCAGGTATTCCTTGAACTGTCTTACCCTCCTGCCTCAGCCTCCAGAACAGCTATAATTTGAGGACTACATCACCAGGACAGTGAGAGCTAATTTTGTTTTTTAGTTTTTATTGTTGCCCCAAACCAGCCAACTAAACAAAAAGCACAGTGGACCTCCAACTTGACTGCCCTCAAGAGTCTGCGTAAGAATTCTCTCAAACATTCCAGGCTGAGCAGAGATGTTCCATTCTCCATCCCAAATACAAATAGCTTTGCTGTTGTTTTCAGTCACGCTCTTCCAGGGCCATAGAGAGTCACAATAGAATAATAGCGTCTTAGCTCCCTAATGGAAAGGAGGGTACCTGTGACGCCGTTTGGAGAAAGCCTGGTGGGAAAGGCTTGCCCATTGATGGGTTGGGCTGGGGTTCTCATCTCTTGAGCTGTTGCTTCTAAGTTTGGCTAAACAGGGTTATCTTTTTTTAGGGGAGAGGGAAGCAAGCCGAGGAAGACTTATTGAGACTATGTCCACCTTTCAGGGTCAGGGGCCCTTCTCCAACCTGCCTCCTCCCCTATGGGGCGGTCTCCAAAGCAGGTGCAATCATAGGCAACTAATTAAGATGAGGAAGGTCCAAACTTCTACTTCTGCACAAATGGATTCTTATTTTCAGTGTCTGTACTGTGAGGATCTCATGATACACCTAGCATGTCGTGAATGTGTAAATGCAGTCTGGTGTGGGGTGGGGCCACAACACCATAAGGAGAGAGATCAGAACTGTTTATTGACCTCTGTTCCACGATCCATTGCCCTTGTTTGTCCCACCTGCTTCCGTCCCCTTTCTTTCAGGATGAACTCCTCCTTTCTGACTCCATGAGGGACATTTGGGGGCCGCCGTCTGGGGTGTTCCTCCTGATTCTGCCCTTTGTGTTTCCTGCCCAAAGCCTGTGTTATCTTTCTACAAAGGCTTCATATTTATTTGATGCATTGAACCCGGTTCCAGGTTACCCTCTGGGGAGGAGCGTGTCGTCACCGGCAATGTTTTGCTTGTGGTATGGCCTGTTGGGAGGTTGCCATTTGCTTGACTTGAGAAAGAGGCAAGTGTGGACCACAGATTACCAAGTGCCTCACTATTATCTACAGGTCTTCTTAAAACACACTGCCTTGCAGGTAGTAAGCACGCCAGCACATCCCAACGGGGCATGTTTTCCATGTTAAATAGGCACTAGTTTAGAGTTGAGACTGAGAATCTCAGAGTAGAGACCCTAATAGTTACAGACCTGTAGGCTGACTTCCCATCTTAAACTCTTAGTTGTTTTGTTTGCTGTACTATATTCAGCTACCTTGGTGGGAGCTTTACCTATACCACTGATTCTCAGAACCCCCTCTACAAGGTGACTACACCATCCCCTTTTTGAGACAGTAAACAAGACCGGCTCAGAGAAGTTAAGTAACCAGGTGGCAGAGCTTTAGTGAATGCTTATTCATCCCCGGCCCCTCATTCGTGCCTCTGCAAGGCAATGTGTCCTGGAAAGTTGCTTCATGGGTGTTAGCCTTGAACATTTCTGGGAAAGTGGCTTAATCGCTTCCATTTAAATTTTCTTTATCATTGTTATTGGAAAGCCTTGTTAATAATTAAGTGAGCACACTGATGAGAAAAACATACTGGTGCATCTGGGTCTGAAGGTCAGCCATAAAGGTTATTAAATATGGGTACCTATTGGTTTTGGCCAGAGAATCCCCAAAAGAATGATGCCAAACGAGGTGTGTGGGCATGTGTGATGCGAAGGCTGACTACTGACCTGACATCTTTAAAGACCATTCTCCAAGTGAATGAATTATTGATCTCATGGGTAGGCTGGACCCAGAACAACTGAGAGAGGCAAGCAATATACTACGATTTCATAGATGATCTTTAAATTTAGCATAATAGAATTGATTGTAACAACTGATGGGTAGAGGAAGGAAAGTATTCAGCTGAAATGTCATGTGTACCTAACATCAAGGAGAAGGCACCTCGGTTACCAGGATGTTTGGCCTTCAAATTCCCTACCAGTTCCATTTAGTTCTAAAATGCAGTAGTATTCATTGTTATAACTTCAGTGTCTGTTGGAAATATTCATGGTTATTACTACCAAGCTGCCATTCACTAAACCAAGAGAAGCGTACCACACTCTATGTGTACCAATTTCTTGATCGTGTGCCAGTGATCTCACATTCATCTTGGGCCCCATGTGCAAGCCACAAGCATTTGGGGTCACTCTTGAGACCTTTTTGCACACTGTTGTTTCTACACAGGGAACAGGAAACATCTTTTTTTTTTTCTTTCTAGGAACCTATTTTTTGCCCATGATCACTCACTGGTCTATGTTCTTGCCATGTGTTCTCTCTCTCTGGAAAGTCTGTGACCAAATAAATGCTAGAGGATTTTATCAGGTGTGTGCATGCGTGTGTGTGCGTGTGCATATGCATTTGTGCGTTTTGGGGGGGCTGTTTGTTTGTTGCTGGTTTGGAACTTTCACCTTCTCTCCCGCCTCTACCTCCCAACTGCAGGGGTTACAAGTGGACACCACTGTCACAACAGATCTATTTTGTTTTGTTATAGTTGTAGCTGGAGACTCTATTTATGCTTCTGGCCGGCCAGACCCGAATAATCACACAGAAACTATATTAATTACAATATATTACTGTTTGGCTGATGGCTCGTGCTTATTCCTAGCTAGCTCTTATATTTTAAATTAAACCATTCCTATTAATCTATGTATCACCACAAAGCTGTGGCCTACTGGTAAGGTTCCAGTGTGTCGTTCTCCTTCGGCAGCTACATGGCATCTCCTTGACTCCACCTACTCTCTATATCTCTTCCAGCCTGACTGTATTCTGCCCTGCCATAGGCCAAAGCAGTTTATTCATTAGCCAATAAAAGCAACACATATTCAGATGGATAGCACACATCACTTTTTTTAAGACAGGATTTTATGTAGCCCAAGATAATTTCTTTTTTGTTGTTGTTTTTGCTTTTTTGAAACTGTAACAGACCTGGCTGACCTGGAACTTGTTTTGTAGATCAGGCTGGCCTCAAACTCACAGACATCCACCAGCCTCTGCCTCCCAAATGTTAGGATCACAAGTGTGTGCCACTACATCACAGGCATGTGTCACCACACCCAACTATTTTGTTGCGTCTTTGATCCCTGCCCTGTCCTTCTGGCATCTCCTTCCTTCCTACTTCTCCTTTTCCCTCCACCAAGTCTCAACTGTAGCTGCCCCAATCTTATGCACACTTAATTCCCTATCTAGAGACACTTCTCAGTGCTGGATTGGATTATTTGCTGGATCCATACTGAGCATTTTTAAGGCACTAATAAGCATCAAAGCCAGTAGTACGAAGTGGGGTGTGTGGAAGAGCGGAGAAATGAAATGGAGCGTGGTGTAGTGAACCCATCTTGTTTTCAGCTGTAGGGAAACTGTCCCACCATGCTTTAACACAGCCATTCTAAGATGACTCTCCTGGATCAGCTGTTTTTAAATTAGGGAGATCTCAGTACCAACCTAAGTACTATTAAGCTTTGGATGCTTTTCTAAATGATGCGCTAAAGGGGCTGGAGAGATGATTAACGGGTGTAGGCACTTGCTGAGAAGCCTAATGGCGTGAGTCCAGTCCCTGAAACCCAGCAGAGAGCTGACTCTTGGAGTTGTCCTCTGACCTCCACATGTGGGCATGCCACACAACCACCAAGTGCCAAAAAAATAATATTTTTTTTTTTAAAAAAAAGAATACCTTCACCCATCTCTTACCTGAACCCTGTGGGGGTTAAGGCTGGGGTGAGGATCTGAACCATGTACACCTCAGAGACTTGTCCATACTCACTTATCCCCGAGACAGCTATCAGTCCCGGAGAACTGACTTCCTTTCCTAGTGTCTGCCCAGTGTGCTGGACGTCCAGACACCATACTCACTCACTTGTAGTTAACACACGGATCTGGATGCTGGCGAGAGAGCCTTCCTTTCTTTGCTGCTTGACATCGTATGGATGGCCATCTGTGCGTTTTTCAGACTTCCTGATGATTGCACTAACCGTGTTTTTGTAGATGCTTGGGAGGGAAGACGAGTGGGAACAGAACGGCTCCGTGGGCTCCCATTCTACCCTGTATCCCCAGCTCTAGAGAGCCCTACAACCTGAGCATTTCAAACAAGACACCCAGCAATGAACACATTTACAGCACATTAGGGGAGACAACAGCCCGGGCGCAGGGCTGGTTGAGGTAAACAGCCTAGTGCATTATATTCTCAAATTACTTTTCAGTTTTAGTTACCAAAAAAATTAATGTGGAGATATCAAAGCTACATATTAAGGGTTTTTTCTCTTAGATTTAGTTTCTGTTTATGAGTATGTATGCCTATGTAGCACATGTGTACCTGGTGTCTGAGGGGGTCAGAGGTCATTGGATTTCCTGGAACTGGAGTTATGGATGGCTGTGAGCTGCCATGCAGGTGATGAGAATCAAACCCATGTCCTCCATGAGAACAAGTGCTCTCACCTGCTGAGTTTTCCCTCCAGCCCCATTGTAAGGTGTTTGAAACCAGAAAAAAAAAGTCTCATACACGGAAAGGAAATCTCATGAAAAAAGAGTGAGAAATATCTGATTTACTTGATTTTTGTAATTAAGAAACATACTAATATTTTACATTTATGCTGGGCCATGCTGACTGCTCTGTAGAATGTCTTGCCATGGGGAGACTAGTGTTAAGAACAGATACTAACAACGAAGGGCTAAGTCAGGGAGGACAAACTGCTCTGTGGGAATCAGATGTGGAGATGGCCAGTCGCAAGCTTCCATATTGAGTATTGTTATCATTAAAGCTCATATGATTTTAAAATCCTGTTGCTGCCTCCTTGTTGATGGTGTCTTGTTAACAGTTCATGGAGAGGGGACCCGGTGTGTGTGTGTGTGTGTGTGTGTGTGTTTCTGTGTGTGTGTGGCCTGGGGGGGGGGGGGGGTGTCTTTGAATTCTGTCCCATGTAGTTAGTTGGTAGTGCTTGGTTTGAGAGAAGAGAGAAAAAAGACTTGGATGGGGCTGGGCAGTGGTGGCCACGCCTTTAATCCCAGGACTTGGGAGGCAAAGGCAGGTGAATCTCTGTGAGTTTGAGACCAGCCTGGTCTGCAGAGTGAGTTCCAGGACAGGTTCCAAAGCTACAGAGAAACCCTGTCTCGAAAAATCAAAACCAAAACAAAGAAAGACTGGGATGGCCAATTTCCACTCTCGCTCCTCATCTTTCTGGCTCTGTCAACCTTCCTGTGGCTCCTCTAGGTCACCAATGTGTGTCGCTAGGAAAGGCTCCCTGTGGCTGTGCCCAGGCTGTCCCCTGGCAATGGGGTGAGGAAGAGAGGTCTGATCTACCGAGTCAGTCATGCTCTGCCACCAGGTCCTGAGCCAGCTGTGTGCTTTCTGCCCTGGAGAGGAGGGACCTTTTTCTCAGTTCACTAGAAACTAAGAAGCTGCCCCGGGGCCCTTGCACTAGAGCGTTCTCTACCTCTTTCTGCCTCACATGCTTTTCTTCCAGTCTCTTCCATCTAGTCTCTGCTTAGCGTCACCCATGCTTCCAGTGTGCGGTGTGATATGTTTTTATTCGTTTTCTTTCTCATCTGATGAAATGTAAGATATAAAGGGGCAGGAGCTTTGCTCAGTGGTCTTTCTCCACAGTGGGCAACTGATGAACGTCCATGGAATGATGAAGAGGCTCCCATGAGCCGGTGAGATGGCTCAGAAGGTCGAGGTACTTGTTATCGAGCTTAACAACCTGAGTTAGATTCCCAGGTGCTCAAGTGTGTGCACACATACACACACACACATACACACACACACACACACACACGCACGCACACACACACTAAATGAAATACAATTACTTAAGGCTCTTCCAAATGCTTCCTAAACCCAGAGTATAGACTTAGCTCAGAGTATTTGTATCGACAGTGGTCTGGCATAGTCTCCACAACCCAGACCTGCTAAACCAAAATAGAAAACACAAAAGCTGTTGGCTGTGAACCGCAGAGATTAGGGTAGTGGTTTCCGTTCTTCTCCATCAATCACTTGGGGACCTTTAAAAAAAAGGAAAAAAAAATAAAAAAGTACTGTATGCCACATCCTTCACCCCCACTCAGCAGAGCTTCTAGTACAAGGTGTGCTGACATGCTGGGCTGGCGATTTATTTGGAAAGAAACGACATAGAACATAGAACACCTTGGTAGGAAGAGTTGCAGGGCTTTCATTTGAATTTTAAAGGTCAATTCGAACAAAGTACTTTGCATCAAAGGGAATTCTTGAAATCTCTTTTATTAATAGCATCATTTAGCATCCCTGCTGTTCGGCAGTGCCTCACTGTGTTCACACCTTTCCAGAAATACAATAAATGTCAGCACGGATCTGAGAAATCTACACTCTTTGCCTTTGGCCTGAGCTTTTAGCGTTACCAAACTCTTCAAGGAAGCTGGTTTTAAACACTAGGGGTTTCTGACGTGGAATGAGCTTCTGAGATCACTCACTGTGCTCTGGTAAAGCACAGCCCAGCGTGCAGACATGGAGAGGAACTGGCTTATGTGGAAGCCGTGTCCACTCCTGGCACTGACAGTTGGCATGGCCTGCTACAGCAATGCACACATGGCCCAGCGGCAAAACCCTGTGCGAAAAGACCAGGCCACTCTTGCAAGCAGGATTCCTGAGTGTGTTCTCCTCCGATGCCGATAGACAGAGTGCATTCTTCAGGGTCAGGTGACCTGATTGGCGGCCTCTGCAGGAGCACAGATACTAAAAGAGAGTCCCGTGCTGGAGCCCAGAGCTCGGGAAGAAAATGAGCTATGGGAAATGTGGGCCTATGAAAGGTGGCACACGGGAGAGTTGACTTGGCGCCAGTAACAGACAAGGAGGGTAGCATTCTGCTTCATGAGCTTGGCTGTCCTTTCTATGGTGTGTCAGCAAGAAACTTAGATAGTCTTGTATTTGTGAGAGCTTGTGTTTGTGTGTTTCGTGTGGTGGCAGGGAGAGGTTGCAGCTGGTCACAAGTGCTGGGCAAAGAAGAGTGTCTGCCTCGCTGCCTGACCTTTCAGAAACACTGTTGCTAAGGTCATGGTTCCAATCTGTGTTCTGCATGTCTGCTGTTGTGGCAGAGTCTATAATGATATTATTTCATCTTGAATGCAAAATGTATTCCCTCTTTCCATTTGTACATTCAAACTCCCGGTGTAGGTGGATCTCCTTCTGGTGGGCCAGTCTTACAGCCCAGTCACAAACATTTCCCCTTACGTTCCCCAGTCTGGAGCTGCCCTGTGAAAAGGTAGGGGCAGAGGAGGATGGAGTACTGTCCTGCCTCTTCATGTGATAACTGGGGACAGCACTTGGTCCTTTCCTCTCTTCGTAAATGACTACCAGCCTACGTGTGTGCTGAACAGGGAACCCAGACAGTATGGCAGTGCTCCCTGGGATACAATGGGGCCCTGTAGCCTGCTCCCCCAACTTCTTCTGTTCCGTTCTGCTGGGAAGCTCCCTCACAAAGCCTAGAGAGGTGGCAAGTGAACTCAAGACCACTCAGTTGCATTTCTGACTATCATTCTGGTTTTCCTGGAGACTACCTGGGTGCGCAGTGAGTGGGGGTTTAAAGAACCTCAGCTTCCAGGTCAAACCAGCCTGGGCTTGAAGTCTGACTTTGTCATGGACTAGACATTTGTGAACGTTGTCTAAACTCTCTTACCACACTTGTGACTTTCCTGTAGAGTTCTCATGAAGACTGACGTGTGGAGTGTGCCAGCCACAGGATGGTACCAGTCAGAGGAAGACAGTTCTATTACTCCAGTGCCCCCTTAAGCGACAAGAAGCTTGGGTACCAGACTGCGAAACATAAGCTTAAGATGGGGCACTTTCCAGAGCAGTCTTCTTCTTTTTTTAAAATATTTATTTATTTATTATGTATACAATATTCTGTCTGTGTGCATGCCCACACGCCAGAAGAGGGCACCAGACCCCATTACAGATGGTTGTGAGCCACCATGTGGTTGCTGGGAATTGAACTCAGGACCTTTGGAAGAGCAGGCAATGCTCTTAACCTCTGAGCCATCTCTCCAGCCCCAGAGCAGTCTTCTTTTAATGGATGTGTCTGAACAGGAACAGTCACTGAGATTTAAAGGGTGGTGGGTGGATATTGGCTACCCAGTTCAGTGCAGGGGGGAAGGATTAAGTGTTGGGGAAGCTCAACTGGAAGTTTCTGGGAGGAACACACTTGTGAGGAGACCTCAGAAAGCAGACATCCTGCCTGGGTACCAGCAGTCAGCTTCCTTAGGGAGGATGAGCATCCTGGAGAAACCCTAGCCACACCTGTGGAAAGAGATGGAAGCAGCAACTGGAGTGGGGGGACAAGACACCAGGTTTGATTTGAACAGCTGCCCTCAGTGTGACCTGTAGACGATATGTCTTAGTTAGGGTTACTATTGCCGTGATGAAACACCATGACCAAAGAAACGGAGAGCAAAGGGTTTACTTGGCTTTCTCTTCCACTGCACTGTTTGTCACTGAAGGAGGGCAGGACAGGACTCAAACAGGACAGAAACCCGAAGGCAGGAGCTGATGCAGAAGCTATGGAGGGGTGCCGCTTACTGACTTAACTCTCAGACTTTACTCAGCCTGCTTTCTTGTAGAACCTAGTGTTGTGGGACAATGGTCTTATACCCTGTAAATATGTCACTTGTATGATTTGCTGATTGGCTAGTAGACAGGAAGTATTGGTGGAGCGACCAGGCAGGAAGTATAGGCAGAGCAACCAGAACAGGAGAATTCTGGGAAGAGGAAAGACTGAGTCTGCAGTCGTCACCCAGACGCAGAGGAAGCAAGATGAGAATTCCTCGCTGATAAAAGGTACCAAGCCACGTGGCTGACACAGACAAGAATTATGGGTTAATGTAGGATGTAAGAGTTAATAAGAAGCCTGAGCTAATAGGCCAACAAGTTTATGATTAATGTAGACCTCTGTGTGTTTCTTTGGGACTGAATGGCTGTGGGACCAGGCAGGACAGAAACCTCTGTCAACAGCCTAGTACCACCAGCCCAGGGGTGGCACCACTGTTTCAGGGTTTCTGTTGCTAGGAAGAGACACGGTGACCATGGCAACTCTTATAAAGGAAAGCATTTAATTGGGGTGACTTACATTTTCGGAGATTTAGTCCATTATCATCGTGATAGGGCATGGTAGTGTACAGGCAGACATGGTGCTGGAGCAGGAGCTGAGAGTCCCACATCTTCAACAGGCAACAAGAAGTGGTCTGAGACACTGGGCGTGGCTTAAACATGTATGAGGCCTCAATGCCCATCCCTACAGTGACACACTTCCTCCAACAAGGTCATGTCTACTCCAACAAAGCCACCTCCCAATAGTGCCACTGCCCATGAGCTTAGGGGGGGTCGGTTACATTCAAACCACCACAACCATCCATTATGCTGGGCCCTCTCCTGTCAATCACTAATTAAGAAAACACCTTACAGCTGGGTCTTAGGGAATCGTTTTCTCAATTGAGACCTCCTCCTTTTAGACGACTCTAGTTTGTGTCAAGTTGACACAAAACTAGCCAGGACAAGGTGACAGGCCGCAGAACCTTGAGAAGCTGGATCTAGGCACAGACAGACAACTCCGGCACGAAGGAGGTGGCTTCTGTTCTTCCCTTTATGTCTGGCAAGAATAGCGTGTCAAGATGTCAGTCATCACTTGTTCTGATTTGCATAAAAGCGTGTCAGTTTTGTTCAAGTGAAGACTTTCTAGGGAAAGGCAGCTAATTGCTTCCCAAAGCATTGGCTATATCCAAAATCCTCTTTAAGTCATTTTTAAACTAAAGCTGTTTCGTGCATTTACCACCCATGTGTGAATTCCATCCCATGTTCTGTTTTTAGTGGCGCTATTGCCTCAATGGAGCCACGCATGTTATTTTCACTGTATGTGTGTGTCTCTGTGACATTCCAGCCCATGACAATGGCTCATCACTGGGAGTGCTTGATATGCAAAGAATTATGATTGGTTATTTAAGTTTTTTTTCATTTCTTTACTCCCTGTATATTCCCAAGAATAGAATTAGAAAGTGAACTATGTGACCAGTGGGTGGCTCCTGTTTCAACAAATTTCTTTTTAAGAAAATAAAACAAAACAAAAACAGAACCCTAGATGTTCCTCTTCACTTCTCTGTCAGGCTTTCCTTGCTGTATCCCACAGGGATTCCCAGATGTGTGGGGACTTCTGCCTGGGACCCTGAATTCATACCATTGTGTGCATAAAGGCTGGGGCAAGGCCCACCTTAAAGACAGAAGAGGGGAGATGCCTGCTGGGTGAGCTAAGGCATGCTGGCCTCAGCCCTAGAGAAAGGGCAGAGAAGAAATATAGCTTCTCCTTGCTTAAGAGAAGAAAAATATTCAGTATGGGAGTGTCAGGGGGAACAGGTGGGCTGCATTGACAGTTATAGACTCTCACATCATAAAATCTGCCTGCGATTTAAAAACAAAGCAATTTCTGCAGTTAAACATTGGAATGGTTCTTCATTTACCGGGGTACTCTGTTGCGCCCGTGGTGGTTTGCTCTCAATTTCTGTGCAATGCAATCCGTGTTCCATTATTCCCCAAGTTCCTAAGGGCAGGTACCAGCCTAGCACACGGCCTCTCTGTTCCCTGGACCTGGTACCTCACATCACAGAAGCCCAATACAAGTCAAATTCATAAATAAACAAACATATTCCTAGAAATAGGAAAATTCCCACAAACGAGAGATCTCAGTTCTGCATTTCCAGAGGGATTCCCAAGCAATCTGTGTAACTTTTTGAAAACGACAATCTAGAAGACCGTTGGGTGACATCAGTCGTGCCCCTTGATTCAAAGGCCAGCAAGAACCAAAGAAAAGGAATCCTTAATTACAAGAATTCTTAAGAAACGAAGCTTCATCAGTAATTTTCTGAGAGTCCCAGGGTTGTTTTGAATTCCGTTGGTGCCCTTGTCAGGCTGAAGGAAGGAGACCCGATGAGTCAGCATGCATCCCTCTCTATCAAAAATGGCTTACATGCATTAATCATCAGACAGCATGCAGGGCTCCACCCTTCTTACTTGCTGCTTTCAACACAGCATTTCAGAAATTCTCAAAGAATGCAGAAAAATGTTCTTAACAACCTGAGTAGGATTTTCTCACTTGCAATCCTAACTGGTTGTTTTTAGTATGTAGCGTCTGGTTTACTTGGTATATCATTTGTGTAGCTAGTCTTTCCCCCCTAAGTCTTTTAGCTTATATTTTTGGTTTCCTTGTTCTGGCTTGGAGTTATAGTCTCCTATCATTTGCTGCCAGTTTTTAACACCACCGGATTACATTCTCTTGTTTTATTTAGAATTGTTTATATGTGTTTTCTTAACAGAAAGCGTTCTGTAATTGTTGTGCTGTGTATTTTGTAGCAGATTTTTGTGGCTTTAAGGTCATGGTGGAATCACACAGTAAACTAAAAAAAGGCTCAACTTTTCCCAAGTCAGGATGGCCAGGTGCCCGGATGACCACACAGTGCATGTCCACAGTGTTCACGATATTGTTACAACTTAAGGGCAAAAGTTGTGTGATTATGACACTAGATTTAAAAAACAACAGTGAATAATTGGCTGGGTGTGGTGGCACAGGCCTGTCACATTTGTGACATTAGCACTAAAAGAGGCATGGATTGGAGGATTGCAAGTTCAAGGCCAGCCTAGTCCACTTACCTGTTCCAGACCAGTCAGACCTACACAGTGAGACCTTGTCTTATCCCAAACCAGATAAACAAAACAAAACAAACAAAAATCAACGAGTAAGTGGTCACACAACCCCCATTCAGGAACATGAACCTAAGGCATTCCAAATGCTAGGTAAGTGCTCTATCGCTGAGCCACAAACAAAACTTATTAATAATAATAAATTCTAAGCACATTAGGAGCACAAGAAAGCTATCGAAAGCCATCAACGACTGGTTTACAGCCCTCAGCGCCATTTTCCTGAGTGAACATTTAAGGTCGCTGTCAAGATGACCAGGGACGAGGGATGGCGCTGCCCTCAGCACTGTTGTGCAATTGCTGCAGGTGGCTTTTAAAGAAAGTGTAACATTCTCTGTCCAAAAATCTAACTAGAAAAGGAGCAAGCCTTTGCAGGGTATGTTTTTTAAAAAGCAAAATCTAGAAGCGAGCTGTGGTGGCAGAGGCCTACGATCTAGCACTCAGGAGCTGAGACAGGAAAACTTCCATTTTTGAAGGCAACCTGGGCTATGTAATGAGTTCCAGGCCATCCTGGGCTGCACAGTGAAACCCTGTTTCCAAAACAAGAACAAAACAAAGGTTAGGCGCATAAACACACACCTCAGCTTTACCTCTGTGGTTACCTGATACATATGTGAACATATCTTACAACATGATGGCTTAGGGAATTCATATAAGAGTACAAAACCTAGAGAAATGTCTAACATTTTATTGAAGACCCTAAATAAGTGGACATTGTACCATGTGACTGAAGAGAGAGACTGATACATAAGTGTCAATTCTTAACAAATTAAGGCACACTTAATGCAATCCAAATCAAAATGCACAGACCTGTTTTCTTTGGAACTGGACCAATGATTTGAATGTTTGCCTAGAATAAACATCCAAAATTTATTAATCTGTTAGATGGTTTTGTCATGGACTTGCCTTATCAAATAGAAAACAAAGCTTCCCCTAAAAGTATAAAATGAAAAACAGCATTGTGGTGACACAAATTCAGTGGACTCAGACAAAGTGACCACATTTCAGAGCATGAAGTTTGGGGCCTGGGAATGTAGCTCCACCCTTGTAGCATGTGTGATGCCCCGTGATCCTTAATACCAAGCGCACACACACACACACACACACACACACACACACACGATGGAATCTGTGATCCAGTTGAATGGAAAAGGACAGGTATTAATTAGCTCTTCATCTGGATATTTGAGGAGATAGTCCAGAGTAAGATTCAGCTTAAGTCTCAGTTTTTAGTCTTAGGAGATACATGAGCTTGGGTGATTCCTCAAGCTCTCCAATACTCACTTTTCTTATCTATATGAACTTTAGACAGTATTTTTTCAGAGTGCCTAGCTTGTAGAAATTCATCAGTAAATGTTAGCTATCATCATTACATATATTATTTCACACTCTAATAAAAAGAGATTCCAGGCTGATTAGAAATATAAATAACAACAGAAAAAAATGTAGAAGAGTATTTGTAAGAATCTCAGCACAGAGCTAAGATAGGAAGACAAGAAACCACCAGTCTTAAAGGAGAAGTACAATACAAGCATTGAATGGAGACAGGGAACAGGGAATCCCCACTCAGTATTGATATGGGTGATCCTCAGGATTACGACTGCAGTTCCTGGAAATGCCATTCCAGCTGGCAGGCAAGTTAAAATAAAATTTATCCAGGCATTTCGACTCAGAAGTTTTACTTTTGAAAATGTAACTTATAAAAACAAAAATGTCAATATAAAGGCCATAGATATATAAGAGATTCGTTGTGTTCTTATTTTTTATATAGATTACATCCTTGGCGGGAGGAACCAAAATGAAAATAATCTGAAAAAATTTTAAACAAAGGACTGGGAGAACAAGTTATGGAATATTATGTAGTTCTACAAAAGAATTACTTACATGTGTGTGTAATTTTAATATGAAATGATAAAGCAGGAGTGAGGACGTGGTAGTTAATGTGTTCTCAGATAGCATCTTGCACTATGGTTTGGCCTCCAAACCAAAAAAGACCCAGGGGTGTGTCTCATGAATTGGAGGTGGAACTGAGAGGAGGCCTGCCTTTAAAAGATGGGGCTCATGGGAGGTGATTAGGCAATGGGGGACACCGCCCTTGGAAGAGATTAAGGTAGTTCTATGGGACCTCAATAGTTCCTACCCAAGTGAGTAGTCAAAGCGGAGTGCCCCTGAGCCCTGAATTCTCTCTGGCTTCCGGTCTTACTGTCTGACTTCTCCCATTTGCATATCATCCGGCCATGATCCCACCTGCTATGTGATGCTCACAGTCAAGGAAACCCTTGCTGATCTAATGCCACCTCCCAATTCCAGACTTTCAGCTTCCAAAATGCGAGCTAAATACTCTTTTCTCTATAATATTGTCAGGTATTTTATTGAGATAACAGAAAGCAGAGGCTGCACTGTGCTAGTCTGGATGTGAGGTCCTTGTCAACCCTGTTGCCAGGCAGCTCTTGGCCTTATCTGCCTTCTCTTCCCTGGTATGTTCTGGATCTTTGCTTCCTTACCTCTCCTCCAGCTTTATACTGTTCTTCACTGGCTTCCTCTCCTATTCTCTGATGATTTGATTTTATTTCTCTCCTTTAAAAATATCAACACAGTGACAGTCTCTGGGACAGGAGTAGGCAAATGTGCATGCTTAGCTAGCTTCTTTGAGTGAGAAGCTTTTAATTTCATGTTGTCAATAAGGGATGGGGGTGGGAGATAGCCCTGCATACATATGCATTGATCTATATAGATTTCTCTGGGGGCAGAAGACCTTCTAGGTATACATAAGAGTTAACATTTGACTTGACACTTATTTGTCAAACATCGATTTGTCCTTGACTAGAAAGCCCTGGTGATGTTGTGAATAAGATTATGTCAGTTGACAACTGTGGGGTGACCTGAATCAACAAAGCAGTCTTTCATCATCATACAGTTTGTCCACTTGGGGCTGCTTATCCATAAAGAAGGCAAAAACCCCCCAAACTGATAAAGCAAATGATTGTAAGTAAGGTCTCCAAGCCAAATACAGCCTTTTCGACCAGAAACAGCAAGGAGCACCATTCTAGAATTTCCGAAGTCTGCTGTACTGTTGGCTCCTCTGCCATGGCATTGTCCCACAGACTTGGGTGGCTTTTCCTGAAATTATATTTCTCTACTCTTGAGGTCTGATCGTGGTTCAGGAGGGTCAGTTCCTGGCAAGAGCTCCTCCTGGCCAGCAAAGGGCTGCATCTCAGATGGCAGAGGCACAGAGAGAGTTGGGGGAGGGGAGAGAAAGGAAGAGAGAGACAGAGAGCACCCTGGCAGTGCTTCTTCTTATAAAAGGACACCAGCTCCGCTGCATTAAGAACTCACCTTTATGATTTTTTGAAAATTGCCATCACCTTTCTTAGGCCTCATATTCACACACAAGCACACTGAGGATTACAGCTTCATTCTGGGAAACGGAGAGGGACACTGTTCAGTCTTTAGCAACTGCTTCTCGGATTTCTTTGCTAAATTTTTAAAAGGCTGATGGAGAAAAACCTGTTAGAAAAGAAAACTACGTTCAAGGGTACCTTTGTGCCGTTATCTGAGAGTGTAAGGAGATTTGAAAACTATCTTGGTCCTCTGGCTGCACACGTGTTTGTCAAATCAGTTTCTTTGCTTTTCTGCTAGCCAGCGGGGAAAGCTCATTAAGAGGCAGCAGAACAGCATGTTCCATTATCCACACACTAAACCACAGGATTAACGAATATTCTAGCAAAAGCAATCACATTTATTAATGTCCCTACAGAAATGTGGTCTAAAACAATAAACTGAACCATAATGATTTGATATCCATTAATCAAACAAATGGATGCCTCCATCTACTCTTCCTAATATATTAAAACTTCCCCGATAATCAAAGGATGGAGGAGATAAATATTTTATCTTTTAAAAGGGTAACTTTGGAAAGAGAATAAATTAAAAATATGTAAGCAATTAATTTGCCTTTCCTCCCAGCTTATGACTCAGGCAAACCGCTGCACAGATTTAATGAGCCCAGTTTTCTCCATTGTTAATGACATTACAGAGCTGAAGAAGAACCCACATGATTGAAAGGCTGGCAGGGATTCCAGAAGGCAAATGGGGAAGAAAGAGATTTTTTTTTTCTCACCCATTCACCAAATATAATTCAGTACTCCTTTTCAGAATCTAGTTGTGATGATTCGTGTTGATTATCAGCTGGACAGAATCACCTGGGAGATGGGTGTCTGCTCCATGCTTGTGTGTGTGTGTGTGTGTGTGTGTGTGTGTGTGTGTTTGTCTGGGGGGGTTGTTATCTTGATAGTATTATCCTGAAAAGAGACCGTGGGTGGTGCTGTTCCCTGGGATCCTGGACTAGATAAGTGGAGGAAGAGAAGTGAGTAGCAATATGCTTTCGTTGCTCTCTGCTTCTCGACTGTGGATGCAATGTGACCTTCTCCCTAAGTTTCTGTCTCCATGACTTCCCTGCCTTGATGGGTTGTAATCTGGAACCATGAGCCAAAAAACTCTCACAGAACTAAGCTTGTTTTTGTTGGGGGTAGTACAGCAACTGAAAAAGGAACTAGGAAGCCAGGACCAGAGTTTTTCAAAGTGATCCCATTTAAGCTCCTCACTAACCCTTCCCAATGAAGAAATCAGAGAGAAGAGGTGGGTTACTCTGTCAATGATCATGGAAAAATACATACACAAGGGATCTTACAAATACATGCTTGTTTTACATTGTTTTTATACAACAATTTAGAATAACCTCAGTTATTCTAATAATAAGCCCCAGTAGGAGCAGTGTGTTAGTGTCTTAGTTATTTTTCTATTGCTGTGAAGAGACACCATAACAAAAGCAACTTATAGAAGGGAAATTTTATTGGGGCTCACAGTTTCTATGGGTGAATCCATGACCTTCACAGCAGGAAGCGCAGGCAGGCAGGCAGGCAGGCAGGCAGGCAGGCAGGCATGGCACCAGGGCAGTAGCTGAGAGCTTTCACCCTGATCTGTAAGCACAAAGCTTTGAAACCTAAAAGCCCACCCTCAGGGATGTGAATCCTACAAGATCACACTTCCTAACCTTTCCCAAGTGGGGAAATCAGTCCACCAAGTGGGGAATCAGTCATTCAAACATTGAGCCTATGTGGGCCATTCTGATTTAAACCATCACAGTTAGTTACTTGCTTCACTACTGTGTTAAAAACAAAACAACAAACAAACAGCACCGAGAGCAACTTAAGGTAGAAAGGGATTTATTTCGCTTCACAGTTCTGCGGTTTAGTTCATCATGGCCAAGAAGGCTCAGCGGCAGGAGCCTGAGACAGCTGCTCACACGATAGCCAGGAAACAGAAGGCCATGAGCGCTTGTGATCAAATTGTTTTTCTCTTTTTGTATAGTCTGGGCCCTCAGCCCAAGGAGTGGTGCCATCCACAGTAGGCAAGTATTCCCACCTCAACCAACCTGGTCTACATCATGTTCCACAGGCATGCCAGAGCCTCTTCCTTTCATAGGGGGCTCTAGAGCTCATCGAGCTGACAATTTGACAATCAAGACTTACCATCTTAAGGGGCCCATATGCTATAACATCTACCTTCTGAACTTCAGAATATCCTGCAACAATTTTAAAAAAAACCTCCTAAAATCTAAGAAACCACTCTCCTGCCATCAGGGTCTGTGCTCAGAGCAGCTGCAGGCTGCTCAGAGCAGAGGAAAACAAGTTGTTTACAAGAAATTCAGGTTCTTGGAGTCCACAGCCCCCAACACCCTATGACTTGCTCAGCCTTCTTTTTTTAGATCCCAGGACCACCAGTCCAGAGATGAGTACCGCACACAATGGGCTGGACACTCCTCCACCAATCACTAATGAAGAATAAATGCCCTACAGTTGGATCTTATGGAGGTATTGTCTTAATTGAGGTATTGATCTTATGAGGTATTGTCCTCTCCAGTGACTCTAGCTTGTGTCAAGTTGATATAAAACTAGCCAGCACACATGTGAATGAAGGTGCCCTAAGAGATGTCCTGATTGAAATGGAAGAATTTTTCTTCCCCACTCTTGTCCCTAGTCTACTGCCTAAGTTAGGGTTTCTATTGCTGTGAAGAGACTCCATGGCTGTGGCAACTCTTATAAAGGAAAACATTTAATTGGGGCTTGTAGTTCAGATGTTTATTCCGTTATCATCATGGCAGGAAGCATAGTGGCACGCAGGCAGACATGGTGCTGGAGAGTCGGCTGAGAGTTCTGCTTCTGGATCCACGGGCAGCAGGAAAAGACTGAGAGAGTCACTAAGCCTGGCTGGAGTTTCTGAGACCTCAAAGCCAGCCCACAGTGACACAGCTCTTCCAACAAAGCCACACCTCCTAATGGTACCACTTCTTATGGCCCTATGGGGGCTGCTTTATTCAAACCACCACACCTACACAGAAGAAGGGCTGGAGAACTGGGTCTTGGATTTGCAAAGCGAGGGGAATGAGAAAGACCATCCCTTTAGCTGTGTGATTTAACTTTTTTTTTTCAGGAAGCCTGTAGGGGCTGACGATATAGCTCATTGGGGGGGGGGGCATGTGCCTTGCTGATATCTAATCAGTTAATTGCAAACAGTGTTGCTGGGGTGGGTAATCAATGAGCAGATCAAAGGTCAGGTTCTGAGAATATGAATGATGCTGGTCCAGACACATGCTGGCACTGAACCCTTGAAGTGTTGCTAGTCTGATTTGAGATGCAATGAGTATAAATAGACTCCCTGGATCATGAGGATTCAGAAGAGAAAAAAATTTTCACTGATGGTCTTTAATATTGACTATATGTTGAAATGATAATATTTGCATATATTGTATTAAATCAATAAGTTGCTTCTTTTTATAGATTGGATTTTACAGAGTGTAATACACAAATGACTGGAATTATGGGACTGTTCTATCCTGGCTCTGCTTCTAATTTTTTAATGTAATAGCTAGTAGATTAATTGAAGTTATAATATATACCTAGGATTTTATTTCTATTGAACAGAGTTGGTCTTAAAATGCAGGGGGAACGTCCCAAGGAATCATCTCTGCATGGCTGAAGGTCAGGGGGTTTGAGGAACATTTTGGAAGTGATTGTCTCATTTTGTTCCTTTGAGTTCCAGATGGCATTGGCTTTTTCTCAGCTTGCTGGGAAGAGCCGGGTTCTGAAATACAAGGCAGTAAGTAGTCTGGGCCTGCCTGGTGGCTGAAGGGGTGGCATTGGAAGGTTTGTTAATGGGATGGTTCAGGCACTGCTCAGATTCTCCTGTCCTTCATCTCGGTGTAACCCCCCCCCCCCCCCCCCGCTTGTCTTAATTGGCTAATAATGCCTGGAAGTGTACCCTTTTACACAGCGTTGTTCCATGATTAACACAAGCCTTTCCCGTAAACATAAGGAAGATATTCAGAACTGGAGAGATAATGACTCAGCAATTAAAAGTAGAAACTGTTTATGCAGAGGACCCAAGTCGGTTCCCAGAACCCACATCCAGTGACTCACAACTGCCTATAACTCCAGCTTCAGAGAATCTAACATTCCCTTGTATCTTTGGCTCTTGCGGGGCCGGTTGCCATCCAGCTCCCAAATAAATCACACAGAGGCTTTTATGAATGCCCGGCCTTAGTTTGGCTTGTTTCTAGCCAGCTTTTCTTAACTGATATTATCCTGTCTATCTTTTGCCTCTGCACTTTTTTAAATGTATACAGTGTTCCGCCTGCAGGCCAGAAGAGGGCACCAGATCCCATTATAGATGGTTGTGAGCCACCGTGTGGTTGCTGGAAGTGGAACTCAGGATCTCTGGAAGAGCAGTCAGTGCTCTTAATCTCTGAGCCGTCTCTCCAGTCAACCTCTGGCCTTTTACCTTTTTCTCTTCCTGTATACCTTTCTTTTCTTCTAAATCTGTGTTTGGCTTTGTGTCTGGGTGGTAGCCCCTTCTTTTCTTGCTCCTTGATCTTACTTCTTCTCTTCCCAGATTTTTCCTTCTATTTATTCTCTCTGCCTGCCAGCCCTGCCAGTCCTTTCTCCTGCCTTGCTATTGGTTGTTCAGTTCTTTATCAGACCAATCAGGTGTTTTAGAAAGGTAAAGTAACACTGTATCACAGAGTTAAGCAAATGCAACATAAATGAATGCAACACACATGTACATTATTAAAACAAATATTTCACATCATAAATGAATGTAACACATCTTAAAATAATATTCAACGACATTCTCTTCTGGCCTCAGTGGGTACTGCACTCTCATTTATACAAACACACATCTATACATACAATTAAAAGTAACAATAAAGTATTTTTAAATGTTGATCCTCTAATGAAAAACACAAAATGAAACACCAGGAGATATTGTTGCTCATGTTGTATGTTGACCAAGATAAAAACAAAACAAAATAAAAAAAATCAAGTATAAACCCAGCAAACAAATACTAGAAAATTAGGATGGGAGGGGGTAGAGGAAGATGAATTGACAGCATCAGCAGGAACTTCAGTTGTGAGCATCTTTGGATTCAATCAATATTTATCCTACAGATACAGGCAAAGCCAAGCCGACAGGCATAAAGAGGTATTCATTGCAGCTGTGCTTTTAGACAGAACTTTGGTGGAGACCGAGTA